>NC_092825.1:141174515-141526347 GCF_039878825.1 Excalfactoria chinensis
TGGATGCGTTAGGAAAGCCAAAAGTTATCTACTGGTAAGGAGGGAAAGTCTGAATCAAGAAAGACTTATCCTTAGTGGATAAGGGTCAAGTTAGGGAACACTTAAACAAACTGAATATAAAGAACTATGATGAGGCAAACAAGATGCAGCCATGAGAGTTGAGCATGTGGCTGCTATCTCTGCAAGCTCATTCTAAATTATCTCTGAAAGATCACGATGACTGAGGGAAGATCGTAAAGTCTGGAAGAAAAATATTAATCTGAACTTCAAGACAGGTAAGAATGAAGATCTAGGAGACTATAGTCTGGTCAGTATTTTTTTTTTTACTCTGGAAGGAGTCCTATCTAGCCTCAGTTATTCTGAAGTTAGTAATCACTCAGAGCACTGAAGCTGTTATGCTAATAACTTTTTAGCCTTAAGGGACTGAAAAAAAAAAAAAAATCCTCTCAAGAATCATTTAATTCAGGAAATAATTGTGCAGAAAAGGCAATAGGTAGTATAGTTTTAATAATTAAAACTTGTGAGCAATATTTGCAGCATTCAACATTATGAAGGAGAGAAAAAACCTAGTTGGAACCTTTGATTTAACATGTAACATTGAAGCAAACCATTTTGTTTGCTTGCTTGTCTGTTTCACTGGTGGTATTGTATGTTTTCCAGTACTACAGTTTTAAAAGCAGTCACACTGCACAAAAATCATGCCTGAAATCTTTATTATGTTCTAGTGGGTCTAGCTAGTAAGCAAGCCTCACGCATTTAGCTCTCAGCTACTGAAGACGAAAAATAGCTTTGCAACATAGCTACTACTTTAGGTACATCTCAAGTATGATTATTGAATGTTCCTCCTGAAACATTCTACAGTGTGCTAGTTTTCAGTAGTCATATGTTCTCAGGTTCCTTTTGACATTTTAGTTAAAATAACATTAGCCACTATTTCACCAACTTTCTTCAAACTGTTTCTGTATTTTCCTTTCTACAGTGAAATAGGGTGACAGATCTTAATTTCTGAATTATTTGGTTATGTTTTAGGTGTTTTTTACTTATGTATTATTACATCATTTTCTTTGTTACAGTTATTTGTCCCCTCCCTCGCTCCCTCCCTTCCTCCTTCCCTTGCTTCTTCCCTTCCTCTCTCCCTTCCTCCCGTCCTCCCTTCTTTCCTCCCTCCCTTCTTTCCTTCTTTCCTTCCTCCCACCGTTCCTTCCTCCCTTCCTCCTTTTCTTCCTCCCTTCTTCCCTTCCTCACATCCCTCCTTCTCTCCTCCATTCCCTCATACCTTCCTTTCTTTCTCTCTGTCCATGTACCTTTCCCACAAGAGAGGAACTACTACATCTCATTTTTGCTTAGGGGCGAAAGATAAAAGGCCATCATAGGTCTCCTGATGGCCCACTCTTTTCCATCGTCTGGCTTGTTTCTATTGCAGGTGCTGTCTTGCCTCAGCATTAGAGTAAGGCCTTCAGCTTTAAGACACTCTCTTTTAATTTGGTTTATTATCTTCAATTCTAATTATACTGCATTATATTGTGTTATAGTGTGCTATCTTGCATTCTCATATCTTATTTAGTAAAATAGTTTATTTTTCCCCAAATCATTGCTGCTGTTTTCTTTTTAGGCCAATATCCCTGCCCTTTTCCCCTTTCCCTTTCCCAGGGCATGGGTCTGCGGGTCCCCCTCTCCCCGCTAGTCATGGGACCATGCCAAACCAGCCTGTAAACCATTAACATTTTCTTTCATTGTTCCTTTCCTTCTTTCATCCTTTCTTTCTTTTGTCCATATTAATAACTTTTTACTGTTTTTATGTATGCTCTATAATGTCACAGACACTAAACTGTTTGCTATATACTGTTACCTAGTGTTTTCAAAAGATAATGATGAAATGTAAAGACCTTCTCATCTTAACTGATTCCAAATATTCCCCCTTCCTCCTCCTTTTGCTGAGATTTTATCACTGAGCATGATGTCATAGGGTATGGATTACCCATTTGATCAGGTTGGATCAACTGTCCTGGCTGTACTCCTCCCAGTCTATTGTGAGGAAGGATCAGAGCAAGAAAAAATAAAATGCTTTATCCCCTGAAAATGCTTGGCGATAGGGAAAAACAAATTAGATCACAGCACCACATGGACTGTTATGAAATATATTTTTTCAGTCTCAGCCATACTCAGCATCAGCTCACTCTAAAATTGGCATGAAGTTTGAGATTCAGCTGTGTAAACATGTTGTGATGTTTAAAATATCTGAATTCATCATGTGTGACCTTCTATATACTGTTTACTGTGCTGAATGTCTTTCTAAGGTTCTCAGCTCCTGCTATGAAGATGCTTTTATTACTTTATAACATGTAAAATTTCACCAGATACATATGTTAAGTAATTTATTCCCACTACACGGACATTCATTTTAGTGAGCTGATGAAAAAGGGTTTTTAGAGTACTTCAGAAACACAATAGAAAGACTCAGATTTCTTAAAAATTGCTGTATGGAATTGTTTTCCAAGATTTGAAAGACCTGAATCAACTTTATTCAAGACAAGTAAGTGAAGAGTCCTGCTTCTTATTTCTTTCACCTTCCTACTGCAACTCTTGTCCTGTCCTGACAGATTCTTTCAAAATGTCTTTCACCATCTTTCTTATTTGCCCCTTTTAAGAACTGAAAGACTGCAAAAAGGTCTCCTCAGTACTCAAGCCTAACCTAAACTTTCCTATCTTGTGTTTGTAGGAGAGGTGCCCTAACCCTCTGAATTTTTTTAATTTTTTTTTTTTTTTTTTTTATCCCTCATCTGGACTTACCCCAACAACTCTACATCTTTCTCATATGGAGGCTGGTGCTGAACGTTGTACTCCAAGTGTGGTCTTAAGAAAGCAAAGTAGAGAATAGCAGTCACGTCCCTTTCTGCTACCTGCCGGCTTTCAGGGCTGTAAGGACACGTTGTTGGTTCATGTCCAGTTTTTCATCTATCTGTATTCCTAAGTCCTTCTTCCTAAGACTATTCTCAATCCATTCCCCAGACTGTCTTATTGCTTTTGATTGCCTCAAACGAGGTACAGTGTCTTACTCTTGGCCTTTTTGTAGCTAGAGTTACAGAAATAATTTATATTGTCTCCAGATTTTTATTTTGTGTGGGAAAAAGTATGTCAAGCTTATTCTTTCACATATAATCAAAGTGATGATAAGTCATGTACTCAGTTGCTATGAATAGAGTGTTAGGAGAACATAATTTGAATTTTATTATCTGTTTACTAAAACTTGTCAGAGTTTTAAGGATACAAGACAAAAAGACTTCTTGTTATATATCCACAGTGGTAATTAAGAGTATACAAATTCACTGCAGCAAATAGTTTGAAAGAAAAATATATTAAGCCTCTAGTTCCCTATTATTTTGCAATAAGCCAATACTAGGGACATTTTGTTTCAGCTTAGAAATTATGTTTTATTCATAAAATACTTATTTTGAAAGAATGAAAACATGAAGTAGAATGAAAATGGCTGTGGAATAGTCCTTCTTTCTTGGATCCAGTGTGATTAATTACAAGGGAGAAAGTAAAGAAACCACATGGAAAATAATGTAATGATTTATATATTTTCTATGATTAGTGATTCATGTAAAGACCCCTTCCTTTCAGTTGGATAAAAAAATGACATAAGGACTAGTGAAATAAGTTTTAACATAACTTTCATTTTTTGCTTTCTACTTCCTAGAAAATGAATAGAGTACAGATAGAGACAATATGATGGTTCAGGCTTCGGATCCTGGACTTCTTGTACTAGATAAATATGAACGATCATTATGTCTACTACACTATCTGATAAAAATACAAGGATATGGACTCAGGCACAAATGTCACCAGCTGTTACATGTTAGAAGCCTTAGTAGGAATGAAAATAACTGAGTAAAATTAACATGTATATAAACAAATATAACAGATTACTAGAATTACTGATAATGTTCAGAATGCTTCGGTGGGGTATTTAGAGGTCTAATTTAGATCTCTAGGATAGGTCTCCAGGAGTTACACTGCAGCAATACAATACTAAGCAAAGGTTGCTCATGAGGGCTGTTACTGGAATTCCATAGTTATCTTAGGTATTTTAGGATTCTTTAGTAGAAATTAGAGCAGGAGCAACAGAACTAATCCATGACCTGCCCTGATTTTTTTTTCCCACTGAGCATTCCTAGGTATACTCTCATGAGCTTCTAAGACCTCTTTTTGTTTGTTTGTTTGTTTGTTTTTGTTTTTGTTTTTTGTTTTTGTTTTTTGTTTTGTTTTGTTTTTGTTTTTGCTTTCAGGGAAGTGCAAGAACCAATGAGCTGTAGAGTCATGATATCTTTTACTCGTTTTCTTTGGATCAGTGAGCTTTCCACACTTTTTTAGCATTAACTATGAAACAGCAGGGAGACTGAAGTACCACTTCCTACACTAATTTACTTTTTATACTGGAACAGTACCTAGAGGAGGCTAGATAAAACTAGACCACCTCAAGTGCCAGCTTTGGGGCAAACATTCAACTTCTTCTAAATCAATAAATATTAAATAAGCAGTCAGCATTGAAAAACGCTAAAAATGTTTGAAATTCAGTTTCCTAAGCACAGTTGATAGTATGAAAGTATATTTGTTACTTCTGACTTTGTAACAAGTTAATCTACTAAATTCAGCAATTAGAAGTTCTACTGACTGGAAAGTGTGTCTGTAGATGTCATCAATATCAAATCTAAACATGCATTAAGAGATAAAAATTCTTATTCTTGTTTTGAGTCAGAGTCCATAATTTATTGTGTTCAAGATTTAGATCTCGACTCAATTTCCCAAAGCTGGATAATTAATACAGCTTGAGATTTCAGTAGTTATTCTCCTGGATCTACAGCTCATGGTATAGAGGTTCATGTTTCCAAAGTTCGTGTGCCATAAATGTCAGTCTCCTGCGGTTATTTCAGATGTAATAGACTATCTCAAATATCACTAAGCACTTACATCTAAAGAAATTAATTGAACACTATTTCATCAGTTATCTCTCCATCAATCTTAATAATCAAATAGGGAGTTTACAGAAGCAATATATTCAAGAAAATATTTAAGTATGATTCATGTTAATAATGATGACATTGAATTTTCTAAATAATATGCATAGTCCTATGCCATTATGCTCTTATTATATTTTAAAATATTCAGTAGATTATATTAAGACAAAAGGGAAATAGACAAAGATTCACTCATAAAAACTGAGTAAATTACAATATAGCTTACTATCGTTCTTGAAGAAGAGAACAGAATAAAAACCTTACGTTAGAAATTTTGAACATTTGTAAAACACAGACATGTTGCAGGAATTTCTTCGTTGATTGTACAAGGCAGATAGCCACATAGGATATTAATAAAATCTTTGACCATGTTTTTTCTGCTGCTTCTATGTATGCTAGAAAGATTTCAGCTAAGTTCCTGTATGAAATATCAAATTCTATTTATTGAAATGCTTAAATGCATATTTATAATTTCTATTTTCAAAATCAAGATCTCAGATGAGTGAGGCAGATATTTAACTGTTTAACAGTTATAAGCCTTCATACATAAAGAAGATGAATGGATTGCTAAGACATAGACTCTTCTGCATAGGAATGACAAGATACCATAAATGAAAAGGTACTTAGAGAAACAAAACAAAACAAAACAAAAAACAGACAAGAAACAAACAAACAAAAGGCAAGATGATGTTTTACATTCTAGTTCAAAATATGTGAAAAGCTGTTTCCATTATGTTTTCATCATTTTTCATAACTGCAGATATTTTAACTTCTGACCTTCAGTATTATACTCTTATGATATATTGCTACTTGCCTCTAAATGTTTGTATTTGCCAGAGGTCATGTGTAAGATCTTTTACCTGTTGTACCTAATAAGAGATTAAATGCATGTGTTTAGGCTTATAAATAACTTATTTAAGTTTACTGTCATCAAAACAAGAAAAAATGCACTTAGGCATTTCTTTTTATTTTGGTGCAGACTTTGAACATTAAATTAGTTTAATGCTATCCTAAAGGCTTTTTGTTACTAGAAGAAATGTATCACATTTTTTTGAGCAGGAGAAATATATCACATTTTTATACTTAGAAGGCATTCACCATGGTTACATAAAATGAGAATCATTGTACTCTCATACTTCTATTGCATAAATACTCACTAAGAAAAGCAAATGCAACAAAGTAGAGAAGTACATAGGGCAAAAATTTTACACTAACTCAGAAAAAATATGAAAGCTGATTTCTCTATTTTAAATTTGTGTATCAGATGTTTATAGATTATTTATATAATAAATAACAGGTATAAATGAGGAGATATAAATGATTTCTGTTTTAAGGCAACACATCGGCTGAAATTATACTTAGAAAAGTATCTATCCAATAGTTCTTTATTACACACAGAATCATTTCACAGAAATATTCAGTTAATGGCTTGTTGATTTCTTTTTGTTAAAATAAAATAAAATAAATATCATAGTGTTCATGCATACACATACACTGTATATTTTCATTAATTTCCATAAATTCAAGCAAAAAAGAAAAAAAAGTAAATGAAAAACCTCAGATTTCACTTCTGCTGAAGTGTCACAGTGTTATCTTGATCAATCTGTGTTTGTGACAAGGGGGCAGTAGGCCCATGGGCCCCCAGCCCCAAAAATGGGAAGGGAAAAGGGGAAGGGGTAGGGAGATGGGAGCTGGGCTCAAGGAAACAAACAGAGCAGCGGCAACAATCTAAGGAGGAAAACTTATTTTACTAACTATGATATCAGAATGCAAGATAACACAATATAAAACAATCTAATTGAAATTGAGGCTAATAAATCAAGTAAAATAAGAGAGAGTTTTCCAAAAACCAAGAAGCCTACTTTGAAACTGAAAGTGCACATCTTGGAATCACACCCACATCCACTGCCAGGCAGTGAGAGAGAGGGAGCGAGCATCATTTCCATGACATATTTCCCTCTCTGACCATGAGGTCCTCTGGGACATGTAGTTCTTCTTCTCTGTGCTCCATATGATGTTATGATATGTAATACCAGTAGCAAAAAATAACAAAACCATGACATAAAGTTTCTCATTCCTTATGCTTCCAAGAAAGTATACATACTTTGATTTAGTTTCCAGTTGATTTTGTCTTGAACTCTTCCAGAGAAGCTTACTTTTTGTCTAAATGTGCGAAGCTGTTATTGTATCAGTTTCCTACAGTAGTTCCCCGGTTTCAATTGTTAATTCAATTTCAGATTATAGATCCTTAGTATGCCTTTACAAAAATACACTTATGTAAAATAAAATTTAAAAAGCATTTGTTTGTTTGGGTTTCATTCAATTTATTGTGAATGAAGCAGGATGAGAGATATCCTTTCTCTGTTTGTACTATTGCTCTAGAAACACTTCATAGAATCATAGGGGTTAGAGGGGACCTTTGGGGATTATCAGGTCCAACCCCCTGCTGAAGTAGATTCCCTTTTAACAGGATGCACAGGAAACCATCCAGGTGGGTCTTGAATACCTCCAGAGAAGGATATGCTACAACCACTTTGAGGAAAAATCTTTGCTTTAAGACTTATTTTGGTCTATCACACCTTCCTGAAGATCAGTCTACAGTGATAGGATTTCTAATCTCTAACAGTTTTCACAATTTAAATCCTTCTCTTTGCTGTTCCAACTTTTTCTGATTTTTGCTTTGTTTTGGTTTTCACAGATTTTTCCAATGTAATTTTTCTCTTTGTCTGCATTTCAATAATAAATATTCAGCATTTTACATTTCTATATGTACATCCTGACTTTTGGAACATTGTTTTCATAATGCAATATAAAATGGAGGTGATGTCTTCCATCATGGTTGCAATTACTATTTCTTTTAGGTACTTAATTTTTTCCATATACATTTGTCATATTATGGAAAGAAAATGAGACCAGAATTTTCAAAAAGTTAGACAGAATAAATGAATAAATGGATTACGGTGAAAAACAAAAACAAAACAAAAACAAAAACAAAAATCAGCATTCCCTCAGGAGCATATTGGGAAAATGTACAGAAAAATATTTCTGTTTTTCTCAGCAGCACTCTGATTGAAGGACTTTGAGTTAACCTGAGATAACATTATCACTGTTACTTTGTCATAAGAAAATATTTGCTAGGTAATTCTGTAATCTGGCGTTAAGAGTATTTAAGGAAATATTTTGGGAAACTAAGCAAGTTTCAAACCTTTTGCAACTAGAAGCTCTCATATTTCAGGAATGTTTTCAGATCTTTTATACATGCTTAATATATATGAAATTGCCTGAAGTTTCTGTTGTTTTTTGTTTGTTTGTTTTTGTTGTTTGTTTGTCTGTATTATTCTATATTTGTCAATTTTATGAAGGTTTATTTATTTATATGTTTATTTATTAATGTCAGTTCTTCCAGAATTTATGCAGCATCAGTATCTTTTTACATTTCAAAAGGTTTTGAAAAGTTTCAGTCTCTCTCCAGTGTGGAATCTTTTTCATGTATTTTCTACATGACGCTATTTACATAAGAAACATAAAAATGCCTTCAAAACAAAATTGCATAAAACATTAACATAAGACTGACATATAAGTAAATGATTCTAGTAGAATCTACAATGTCTAAGTTTTTAAGTTTAATTTTGGTACTCTGTAATCATGAGTACTTCATTACACCATTTAAAAAAGATTAATAAGTATGGGATATAAATGTTTTATCAAATTTTGGCATTTATTAGTTTTAATACAGAGATCACTTACTGAATAATGGGATATCAAGCATACGAATAGTAGATTTTCAATTAAAGATTACATTTCACTATAAATTTACAATGGCTATTGCAGGTAACTATTTAATCTACAGACAAAATCCTCAGAATAAGTCACACTTAATATGTAAGAAATTTAGTGAATATATAACATACTGATAATTAATTCTGATGAATATTCGAGAATGAACTATAACTAAAACCTGAATTAACAAAAGTATAAATATGAAAAAAAATGTAGGAAATAATGATGCATAATAATGATGTGTGCCCTGGTGGCGCAGTGGTAGAATTGCTGCTTGCAACACCGGTGGCCCGGGGTTCGAATCCCCCCTGTGGCACAGGGTGCAGAAGTGCTGCTTTGCTACACAGAGGGCTCGAAACCCGGGAGTTGGACTCGATGATCTCTAAGGTCCCTTCCAACTCGCACGATACTGTGATACTGTGATATTTAGTGTTGTTTTCCTATAACTCCCTGTGATCCTATGCAGATGAGCATTTTTCATTTATTTCCAGGTATCTTTTTTGAATCACCCCACTCTATTTTTGTTGATTATACATGTCTGCACTCAGATAGGCTTGCTGCTGACACCGAGCTGAGTGGTACCGTTGACTCAGTAGAAGGAAATGACTCCATTTAGAGGAACTGAAAATGGGACAGTGAAAGCCTAATGAGGTTCAACAAGCCATTGAACTTGTTTGGGGGCAATCCCAGATGTGTGTATGAACTGGACGAGAAACTCACTGAGAGCAGCCCTGCAGAAAAGGACTTGAGAGTTCTGGTGGGAGAAAAGTTGGATATAAACCAGCAGTGGAGCCTGGAAACCGAACTATATACTGTGATGCATCAAAAACGGTGTGTCTAGCAGGGAGAGGAAGCTGATTGTTCCCTTCCACCCTGGGAAGGCCTCACTGGGAGTGCTTAATCTATTTCTGAGGCCCAAAAAACACACTAAAAAATGCAGTGTTGCTTGTAGTGGCTCTAGAGAAGGACCGTAAATATGGTCAAGAGGATGGAGAACTTTTGTTACAAAGAAAATTTGGGGGAGATTGACTTGTTTAGCTTGGAGATGACAAGACTCTGTGGAGACTTCATCATGGCCTTTCTGTACATACGGGCAGCTTATAAGCAGAAGGGAGATCAACTTTTTATGTGGTCTGATGATGATACTGCAAGAAGAAATGGTGTTAAATTTAGAGAGGGGAGATTTAGGTTAGATGCTTGGAGGAAATTTTTTACTCGAGGGTAGTGAGGCACTGGAACAGCTTGCCCAAATAAGCTGTGGATGCCTTGTCCCTGGAGGCATTCAAGGCAAGGTTAGATGGGGCCCTGGGTAGCCTGCTCTTGTGAATGGTAACTCTGCCCATGTCAGGGCTGCTGGAGTTTCAAGGTCCCTTCCAACCTAAGCCATTCTATGATTCTATCTTATAATTGAGAAATTTCCACTTTCAAATTCTAGAAGATAACAATGTCTGAAAATGTAAGTATCACAGATCTTCTTGATTCCATATCTATGTTTTGTCCTGTGATTCAATGATGTCTGAATCTTTCTTAAGTAGAAGTAGAGGAGAAAACTGTAGATGTTCCATTTGAACTGGGTACTACTGTGCATGTTTAGCAGTAAATTGAATTAAATTATTTCTTCACATCTTTACAACAACTTTATAGCTGTGTGCAATTGAAAACAAAATACATATTCTATACAAGATATTGAGGAGGATATTGTCCACATAACTTAAAAATTAACTAAAAATCAATAACAGTTGGCAACTGTAATGATTTTATGATTTTTGGTAACTGGTATTCCATCATGTAGTGCACTGGTAGTTAAAGTGTTAATGCTTCAGTTCCTCGTACCTGTCTGGAAGAGAAGAACTACATTCCTGGGGGGGCTTTGCAGTCAGAGAGGAGATGTAACTCCTGGCAAGGTCACCTGATTGGGCTCTTCTCTTCTTAATTTTTCTCCTTTGCCTCTCCTTGCTGCTGCCTGTCCCGACTGCATACATCACTTCAGTATTAATGTAAGGCCTACAGCTTTCAGATACTCTCTCATTATATTTGATTCATTAGCTTCAATTCTAATTATATTGTATTATAGCATGTTTTCTTGCCTTCCAATACCATATTTTGTAAATTAGTTTGTTTCTCCTCAGATTGTTGCTGCTGTTTTAAATTATTTTGGGGTCCCCTGTTTCCCTTTTCTGGAGGCATGGATTTTGCAAAATCCCTCCACCCCACTAGTCACAGAACTGGACCAAACCAGCCCATAAACCACTGACAGCAACTGATCTATTGGAAAATGTTTCAAACACATTATCTTTAATTACTATGTTTGCTACTCTCATCATTCCAAAATGGAGGAAAATTAATGCATTTTTTCTGTGGTGAAATCTGAAGTACCTAATCATAACATGAATTACCAGAAGAAAAGCTAGATTTTAAGTAACATCAGTATGTTATTTATTTATTTATTTATAATTTAAATCATACTTTGCCTTTGTTTCAAGTATTTTTACTGTACAACATCAAGTACTCAGTTACTTGCAGCTTTCTTCAGCCACAGTCTTGAGAGAAAGTATTATTTATTGTAATGTAAAGTTTAATTTTGTCTTGCACATCTGGACCATTTATTCATATTATTGGATGATATTCATTCATGCAAAAGTAATAGATACAAATGAACAGTGAGCAAAGTTAGAAGTTTAGCTCATTAGAGTGTGCAAATTATACTAGTAACTTTTCAGCAATTTTTATTTGCTTTACTGGAAATCCAATTTTCTTAAACTTCTTATATTTAAGAGTAGACATCCTCTATGGGAAGTTTAGTTATCATAAAGAGAAAAACCATTATTCTGCTCAAAAAGAAGTGGAATTACATTCTTGGCAATACCAGATGAAGTATTCACAGGTAGACCCATAGCTACATAAAGCCAAAAGAGTCTACTCTTCCCAAGGACAAAGGGGTTCTCCAGCTATGCATTACTCCCTGAGAAACAGCCTAGGTCCAAGAGATGTAAGGGCAGACCTCTGCAAGGAGAATATAAGATAAAAGCCCATGGTGACTCCACCTGGATCCACTCCTGGTCCCATGAGGAATACAGATGCAAACAATTTGCCTGTGCTCCCTAGGCCAGTCACACCCCTTCACTAAGCGCTCAATCACTCTCAGTCACTAGTTCACGCAGTGACCTAACAGTTCCCCAACAAGCACTAATTTCAGTGAGGTAGAGTATACTTTAGAGACTTATTTTTATTTGAAGCAGTCTCAAAGTATTTCTGTTTTCCTTTTTTTTTTTTTTTTTTTTTTTTTTTTTTTTTTTTTTTTTGCGCTTTTATAATTCTATTAAGAGGGAATTCTATCAAATGCAAATACTACATTGTTTTTCTGATAGAAATGTGACAGATGTATTATTAGACAAAACCAGGTAAGAATCAACTAAAAATCCCAAAGGAAACATCTGTATTCATGGAATTCTATTTTCTTTCAATTTGAAAGAGACACAAACTACTTTAACATATCCATTTGCAATTTGAAATTTGGTATTTGAATTCTATTTGAAATTTGGTATTTGAATTTTATTTTATCTGTAAAAGAGTTGACAGAATTTTCAAGGAGGCACTTAAGTCTTCCGTATAGCGTAGGTAATCTGTAACAGTAAAATGTCCCTCTATACTGTTATTCTTTAAGTGCATTATATATATAGAAATCAATACAAATGTGGGTAGGAGAAAACCATATTTTATCTGTCTAGACCTTTTCTGTTTGGACCATCCATCTAAACAGCAAATTTTAAGGAAAGCAAGCCAAATTTGAAATTACTGCCCCAATATAATTACATTATTCCATGGGTATATTTACTTTCTTTGTTACATGTGTCAGTTTTCCTCTGTTCAGATCTTCCCTTTACACACCCAGTTATCTATGACAAACTTCAGCATCTTACTCGTGTGCTACATTTAAAATAGATCTTTAGATGTCATGTAATTAGAATATTTTGTTCAGTTTGAGTTATATCATTAGAATAAAAATGATATCACTGCAGTTAAACTTTGTAAACTCCTTGCCAGCTCCTGCTACTCTCCAACAGTTATTCAATTTGGTAAGGTGCTAATAAGAAATCTGGGGCAAAAGACAAGATTACTGCTTAAACCAGTAAATAACTGCTCAAATCTTAATTGCTGCACTTACTTAACACTCAAAACTGATCTACTTTTCTGTTTTTTAAATGACAGGCTAATTTAATAGCTAGATGGCAAGAAAATTTTTTGTGCCTTTCATGTGACTATTTTTCCTTCTTCCTTGTCACTGAGCTTCTCCAGTCTTAACCACATTGCTTTTTTGAGCTGAATTTCAGCAGTTTTGTGCCTTTTAGGAAGCCAGAAGCAGCTTTTTGATTCACTGCCCAGTGCTAACCCACCAGGAGATGCTGTAGACTGTGCAATGAACCATACACCAGCTGAGGACTGTGGGAATCATATGCCAGATGGAATTTTTTCCCAAACACTTAATGCAAAGAGATAAGCCTGTTGCGTATTTCTCTGTAGAGTAGTCAGCCACTGGAATTCATGATCTTATATGAAATTGTCTTAATAAGTTGTCCTAACAGATAATTTTCATTATTGCATCTTTAATTATTGTTATTTTTATATTATTATTATATTATAATTTTTATTATTATTATTATTATTGTTATTATATTACATTATTAATTAGAGAATCTTGTTCAATCTTCCTGCTTAAGCAAGGCTACTCAGAGCTGGTTGCCCAGGAAATTGTCCAGGCAGCTTTTAAAAATCCCTAAGAAGGGGAGTTCACAGCACTTCTAGGTAACCTGGGTCAGTGTTCTGGCACCTACAGAATACATAAATGTTTCCTGATGGAGTGCTTCCAGTGGGAGCCACAAGTATTCCTATCATTGTCCTTTGCCTCTTGTCCTGGCATATTTCACCAATGAAAGAAGTCTTGTTGCATCCTATTTGAACATTCCCTTCAGGTATTTATATTGTTTTCATAGCATTATTCAAGATTCATAGAATCAATGTAAGGTCTGGGCAGAGAAGGACCACAGCGATCATCTAGTTTCAACTCCCGTGCTATGTGTAGGGTCACGGCCCACTAGACCAGGCTGCCACAGCCACAGCTAGAATAGAACCACATCCAGCCTGGCCTTGAATATCTCCAGGGATGGGGCATTCCTGGACAACCTGTTTCAATATGCCACCATCTTCTGAGTGAAAAACTTCCTCCTAATATCTAACCTAAACCTCCACTGTTCCAGTTTAAAACTATTCCTCCTTGTCCTACCACTATCCAGCCATGCAAACAGTCCTCTCCCTCCTGTTTATATGCTCCCTTTGAGTACTGGAATACCACAATTAGGATTCCCTGGAGCCTCCTCCAAGGTAAATAAGCCCATTTACCTCAGCCTTTCATCATAGGTGAGGTGCTCCAGCACTCTGTTCATCTTAGTAGCCCTGCTCTGGGCCTGCTCCAAGAGCTCCACATTCTTCCTGAACTAGGGTCCCCAGGCCTGGAAGCACTCCAGATGAGGACTCACAAGAGCTGAGGAGAGAGGGACAATTATCTCTCTCTCTCTGCTGGCCACCACTTTTTAATGCTGGCCTTCTGGGTTGCAAGCACACGCTGATGGCTCATGTCCAGTTTCTCATCTACCAGGATCCCCAAGTCCTTCTTAACAGTGCTGTTCTCATAGAGATTTTCCCCTAGTTTGTGTAAGTACCTGTGTTTGCCCTGACCCGAGTGCAGCACCCTGCACTTGGCCTTATTGAACCTCATTAGGTTCTCACAGGCCCACTTCTCCAGCCTGTCCAGGTCCCTCTGGATGGCTTCCCTTCCTTCCAGTGTATTGACTGCACTGCTCAGCCTGGTGGTGTCATCTGCAAACTTGCTGAGGGTGATGCCACTGTCTATGTCACTGATGAAGATGTTGAAGAGCACTAGACCTAAGACAGATCCCAGAGGGACACCACCTGTGAGCAGCTTCCACCCCAACATGGAACTATTGATCACAACCATTTGGCTGCAGCCAGCAAACCAGTTCCTAATCCATCAAACAATTCAACCTTCAAATCCATAACTCTACAATTTATAAAGAAAGATTTTGTGAAGAACCATGTCAAAGGCTTTGCAGAAGTCCAGGAAGATGACATCCATTGCCCTTACCCTGTCCAGTGAAATTGTCACTCCATCATAGAAGGCCACCAGGTTAGTCAGGCACAGTCTGCCCTTGGTGAAGCCATGCTGGCTGCCTCTAATCACCTCTTTGTCTCCTATGTTCCCTAGCATAGATTCTAGAAGAATCTGTTTCATGATCTTCCCAGGCACAGAGGTGAGGCTCACCGTCCTGTAGTTCCCTGGGTGATTCTTTATCTTTTTCTTAAAAATAAGAATGTTTCCCTTTCCAGTCAATGTTTCCCTTTTTCCAGTCAATTGCAACTTCAACTGACAGCCATTATTTTTCAAATATAGTGGAGTGTGGTTCAGCAACAACATCAGCCAATTTTTTTGGAACCCTAGGATGGATATCATCTGGCCCCATGGACTTATATACTTTCAATTTCATGAGGCACTTTTAGACTTGTTCCACTATTACAGTGGGACAGAAACCAGTCCCCACACCTTCACCTAGAGGATTCTAAAAAAAATACCTGAAACAGAACTTACATATTTATATATTGTCTATTACCTTAAAAGAATTATTATCCAGTATTACTAGCATTTTAAATATTTGAAAAGTACTGTATTGGTTTTGTTTGTTTTTGGTTTTTTTAGAAAAAGCTTTAAGGAAGCACACAAAACAGTTTTTATCTTCCAGGAGAAGCTGATCTAAGTATTTTGTGGTGATCATTTTTGACCTACTGTGACAGCAAGTAATCACTGATAATAGAATAATATATAATCTGCAGTGCACATAGTATTTTGTTGCTTATTTTAAACAAGGCATCTAAAGTACTAAGAAAGGGCCATTAGCGTGTGAAAATGCACATTGAAATCACTAATAAAGTATCTCATTCAAAATATAAACCATCTGGAAATAGAACAAAAAGAAAAAAAAGAAAAAAAAAAGCCTAAAATAGCAGTAATATTGTCAACAGTAGTTTATGTATGTCTTAATAAGTTCTAGTGAGTGAATTTCAGCATGACAATTTAAACCAATATGATGCTGTTAGTTCTAATGAATTCATCCATGATTTTTGCTGATGTCACTAATTTTATCTCATATTCTGCTATTGACTATAATCCTAAATATGTGGGTTGTGGTTTTGATTTTGTGAATGTTACAGACTTTTAGCAGTTTTATACAAAACCGCGCTGGTTTCATAACATTTTAAAGTTTCAATTTGACATGAAATATAATCAGACAAAGTGTAACATCAGCTTCAGATTTCTCATGAAAGTCATTGAAATACTTCAAATTTGCATTAGTTCCCTGATTCTTTGTCCATAAAAGATACATAAATATTTGACAATATCTTATTAAACGGACTAAAAACGTAGATATAAGTTCATTTTCTGTTTCTGATTTAAGGGTCTGATGTACTCTATTTAAAAAAAAAAAAAAAAAAAAAAAAAAAAAAAAAAAAAGTGAGTTCTTTAGTAGCACATCTTATCAGTTATTTATACTATTATCACTATCATAATTATTACCAATATAGAATCTGATTTATTTTGCTGATATTTTGATGGGGATTTCATCCATAACTTTAAATCCAATAATTGACTGGTGTTCTGAGATAGACAGAAGGGAATCTTTAACATTATGCAATTTTATTTTTACTTTGTAAAACCATTTGTTACCTCTTGAATCAACAACAATGAAAGTTTTGCTATTCCTAAGCAAACCATAGAGACAAAATGAAACCAAGCCAAAATGATACAATAAATAATAGAAAGTTAAAGTTGCCAGTACTGTATCTTGATAATTGTTCATATTTGGTGGCAAACACTCTGTAGGGGTGGAAGAGAGCTACTGGCAGTACCAAGGCAAAAATATCTGGAATATACATATTGCTGCATAGGTAAAGAATCTGGTCACAAAAGTATATCACATAGGTATTTGTTTATCCAAGAGTTGTGCCACAAAAAACATCAAAGAAACCAGCAGGTGAAGTGGCTCAGGTGGATCCAGACTAATAAAAAAAGAGTTAATTTAGAATTAATTAATAAATTATATCTTGGTGGGCCCATGACACTTTAGAGTGTCAAGGAAGAGATGCAGCATACAGATGAGTTTGGGACTGAGGAGTGGACTTGACCATGAACACTATTACATGTATGTGTACGTTTGTATTTGTGTATATTTATGTCTGTATGTGAATGTATCCATAAAATGCATTCCTGTGTGAAATTTTTCTACCATCTTGCCAGTGGTTTACGGGCTTGTTTGGCTCAGTCCCATAACTAACAGGGTATCAAGGTATGTGTTGTGGGGGCATGGATCCCTGGGGGGAAAAAAAAGGAAGAGGGTATGGAGATGGACTTAAAAACAAAACAGCAGCAGCCATCTGAGGAGAAACAAATTTACTAAATAAGATATCAGAATACAAGATAACACACTATAATAAAAATAAAATATAATACAATATAATTAGAATTGAAACTAATAAATCAAATAAACATCCAAAAGCTGAAGGCCTTACTCTAATGCTGAGTTGGCACCCACAACAGAGATGAGCCAGATGATCAAAAAGAGACATCAGGTGACCTAATATCTTTCCCTCTGAGTGGAAATGATAACAGAACAGCGATCGTTCCCTGGATGTAGTAGTACTTCTCTTCCCAGACAGGTACCTGCACCTGGAGCATTAACTCTTTAACTCCCAGTGCACTGCATGATGTTATGATGTGGAATACTGATAACCAAACATCATAAAAACATGACACATCTTCCAACATAGAATTCTGTGAGCTGCAGAGTTCTTCATGTAAGAATATATTCATGAGATAAATTCTCTTACTGGTCATTGAAATATTTTTTTGTTTGTTCATTTATTTGTTTGTTTTACTAATCTCACTTTAATTATGTTTTAAATGTACACCCAGCATATGACACAACTATGGTTATACTGATTCCTCATCAAGAACATTAATTTGACTCTGTCTATTCTACTTAGCCATCACTCTTGACAGAAGTAGCAGACAATATCTGATCTATAAGAAAGATTACTCTTTTGCTAATTAAGGTAAAAATGGACAATGAGCTTGAATGAGAGGCAGCAGACAAACATCTTTGGATTTTTTTTTTCAATAAAAGTGTACAAGAATTATGTGAAAATGATCAATATTCAAGTTACTGTTTTTTTGTTGTTGTTGTTTTTTAATATATTTTTAATTACTGACTTGTTTAAAGTGTCTGTTGTTTCTTTTTCTATGATTCATAGGCCAACTAGCTCATATTTAAATTAATTATATTTCCTTCCCACTAGCCTGGATTCTGAGATATGGTATGCTGCTTTCCCATTTCCCGATCTGACATTTTACAACGACTAATTTTTTCCCTCATTACTAAAGATATATTTTACCCAGTTCTCTACCCAGTACCCTACTCTTCTCTGCAATAGCAGCTTTTTTTCTTTTCTTTTTTATTTTTATTTTTTTGCTAGGTCTGGCTCTGACCATCTGTATTGTAAAGGACTAAAGACAGAACGGCAGATTTTCATTTCAGAATGTTAAATAGAGACATTACCACTTGGTTTACCATACCACTACTACTAGTAAAATTAATATTTCATCTACTGCTTTACTTACTTTCTGTTGCCGTGCTCAAAACCCCCCCCCGCACAGGTACTAGCGAAACCACCGCTAGAGCCAAAAAGACCACCATGACTCATCAAGAAAGGTGGCAAAATGGCGTTTATTAGGAGTAATCAACACCTTATATACCTTACTACTTCGTCTACGCCCCCTAGGGTGCACGTTTGAAATGCGCGCCCAAGGTACATCACAGGGCATGAGACGGAAGAGGCTGGGTTATTATCACCGTCACACCCCGAAAAAGCCCCGCTACCGCCTATATGTTTACAATATCTCCCCCCCTCCGAATACTACAAGGTTTAGCCTCGTTAGCATCTACAACACTTTCAACATTTAGAATGTTTGATAATTTCACATTATACAAAAAAATTACTGAAAGTGTACTGAAAGTAGCTCTTATTAACTGATGGGTGAATTTTGTTGAGTTGGATTTGACATTGCTCTTAAAGCTATAAGAAACAGCAGTGATGTAAAAATTTGGGGTTAGGATCTGATAGCCTATTCAAACATACTGCTTGTTAGCAAGATACAGTTTAATCAAATTTATGTGAGGTTTGTTGATCATGATATTTTAATATAGTAAAGTCTCAGAAATAAAGCATATTTGAATATATACATGAACTTGATTTTATTTGCAAATCTGAAGGATCTAATAGGTAGGTAACATAATTATACAGCAATTCTGACTTGACTCAAAATTCTATATTTATGTCCACTTTAGAAAATTGATTTTTTTTTTTTTTTTTTTTTTTTTTTTACCAAATCATTATCTCATTATCTTGAGGGAACACTGTGTATTCATTAAAGATGAGCTGATATGCAGTACTTTCAAAGTACTGTACTTTCTCCATAAAACTCCAATTGAATCCAAAAGAACCCAACCAACCCAACCCAAATTGAAAGACTTGTGTTCAGGTGGTGCCTTTCTTTTGTCATATGGGAGAGGGAAAAAAAAGAAAAAAAAAAAAAGAATCTACCTTATAATATTTAATTAATAAATAAGTTACTAAACTAACAAAGGCCTAGGATAATTAATTCCCCTGAGTTTCAAGTTTTCAAGTTCCCCTAAAATGGGAAATCATTTCCAGAATAAAATGCTGAAGATAGAAAAAGTGCTAAATGCATTATGCAACAACAACAAATAGATAATATTTATGTGAATGCTTTCAAGGACTAGCTGACTAATAAGGTGAAGAGCCAAAGGGCTGATGTTTCTCAAGGATGTCAGTAACTGATTCTAAGATGAGCTGCTGAATGCAGAAAAAGCATTGAAGAAAGAATAAAAATGGTGTAATATATCAAGGATCCTGCATCTCAGATCATATTTAATTTTAATGGGAGGGAGAAGGAAGTTACTGGTTTGAACAAAGGCTTCAGAACGGTGTGAGAAGAAAGCTGAAAAAATGAGGGAGCTTTTCCAGTACTTAAAAGCAAGTGAACAACTTTCACTTTTAGCCATACAATTGATATTGTCCTTGTAAGTTTTATTATAACTCACAGAATCACAGAACAGAATTGCTGGGATTGGAGGAGACATCTATGTCACCTAGTCCCCTGATAAAGCAGGTTTCTTAAAACAGGTTGCACAAGAAGGCATTCAGGTGAGTTTTGAATATCTCCAGGAAAGAAGATTCCACAACTGCTCTTGTTAAGCAGGAGAGTGATAGAGAAGCCTGTTTCAATACTCTGCCACTCTGAAAGAAAAGATGTCCTTCCTTGTGTTAGCACAGAACTTTCTATGTTCCAATTTGTGCCCATTGCCCCTTGCTCTACTGCTGGATGCTATTAAAGAGAGCTTGGCCCCATGCATTTGACTCCTGTACTTCAGATATTCGAAGAATTGCTAAGATCCCCTCTCAATTTTCACTTGTCCAAGCTGAAAGTCTCAGATCTCTCAGCCTTTCCTCATATGGATGATGCTTCAAGCCCTTAATCAACTCTGTGACTCTAGAAATTCATTGTCTTTCTTGAGCTAAACAGCCTAGAATTGGAGATGGTGTCCCAGATGTGGCTTCATAAAGGTAGAGTATAGGGAGAGGATCAGTCTCAGCATGCTGGCCACACTTTTTCTAATACACCTTAGGATACCATTGACCTTTTTGGCCTCAAAGGCACACCTACTACCTCATAGTGTACCTGTTGTCAGTCAGAATAGGTTCTTCCCTTCAGAACTTCTTTCCAGCAGGTCAGCCTCCAGTCTGTACTAATGCATGAGGTCATTTCCACCCAGGTGTAGGACTTTACATTTGTCCTTATCAGTTTCATTTCTGACCAGCTCTCCAGTTTGTCTGGAGCTGGGAGAGCTGAATGGCAGCGCAGCCTTCTGGTGTGTCAGCCACTCCTCCCAGCCTGGTATTGTGAGCAAACTTGCCGAGGGTGGACTCTATCTCTTCATCCACATTACTGATGAAAATACTGAAGAATACCAGACCCAGTTGTGACCCCTGCAGAGCTCCTTTAGCTACAGATTTCCAACTAGACTTTGTACTGCTGATCACACTCCTCTGAGGTCTTCCAGTCAAACAGCTCTCAACCCACCTCACGGTCCACACTATCTAGGCTTGTCTGCAAAGATGTTAAGGGACACAGTGTTGAAAGCCTTGCTGAAGTCTAGGTGCACAGAATCCACTGATCTTCCCTCACCTGCCCATTAACTCTGTAACTAGAAATGAACAACTTATATGTGAGTGGTTATGTGAGTTTTGCCTGTGTTTAGATTTTAAAACAAAACAAAACAAATAAAAACACATTCTGAACATTTTGTTGTTGGTTTTTATCTCACTGCAAGACATATTTTAATTTTTGCAACAAATAATTTGACCACTTGACAGAGATGATACACACAGGTAAGCTTTTCATAAGCAGATAGGCGACACTTTTCCTATGACAGATGTGTAAAAAAATGTTTTAATGTAATTCTTGATGTCCAACAGTTAAACTTATTTTATGATGGAGCAAATACCGCTATTTAGATGATGACTTCATTAAATTTTAGTTGAAACATCTGCATATGTTGCAGCATCTTATGTCTGGATTTGTGGCATTCAGTTCTCATGTCCTGTTAATGGAAACCACTCCTATTAATTTTGTTACGTATAGTTAAGAACTATGAAGAACAGTACACATTTTAATCATCAGATATTATTGTGTGACATTTATGTGCTGTATGTAAGTTCATCATAAATATTAGCAATACTGCCCAATTCAAGCTGCTGTGATAACCTAGAATATCAGTTTCCTGGACAACATGAGTATAAGGCATGAATCTCAAAAGCCTGTTTTGGCCTAGAAAGGACAGCATGAGAAGATACCTCTGTTCCTGCCATTTAGCCATCTGCATTCTGTCCTTGTTTCTGCAGTAACTGCCAAGCACATTTCCATGTATATTAGCAGTGACTTTTTTTTTTTTTTTTTCACTAGTAGGTTTTTTGTTGTTGTTGTGGTTTTTCTGTTTATACAATAATTTAACTGTTCCTACAAGGTCCTCTGGAGCAGCTGCCCCAGCATCTTCCCTGAGTGCCAAGCCTGATTTAAAACAGAGCCAAAGAAGTGGTTACTGCTTCTTATTCATTTTCCTTTTTTTTTTTTTTTTCCTTTTTTTTTTCTTTTATTTTCTTAGCTGTTCCAAAATCTATTTACATAGATTTGAGTAAAAGAACATGATGTTCCAGTTTGCTCTCATCCTGTATTTGAAAAAATAAGGAAGACTTTGTCTTTACAGATTGTTTGCTTTTTATCACATTGGTTTCAAAGGAAAAATGTAATACACCCACAAGCATATGCACATACACTGTCACCTTGGAGATTTAATATTGTAAGTAGGAGAGCAGTCATGTACTGGAATTCAGATAATACACTCAGCCAGGACCACTCCGAGCATTTTAAGTATGTGTATTTAATGTGATTTTTACTGATAATTACACTGGCTTTATGAGCTCCTCTAACATCTCCTTTCCACTGAATCTGGATGAAGGGAACCATACAGCTCTTTTACACTCTATAAGAGAGATTCAGGTTGTCATAAACAGTGACATTTTCTTGCATCATATTGTCTCAATAGGGTTCTGAGCTAGCATGTAGCACACCACTGCTCCACTGAGCCACTTATGTATTCCCATTTGTTTTCTCTTCTGCTATCTGAAGGGGAATGCTTATCAGTAGTGCAATGACTAAGTAACAATAATTCTTTTCAGAAAAGGGAGTTTTTAGCCATAGAACAGTTTACTTCCTCTGATGCAAACAGGATAGTGGACAAAACAGAAAGGAATGAAGTAATAAGACAGTAGGTACAACAACTGCTCACCTTAAACTGTTCCTACCTAACACAGTTGTAAACCTCAGGAAAATAATAATCTCCAGAAGGATTACTTGCAAAAAAAAAACTTACTTTTCATCTATAATAATGAATGCAGAATTGTATTAACCTATTAAATTTCTATAGATGGTTATGTTTACTATACTTGCCAGCCCAGTGCTACACAAAACTAGTTGAGTACTACAATGGGTCTGAGGTTTACCCCAAATAATTCAAATATAGAATCAAAGTAGGCAAAAACTGTGGCAAACTTACACCATACAGTGTATATGCATTTTGGTCTAAGTCAGCTAGTAAAGCTGAAAAAGAGAACTAGGCCTACCTGCAATTCTGTGTCAGGAATTCACCTGCTGTTTGTTCGTGGTTCTCCCTTGAAGCTTGTAGATGCATTACCTCAGTAGAACTGAGGGAGTTTCTGTCCCTTTTGTAGTGCTGTAAAAGTCAGAAATTCTCTGACTTTCTCAGCCAAAAATTTGCAGTTCAATTATTAGGCAAAAAGAGTGACAAAATGTGGGTAGAGTTATAACTGTCTTCTTATTTTCCAGATTTTTTATATAATTTTGATAAGATTAAAAAAAAATAAAAGAGAAGAAAAAGACTATTTCTTCAAAATCAAATTTATTAGTAACTTACTGATAATATTTTTCATTTTATTTTTATGCATAATAGTCAATTTGTTATATAAAGAAAAGATATATGTCCAGTAAATATATATGAGACACAAGAGGACCAAAAAGTGGTGCATAGCCTTTTAAAAATAAGTAAATAAATTGATGCCCAGAGAAGCTGTGGATATCCCACATCTGAAGGTGTTCAAAGCTAGGCTGAATAGGGCCCTAGGCTGCCTTGTTGCCTAATCTAGTGATTGGCAACCCTGCCCTTGTCAGGGAGCTTGAACTACATGATTCTTCATACCATAAGATAATCTAGAATTTTCCAGCATACTATCAAGATAGCAAAGGGAAAGTTTCGATAAGTGTTCAAAAGTTCACCTAATATTGATTTGTTTTAATCATGTTCTTTGCTCTGGTATTTAAACATAGCTGCTGAATAAATTGTTTTCATATCTTAAGAAATTTATTAGACACAGAAATGATAATTTCAGTTTGGAATATGGCATCTTTAAATAGTTTCTGCATGGCCTATACACCTTTAGCACCACATTTTTTCCTCCTGTTTTTATTTTCCAGGCTAATACATGAGACTCCTGTAAATCCACAGAAGATAGATTGAAAAACAGTAAGCTGCATGATAATAGACTTAGATTTAGGATTATTTGAGATTTATTTCCTAATCCCTTGTATAATGCTGGTATCCATTTATAATATGGCTATCACACAAAGTATGTAACTATGTACAGCAATTGCAATTGCAAAACAAAAACAAAAACAAACAACCCTCCCCCCCCAGTTCTATGACTAGTGGGGTGGAGGGATTTTGTAAAGTCCGCACCTCCAGAAAAGGGAAACAAGGACCCCCAAATAATTAAAAACAGCAGAAGTGATTTGAGGAGAAACAAACTAATTTATTAAATAAGGTATTGGAGGGTAAGATAACACACTACAATACAATATAATTAGAATTGAAGCTAACAAATCAAATATAACGAGAGAAAGACTATCCAAAAAGCTGAAGGCCTTACAGCAATACTGACGTGATGAGCACAGTCAGGATGGGAAGCAGCAAGGAGAGGCAAAGGAAAAGAAAGAAATCAGGTGACTTTGCCCAGAGTTATATCTCCTCTCTGACCGCAAAGGCCCCTGGGGAATGTTGTTCACAGAATCACAAAATCTTAAGGGTTGGAAGGGACCTCCAGAGATCATCAAGTCCAAATCACCTGCTAAAGCAGGTTCCCTACACCAGATAGCACAGGTAGGCATCCAGGCGGATCTTGAATATCTACAGAGAAGGAGACTCCACTACCCCTCTGGGCGGCCTGTTCCAGTGCTCTGTCACTCTCACTATGAAAAAGTTCTTGTGCACATTCATGCAGAACTTCCTATGCTGAACTTTCTGGCCATTTCCCCTTGTTCTGTCTTGACACACTTCTGAAAAGAGCCTGGCCTCACCACTTTTCCCCCCACACCTCAGATATTTATAGACCTGGATCAGGTCCCCTCTCAGTCTTCTTTTTTTCAAGGCTAAACAGACCTTGTTCACTTAGCCTTTCTTCATAGGGGAGATATGCCAGGCCCTTCACCATCTTTGTGGCCCTCCATAGAACTCTTTCCAACAGATCCCTGTCTTTTCTTATAGTGGGGAGTCCACGACTGGACACAGTATTCCAGATGAGGCCTTCCTTGACCTTCTGGCCACTCTCTTTTTAGTGCACCCCAGAATGGGCTTTTTTGGCCACCAGGGCACACTGCTGGCTTATGGCCAACCTGTCATCAAACAGGACACACAGGTCTCTCTCTGCAGAGCTCCTCTCCTGCAGGTCATACCCCAAGCTGTACTGGTGCATGCAATTATTCCTCTCTAGGTGCAAGACTCTACACTTGCTTTTGTTAAACCTTATCTGGCTTCTTACTAGACAGCTCTCCAGCCTGTCCAGGTCTCACTGAATGGCAGCACAGCCTTCAGGTGTGTCAGCCAATCCTCCCAACTTTGCATCATCAGCAAACTTGCTGAGGGTGGCCACTATCGCCTCATCAAGGTCATTGATGAAGATGTTGAACAAGACCAGAGTCAGCACTGACCCCTGGGTAACACCGCTAGTTACAGGTCTCCAACTGGACTCTGCACTGCCAGTGACAACCCTCTCTGCTCTGCCAGTCAGCCAGTTCTCAACCTACTTCATTGTCCACTCATCTATCCCAAACTTCCTCAGCTTTGTTATAAGGATATGGTGGGAGACAGTATCAAATGCCTTGCTGAAATCAAGGTAGACTATGTCCACCATCCTCCCCTCATCCACCCAGCCAGTGATAACATCATAGAAGGCTACCAGGTTGGCTGAGCATGATCTCCCCTTGGTGAACCCATGCTGACTACTCCTGATAACCTCCTTTTCTTCCAATTGTCTGTAGATGGCATCCAGCACAAGTTGTTCCAGCACCTTTCCAGGGACAGAGGTGAGGCTGACTGGCCTGTAATTACCCAGATCTTCCTTCTTGCCCTTTTTGAAGACCAGAGTGACATTGGCTATTCAGGCACCTCTCCCATTCTCCAAGACCTCTGAAAGATGATAGAGAGTGGTTCAGTAATCACCTCTACCAACTCTTTCAGCACCCATGGATGCGCCCCATCGGGTCCCACAGATTTATGAACATTTGTATTGCCTAGGTGCTCACGGACCAACTCTTCCCTGACTAAAGGGAAGTCTTCCATTCCCCAGACCCTCTCACCAACCTCCAGGGTCTAGGATTCCTGAGGGAGAGCTTTTTCAATGAAGACAGAAGCAAGGAAAGCATTTAGTATCTCCATCTTCTCAGCATCCCCCGTTACCAGAACACCACCTTCTTAGTAGGGGACCCACATTCTCCCTAGTCTTCCTTTTACTGTTAACATACTTTTAAAAAGCCTTTTTTATTATCTTTTATAGCTTTTTCCAGATTCAATTCCAGGTGGGCTCTAGCCTTCCTCATCACATCCCTGCAGGCCCTGACAACATTTCTTTATTCTTCTCAAGTGGTCAGACCCTTTCTCCCCATTTCATGGACCTTCTTCTTCCCTTTGAGTTTGTGTTCATCCACACAGGTGTTACCTTTATCTTGTCCGAGTTCCCTGGAAGATTGCAGCTTGACCACTTACTGATGTGACACCAATATGGTGAGCAGTAAAATGGCGATTTATTGAAGCTAACACACACATATATACCCTATGCCTTTCGTCTACGTCCACTGGAAACGTATGCACCATATATCTTGATGGCATGGGGAAGAACCTATCTCGTTACAGCCCGAAAAGCACACATTCACCTAATAACAACACACAGGTCTCCTGACATCCTTTCCAGATTTCTTGCTCACAGGGATGCACTGATCCTGAGCTTGGAAGAAAGACTGTTTAATGCTGACCAGCTCTCACAGGCCCCCTTACCTCCTAATTCCCTAACCCACAGGATAGCTCCAAGTAGGTCCTGGAAGAGATCAAAGTCCAGGGTAGCAATCTTTCTTTTTGCTTTACTTCTTCCACTCAAGATCTTTAACTCCACCATCTTGTGGTCACTACGACCCAAGCTGCCCCCGACCTTTACTTCCTTAAGTCCTTCCTTGTTAGTGAGAACAAGGTCCAGTAATACCCCCTCCCTTCATCGATTCCTCCACCACCTGCATCAGAAAGTTGTCTTCAACACATTGCAGGAACCATCTGGACCGTGCTTGCCTGGCCATGTTGCTCATCCAGCAAACATCTGGATAATTGAAGTCCCCCATAAGCACCAGTGCCTGGGATCATGACTCTACTTCCAGTTGCTTATGCAAGGCCTCATCAACCTCCTCTTCCTAATCAGGGGGCCTGTAGTACACACCCACAGCAGTGTCACCCTTATCAGCCTGCCCCTTGATTCTTACCCACAAGCTCTCCACTCATCACTCTCCCCCCAGGCAGAGTTCAATACATTCTAGCTTCTCTCTCACATAAAGAGCAACTCCACCACCTGTCATAGTTTTGTAATGTTGCTGTCAGTATTCCACATCATAACATCATGCACAGTATGGATCATTAAAAAGTTCATACTCCAGATCTGTGGAATAACAACGTCCCAAATAGTCAGCTCTCAGAAGAAAACTACGTATCCCAGTAGACTTCGCGGTCAGAGATAAGTCACTGGAGGAGGACATATATATATAATCTTGCTCCCAGGCTGAAACTCTCTCTCTCTGACTCTCGGAGGGTGGGAAGTGTTCCAGCCATGTTGCCTAGAGCTCGCAGTAGGCTTCTTGGTTTTCGGGGACTCACTCTCTCTCTGTCTTGTTCGATTTATTAGCCTCAGTCATATTGTATTATATTGTGTTATCCTGTATTCCAATAACATATTTAGTAAAATAAGTTTTCCTCCTTAGATTGCTGCTGCTGTACTCTTTTCCCATTCCTCTTTTCCCTTCCCTTTCGGGCCGGGGGCCCTATGGGGCGGCTGCCCCCTGTCACAGGCACAGGTAGATCTAGGTAACCCATGACACCACCCCACCTTGCCAGCCAGTCTTTCCTAAAAAGCATATAGCCCTCCATGACAACATTCCAGTAATGTGAGCCCTCTTCACCCATCAGGCTCTGTTTTGAGCCTCAAACTACCCACTCATCCTCAATGGCCCTCATATTGTCCCCTTCCCCATTCATACCTAGTTTAAAGACCTTTCAATAAGTCCCTCCAGTTCCTTGGCTACGATCTTCTTACCCCTTGGAGACAGGCTATGTCTGTCTTCAGCCATCATACCAGGTGATGAGTAAATTGTCCTGTGGTCAAAAAAAAAAATAAATAAAAAATAAAAATAATAATAATAATAATAATAATCCTGTGTTTGCACCAAGTTCTAAGCCATTTCTTTATGAGGTGGTTTTTTTGGATCTCTCTGCATCCTTCCCTGACACTGAAGGTATAGAAGAAAAAAACACCTGCACACCCGTTCCTTCAACTACACACCCCAGTCCCCTGAAATCTATCTTGATAGTCCTCAGGCTTTTCTCCATGACTTTGTCACTACCAGCCTGAACTATCAATAAGGGATAATAATCAGAAGGGCAAATCAGTCCAGGAAGATTCCTAGAAATGTCCCTGACTCGTGCCCCAGGGAGGCAGCACACCTCTCTCTGGGTAGGGTCAGGCTGACATATAGGGCCTTCCATTCCTCTCAGCAGGGAGTTGCCTACAACAACCACCCTTCTGTCCTTCAGGTGGAAGTAGTCTTGAGGCGTGGGGTCGACTGCTTCACCCGAGGTGACCTCATGCGTGGACCTCCCTCCATGCTCTCACTCACCTCTCCTTCAAGTTCCAGGGCCTCAAACTTATTTCACAGAGCCACCTAGGGAGCCAAGGATGGTTGGGATGGGGGATGCCCACTTAGCTGAGTCAGTATCTGTTTCCACTCCTTCTCTCTCAAATTGCCTTGCTCTGATCGGCAACAACAGGGCATGGGGGTCCACCATTATCTGGTGAATATCACCTAGCCCTTCTGGGAGAGAGTTATAGTGCTTTTGCCACTGCCCCACACCCCCCAGTTCTTCATTAGTATTGCTAGGGGTAGGAGAGGACAAGGGGCTCACTGCAGCAGGAACACAGTCTGCCTGCTGATTCCCATCTACCACCTGTTTGCAAGGTGACGGGGAGACATGCTCCATGTGGAGCCTCATCTGTGTGCCAGGATCTCAGGATCTGTGTGCGATAGGGACTGGCACTGCCAATCAGTCTCCCTCTCACATTCCTTTATGATCCTCAGCCTCTCCGCCTCCTCCTTCAGCTAGAGCACAAGGCTGAGTAAGTCATTTAGCTGCTTCCATTGCCTGGCACTGCAAAGGACAGGCTCTGGCATTCATCACAGCAGCAACCTGTACGCTAGCATGATGTTTTGGTACAGAATCACAGAATGACCCAGGTTGGAAGGGACCTCAAGGATCATGAAGCTCCAACCCCTCTGCCTGGGAGGGCCACCAAACTTCCATGTTTACACAGTTGCCCAGGGCCCCATCCAACCTGATCTTGAACACCTCTATAGACATGTCGGTGCTCAGTCAGCTAGAGAGATCTATTAGTTTCTTGCAGCATCAGAATAGTGTGTCTTTATTGTGTTCAGCATACATCTTATATACCATTCACTTACAAGCAAGACATTCCTGTTCCACTAACAGTTCCTCTAATCAGTTAATTGGTCCCAGCTTTTCCCAAACAACAGTGATAAAGGATGAAAGGTTTCTTAAGAGTAACAGGATTAACAATGCATATCAATGGAACATCCTATCTACCCTTAGATGCAAACAGACACTGCTTGCTCTTGGTCTCACACTCTGGTCTTCCAGGGTTTCACAGTGATAAGGTCTACCAAAAAATCTGATAAGCTCTTTGGTGACTTGCTCACAGTTACATCTACCCCCACAGAGACAGGGCATCCACAACCTCCCTGGGCAGCCTGTTCCAGGACTTCACCACTCCTAGTAAAGGACTTCCCCCTGACATCCAACCTAAATCTTCCCTCTTTCAACTTAAAACCATTTCCCCTTGTCCTGCTATTATCGGCCCTTTCAAAGAGTTTACTCCCCTCCTGATTATAGGTTCCCTTCAGGTACTGAAAGGCTGCAATGAGGTCACCCACCAGCCTTCTTTTCTCCAGGCTGAACTGCCCTCACCCCTTCACAGTGATATTACACCTCCTCTTTGTCCTGCCCTTACCCCAGAGGCTTTTTCTAGGCAGTGGGCATGGATGCAGAGCCGTTGCCCGGGCAACGCCCCCACCTCGAGCTGCCGGGCTTCTTTGTTGCCTCAGGAATCCCTGGATGAGGGAACAGATTGAAACCCCTGTGCACCCTGTGGCCAGACTCTTCGACTCTGGCTGGGGCAGCTCCGAAGCAGCGAACCTCGGCAATCAAGCAGTTCTTTTCTGGACAGGTACACGGAACTGGAACGTTAACACTTTAACACCTACAAAGGCTTCAAGATCTTAAGATTCTCATCCTATTTGAGCATGTGCTATTCTGGCACTAATCAAATATGCTAATTTCTAGAGAAATCAGTTTCTAAATAGTTTCCCTGGTTAGGACTTCCTTCCTTCCTTCCTTCCTTCCTTCCTTCCTTCCTTCCTTCCTTCCTTCCTTCCTTCCTTCCTTCCTTCCTTCCTTCCTTCCTTCCTTCCTTCCTTCCTTCCTTCCTTCCTTCCTTCCTTCCTTCCTTCCTTCCTTCCTTCCTTCCTTCCTTCCTTCCTTCCTTCCTTCCTTCCTTCCTTCCTTCCTTCCTTCCTTCCTTCCTTCCTTCCTTCCTTCCTTCCTTCCTTCCTTCCTTCCTTCCTTCCTTCCTTCCTTCCTTCCTTCCTTCCTTCTTTCCTTCCTTCCTTCCTTCCTTCCTTCCTTCCTTCCTTCCTTCCTTCCTTCCTTCCTTCCTTCCTTCCTTCCTTCCTTCCTTCTTTCCTTCTTCATGAAATGAACTTCATTTAATAAATTATCCTTTTTTACTGTTTTATACAATTTATTTATTTGTGTCATATAGTTTAGCTCTATTAAAGTTCTTCAGAGCCTTCAGTGTGATTTAGTTGCAAGAGGAGATGATATAAGTCTAGAGAGCAGTTGCAGTTGCAGAAAGCTATTGCATTTGCTACCATATGGGATTAACCTCACAGTGACCTAAACGTTAGTCATTCTGAATGCTAGGTTTTTATATCAGTATTGTGAATTAAATTCATAGAGCTCTTTGATTAAATGTTAGGCACTGCTAGCTGTTGCAGCTCAAGATTCCATAGTGAAGCTAGATGTCTTGATTAACTTGACCTACAATGACTTCTTATGAAAGAGGCATTGTCTGAGATTGGTAAGGAACATCTCAAATCAACATGAGGCAACCAGCATCACTTTGAGGACAGTTTTACATTTGAAAACATTTCACTGGGGTTATTAGCCTTCAAAAGGGTGGATCCAGGAGTGTTCATTGGCTGAAGACTTGGTCTTGGGAGCAAATGAAATCAGCTTGATACAGAAGACTGGGAGACAATGCTGCTGTATCCTGTGAAGGCAAGATAGAAGCTGGAGTCTCCCTGCTTCCTCTTATCTGCTAACTCAAATCTGCAAGGCCTGAAAGATAGGGAAACAAAGGCATTCCTGCAGAGATTCCAAAGCTGGAAACTGTCACTCTAAAAAAAGCAGGCTCAGTCATTCTGGATTGTAAGTGCTTGTTGCATTGCTGATAGTTGGTAGTTGTCAACTGAACAAAACAGCCTTGGATGACCCACAACTACAGAAGATAAGCAGCTGACACCAAGACACCACTATATCAAGGAGTGGTGAACCAGTTTGCTTTATGGTGTTTCTGTCTGTCTCTTTTTCTCCTTTTTTTTTTTTTTTTTTTTTTAATTATTATTATTTTAGTCTTTGTAGTAGCTCTTTCCTCATATTGTCTTACCTACAATGCTTATTAATCATAATTAGTCAATTTTACCTCTAAGCAGAAAGCTTGCAATAAATTGATGTGTATTACTCCTCAAGGTAGCAACCCCTTCTGACTAGGAGAGGTGTGACTCAGGAGATAGTATAAGATTCATCTCCCTTGAAATTCACTGAGTGGGACAAGACAAACATGTTCCCAGTTAAGCAAATGCAAAGGCCCAGATTCCAGTGTCTGTGTTCCAGAAAGAATGACTGCTTTCTTATTCAAGTCAGTTAGCAGTCTGCCTCTACACCGAAAGTACTTAGATGCACAAAGAAATAGAGGAAATGTTCTCCAAAATATACAAGACTCAAAATGCATTTATAGAAAAGATTTTATGAATGAAATAGGATTTTTCCCTTCATATTTACTGGCATGGAATGCATTTTAATGTGTACACATCAATTTTAATGGTTGTATAAAAACAACAAGAAAAGAATTTCTGGGAAGTGTTAGGAAGAAACAAAGTAGCCATACTGCTGCAAGTGTAAAGAAACAAAACAAAACAAAACAAAAAATCAATCAATCAATCAATCAATCAAACAACAACAACAAAACACTTAGGCTTTATGATTATGTGAAACACAATCATTCTATGCTATCAGCACTATTTTGAAACAGCAGAATTTCAAAGATATGTAGAAAGACTTTCTTGAAGTTAACAGCAATATATGAATGATTTTTTATTATTATTTTTATTTTTTGGTAACAAATGACATTTCAATTTTAATAAACATTGTGGTTTTAATATCACAACTGTATTACATACACATATGTACTTGTGCAAATGCAGTTATTTCAATGATTCCTCTCGTTGTTAGATAAAATTGTAACTGGTCACATTAGTTTGTCTTCTTGGTAGGTGGGGGAAGTGGTGGAGCAGCTCTTGAGAATCTGAGTCATCTGATCTTTTTACAATGTGCAATTTGGGATAAAAGGTAATTTTCCTTAGAAGTAAAGTGTTTCTCTCCACTCTATAAAGCAATGAAGACAGGAAAATTATCTGACTTAAACTTATGAGGTGGATGTGTTTGGTAGTCAGTCTTCTTCTGAAAGAAACAGGAGGGGATACTAAACAAAATACAAGTGCTGCTCTGCAATAATTCTTCTTATTTTGTCATGATGGCCTTTGATGTTGGGGTAGATGGTGGTGGTGTGACAGTAGAGAATGAACATTCTGACCAATCTTTTGTTACATTTTGTTACCATGTGACAGATGGAAGCAGAGGGGCAATAGGAACAACAAAGTTCTTTCTGCAAAGAAAACAGAAACAGCAGCAGGAATTAAACTGAGGAAGCAAGATAATTTACTAAAGGACTCTGAGTTCATGCCTGTGACTTTTATTGTATTTCAAAACCACAGGAAAAAAAAAAAAGCTCCCACGATCACAAAATTCAACTTTATTGCCTTTGACTGTATCATCATTAATGGTATGAGGTTCAACAAGGACAAGTGCCAGGTTCTGCACTTAGGCCACAATAACCCCATGCGGTGCTGTAGGCTTTGGGCTGAATGGCTGGATGACTGTAAAGAGGAAAGGGGCCTAGAGGTGTTGGCCAATGCTTGGCTGAACATGAGCCAACAGTGTGTCCAGGTGGTCAAAAGGGCCAATGCCATCCTGGCTTGCATTAGAAACATTGTGGTCAGCAGGAGCAGGGAGGTAATCATCCCCCCATACTCAGCCCTGGTAAGGCTGCACATTGAATGCTGTGCTCAGTTTTGGGCCCCTCACTACAAGAAAGACATTGAGGCCCTGAAACATGTCCAGAGAAGGGCAACAAAACTTGTGAAAGGTCTGGAGCACAAGTCTTCTGATGAGTGGCTGATGGAGCTGGGATTGTCTGGTCTGGAGGAGGTTCAGGGGAGACCTCATAGCGCAATATAACTTCTCAAAGGGAGGTTGTGATGAAGAGGGGTTCAGCCTCTCCTCCCGGACAACAAATAGGACCCCCAAGAATGGTCACAAATTGTGCCTGGGGAGATTCTATGAATCTAAAATCTCAGTAATGACTGTAAAATGAAAACAAGTAGGGATGAGACATGTACATGAAATTTGATGCGTTATTTAGATATCTAACTTGAGTCCTTCAATTTCAAAACAGAAATTAATAATTAAAAACTTCACTAACCATAACAGATTTGTGCACCAGAAATTTAATATTGCTTTGAGGTTTATAAGGCTTTGGACATAAGCCAACAGGATTTTAGTATTTTGATATAAACTTAAATGCTGCTAATTCATAAGATTAGAAATGGCATTACATAAATGAAAACTATATAAATATACAACTATATTATCACAGATTTATTACAATTCTTTCTGAATACCTTTAATATTGTAAGGATTATAACTGTGCTATATATATATATATATATATTGCTTAAAAGAATTAGTAATATCAAGTTAATGATTTAAAAGAGTACAGTTGCATTTCTATATTATTCTGTCATATTTAGTTATTTCAGATATTCAGTAAGTTTTTCTGAAATAGTGTTATTTTTCTTGGTAAAATGGACTGGAGATTTGGATAGTCTTCAACTTAATATTTACTTCAACTTTTCTGTATTTATCTTTGCGTTTTTACATACATTACTGGAAGCAAAATATCACACCACCTATATGACTCAATCTACCCCACTCAAAACACCTGAAAGCTGGGCACTGATAGTCCCTAATTAAATTCATTATAACTTCTGGAAATTTAATTGAGTAGGATACAAAATTGAAATCAGCACTCCTCATGTTGTTAATGTGAATATTCTTTTATAGCACAACAAAACAGTATATGTGAACTGATGGATAGAGAAAAAACAAAACAAAAACAACCTCAGAATGACATTGATAGTGTATTTTATGTTATCTCAGACTGTTATATACTTTTTTTTTTTTCCACACAATTAATTCATTTATTGAGCTAGATACTATTTAAAACTAGAGGTTTTTTGTTTGTTTGTTTGTCTGTTTGTTTGTTTTTCCCCTATTTATTTATTTATTTATTTATTTTTCCGTTTACCCTTATCTTCTGTGTCTTAATTTTTCTCAGAATGAAGAGTATTTTATCTGTCAGTCAGATGTGACTCAGACAAAGATTGTGTGTAACATTCATACATACTAAAATTTTGAGAATCAGTGGACCTTCAGTGTACCCCGCCAAGAGTTAAAGGACAGCTTTCAGACAAGATAAACTAAAATGACACAACACCTTAGTCACATGCCTCATGGTCCCAGAAGTCATATCCTTTTTGCAGTCATGTAACAGGCTTACCCTTTCCTTCCCAGAGGCTGCCATTTTTAACATTGCTATATACCACATTATCCCAGTGTGGACTACAGCCCTGCTGAAGAAAGGTAAATACCACACAAGACTTGAGAACAGAACTGCACAGTGTGGTCTCCATAACCATTCAGCTAGGGATGATGAGTATCAATGGGTGCAATATGTTTTATTATTATTATTATTATTATTATTGTTTTTGTCTTTTTTTCCCTGCATCGAGGAATTTAGTTACACACCTTTTCTTCATACACACTTCCGTGTCAGACATCATTTTGTCAGGCTGCCCTTCTGCTGCCATCTGTCACACAGTAACTACATGGAATTGAATACTGGCAGGAAGGTTCAGCCCCTCCTGCCATACCACCAGCATCCTCTTCTGACACTGTGAGGTCAACATAGTGAAACAGGAGACAATGATTTCAGCTCTTATAAATGTAGACAAACATGGAAAACAAACAGAAGCTACAAACTTGTATATAGCTACATATCCATGACCTTATGGATGTATACTTTCCTGAGCTGAGGACTCAATATCTGGACATAATACTCCATACCATGTCTCACCAGCACAGGGAATAGTTTAAATTAATTTAACTGGTCATTACATATGTTATGAAATCATATGCCATGCTTACTACACAGAATAATGTGTACAGAATAATTCTGTAGTTAACTTCAATGGTGATGAAAGTTATGCAGACAACAATGAATTAGACCAGTGAACAAGCAAGCTCTCAGTCCCCTGAACAGTATAGATATAGTGAATGAATTATGTGCCCTTAAACATTAACCTTTATAGTTTTTTACTTTTAAGTGTGACCAGCTCCTTATAGTTTATATGATACCTTGTGAGAGAGTATTAGCTCTTATTTCACAATTCATGGTCTATTATAGACCACTGAATTCAATATGGAACAATAAATGAAAAGCCATCTATAGGTAGTCACTAGTTTCCATGCAGAGACACTGTCTTACTTTTTTGTGCTTTAATATTGGAAACCAAAAGACATTTTCAGCTTGGCATACAGTTATTCAACCTATTCTCTCTCTTCTGAACTGAGTGAAAAGGCATCATCTTTTATTTCTAGATAGCTCCCTTTCTGACTTCGTTCTCACCTCCCTAAGGCCATTCTTCTCTATAGTCTAGTTCAACAAAGATATCCTCTGTTACTGCTTCCTTATCACTAACAATCAAATATATCTTGGTCTATTCATTTGAGATGATTTGAGAATTAATCAAACTGAGGATTCACCATCACATGTAGTGAAAAATAAATTTTCATATATGGTGGAAAAATAAAACATGTATTCTCTCCAAACATGTTAATATGTTCTCAAGGTCTGGAGACATTTTCAGCAATACCCTGTTAGTCAAATTACATCTACTGAAAAGTTGTGCATTTGGAACATCTTAGCAATTTTTTATTTGACTAGTGATATCTGACCTAGTTGCTTCATAGCATATATACCATGAATAACATTCAGCACGGTGCTCAGAACATGAGAGATAAGTGCTTATTTGTTCAGGAACCTTGAAAAATCAGGGTACTGAGATCAAACTGAATACTACACAGAATAGATATTTATGTGCTATAGGTAATGACCAATCCCAAGATAAGTGATCTAATGGGATGAATGTTTTGTTTGTCCAATGCACTGATGCCAGAAGAGCTCTGATAACACTTCCTGGTGCCTGGTGTCAATCATATATAGCAGAAAACACAGTCATTGATTTTTAGTTAGTTAGTTAATTTATTTTCTTTTAACTCTGTTAAAATAAATAGTTTTATCTATTCAATATAGAGTAAGGTCTAGGAAATAGAATCTAATCCTGAATTTCACTGGTCATAACACTATCCTGAATGCTAAACTTTTCCAGCAGCAAATTTAGCAATCTGTTACACGTAAGTTATGGAACTATACTCAAAAATGATTCATATTAAATATTCAGTTGTTTATTTAATATTCAAATAAGCAATGAATGTATGTCTAGGAGGTATAAGAGGGCTGTTAATATCTTCCCAAAGCACTCTGGGCAATTCAGCTTGAATCATGAAGTCTTTTTGTACTGATGTTTGCAGGAAGGGCAGTATCTGAATATGTCTTTGTATCCTCTCTTTTTTCTAGCCTGTAGCTCATGTGCCAGAGGCGAAAGCAACTTCTGAGCTGAGCTGGATTATAAACCAATGGAGTGAACAGCATGGAGAGTTTGCACTTGAGGCTGAACAGAATTCAGGGCTGCCATATTAACTGAGGAAAACATTAAGATGTTAGACATGATGTCCAAACTACTGTATTCCAGGAATCAAAGCTACTCAATAGGGTAGAGATTCATCTTAGATATTTTACATGTCTTCTTTAGATTTTTCATTTCTTTCAACAGCATTAAAAGAGGCCTATGATAATAAACTATGGTGTGGATATCTTCTCCATAGCTATTTGCATCTAGTTAGGTGAGTCCCACCTGATGTTTCTCTTCACTTGAAATCCTGTTTTTTTGTTTTTTTGTTTTTTTTTTTGTTTTGTGTGTGTGTGTGTGTGTTTTGTTTTGTTTGGGTTTCGTTGCTGTTGTTTTTGTTTGTTTGTTTTCCAAATAAGAAATTACCTTATAACTCATTGTAGAAGCATTTCTCTTCAGCTTACTAGCTTAGTGATTCCTTAATCACTTAAGTAGTAGGATATCTAGATATTCACCTGTCCAGAAAACACAGTTTGAGAAATTATTTCACCTGACAACCTATAGTGAATTTAAGCAGGTGGCACTTTGCTGCTGCTGCTCTTGTGCCGAATATTCTTCATTGTGTACCTGGCAGTAAATTAAAAGGACTGAAGAAAGGTCCGCAGGATATCAAGTCAAAACTCCTGCTCCGAGAAGGTTCAGCTTGAACAAGTTGTTCAAGATCTGCTCAAGGATATTTCCATGGACAGAGACTGTTCAGACTCGCCGGCTACTTAGTTCCAGTACTTGACCACTTCAAGATACATACACAGACTGGGAGAATAACTCTCTAAGAGCAGCCCTCTGGAGAAGGATTTGGGGATCATGACTGACAAAATGCTGAACATGAGCCAACTGCGTGCTCTTGCACATTGTAATTGTCCATGGGATTATTCCTTATTAAACACAAAGCTTAGTGATTCTCCTTGTAAACTTCATGAGTTTTCTTTCCACCCATTTCTACAGACTCTCAAGATCCCTCTGGATGTTGTCTCAACTGTCCTATGTATGAACTGCTGCTACTAATTTTGTAAAATCTAAGACCTCACTGGGGAACCACTAACATCCTGTTATTACAGAAGATACCAAATGTGTATAAATATATCTTCTAAGGGCTGAATGATCTCATCTTTCTCAACCTTTTCTCACAGAAAAAGGTTCCAGTTTCTTGATCTGTGTCTCCTGGGAGTCGCTCTGTAAGGGTAAAGGGGTCCAGGAAGCCTGGATGCTCCTCAAGATGGAAATCTTGAAGGAACAATAACAAGCTGTCCCCAAATGCCTTAAGGCGAGCCATAGGGGAAGAAGACTGGTGTGGATGAACCAGGAACTATTGTTGAGACTCCAGAAGAAAAAGAGAGTCCATGTTCTCTGGAAACAGGGACAGGCTCATTGGGGAGATTACAAGGAAGTTGCTACTGTGTGCAGGAAGGAAGTTAGGAAGGCAAAAGTCAGACTCAAATGTAGATTGGCCACCACAGTTAAAAAGAGAACAAAGAATCCTTTTACAAATATATCAATGGTAAGAGGAGAACCAAGGAAAATGTCCACCCCTTACTTGATGCAGTGGGGAATGTGACCACTGAGGATAAAGAGAAGGCTGAGGTTCTCAATGCATTCTTTACATCTGCCTTTCATGGGCAGAACAGTTATCCACAGGGCACTTTATGCCTCAATCTGAAAGTCTGGGTTGGAACGCAGAATAGATCCTCAGTGATTCAGGTGGAGACAGTTAAAGAGCTCCTCCTCCACCTGGACTGCAACAAGTCCATGGGAACTGGATGAGCTCCACCCTCGGGTGCTGAGGAAGCTGGTGGGAGTGATTGCTGAGCTGTTCTCTGTCATCTACCAGCACTCCTGGTTAACTGGAGAGGACCCGGAGGATCGGGGGCTTGCCGATGTGACTCCCATCTATAAGAAGAGCTGCAAGGAGGATCCAGGGAACTACAAGCCTGTCAGTCTTACCTCAGTACAATGGAAAGTTATGGAATAAATCATCTTGTGTGAGATCACAAGGCACATGCATGGCATCCAGGGGATCAGGCTCAGCAGGCACAGATTAAAGAAAGACAGGTTCTGCTTGACCAACCTCATTTCCTTCTATGACTGGGTGACCAGATTGGTAGATGAGGAAAAGGCTGTTGATGTAATCTACCCAGAATTCAGCAAAGCCTTTGACACGGTCTCTCACAGTATTCTCCTCAGGAAACTGGCTGCCCGTGGCCTGGACAGGTTTACCCTCCTTTGGATAAGGAACTGGCTTGAGGGCCGTGTCCAGTGGGTAGTGGTTAATGGAGTTAAGTCCAGCTGGCAATGCATTACAAGTGGTGTCCCCCAGGGGTTAGTATTGGGGCCCATCTTGTTTAATATCTTCATTGATGACCTAGATGAGGGGATTGAGTGTACCCTAGGTAAATTTGCAGATGACTACGATGCTTTCTCAGTCGAAGAAGAACAGGGTGAGAAAATATCATGAAAAAAGTTCATGGGTTCAGACACAGATGGAGAAATCATTCACCAATTGCCATCATGGATGAAACAGGGTCACCACAGGGAGACAGATTAATTAATTAATTTATTTATTTTTCTGCTGTTGACGGACTAGAACAGTGAGACCAAAAAGCAAGCCAAAACCCTCTTCTTCTTTTTTCCACTTTCTTGTACATTCATGATACAGGTAAATAGTGGAAGTCTGCAGTTAGTCCAAACCCTATGTGAGCTTCCCATAGGCTGCAGTTCTTCAATAGCTCCTCCATCATGGCTTCATACCGTGAGGTGCAGTCTTTCAGGAAACATCTGTTCCAGCATTGGACTGCCATCTGAATTCAAATGCAGGTCGACTCAGGTTTGCACTACAGACTAGCATACTATTTCAAGCAGAAATGAATGAGGGAGATTTTATGTGTTTATTCAGTTTGTTGATTTTGATTACTCATCACAAAGAGGGAGTGATTAACAAGTACAAAAAAGAAAAAGTTAGCACTATGATTTAAGCAAGCATACTGAGTCTGTCTGGGATTTAGTGAATTTTTTGTAGTACCTAGTATGGTGTATGTTTTTAGATTTGTGGTCTAAATAATGCTAATAACGCACTAATTTTTTAGCCACAGATGAACAGTGTTTGCACAGTCTAGGACTTCCATATTTCTCACTGGGCCCCAGTACATACAATACAGAATTTCAGAAGGGGTGCAGAATTTCAGGAAGGGGTGCAATCTGAAACACATTTGTGAAAGTCATCTCTAATCTGGAAGAATTACAAGAATACATTAATTGTGTTTACCACTTTGTATGGACAGAATCTTTAGTGTTTTTTGTTTGTTTGTTTGCTTGTTTGTTTGCTTGTATGTTTTCTTTTTCTGTTAAATTCAGTATTATATAAAATTTAAAGATGAGAAGGTAACATTTATTTATTATTTTTAAATACATGTATCGAACATCTGAAATTACTTAAAATATTTAAAAAGTGACAGAAATGAAAATATTTAGTACTTAAAAAGAAACTGTTTGCTAGGCAGATTACTCAATATCCTCTCTACCTGCTTAAGTGATCTTTCATATCCTTCTGTAGAGTGTTTAGAACTCAGTCAATTTCTATTTTATTGTAGTTAAAAAGCTTATGCCTGTTCATCTCCCAAGGAAGAAACAAAAATAAGAGTTCTGAGGACGCCTTCTGAATTCCTTTACTTTCCAAGACCCCTTAAAATTTAGAGATGCAACACACTCAAAAGTTAAGAAGTTATTTTCTTTAAGTTCAGTGATTTATAAGTACTATTAGCTGTACTTATTTCTTTTAAGCTTCTGAAGACCAATTGTAATATTAACTAATAACTTATCTTCAATAACTTCCACTTCATAATTTAATAGTTTCTCAGGATTAATAGAAATAAAGACGAACAGCATTATAGATTCCAACTGTACACAGAACATATTTTTTTAGTAATATTTATTGCAAGCACACCTCAAGAATGTGGGAGCCTTTATGAAATATGTCACTAAAACATACTAATGATTTAAATGAATAACTTTTTTAATAAAAGTTTTAATAAGGAAGGACACAGAAAGACTGTGATGCCACAGAATTTTATAGCAATCTGACTGAAAAGCAAACTGAAAATAAGTAAGAGGTGCAAAAATAGCCCCTGCTCAGTTGTGTCTCTCTTGTTTCCTGCGGGAAAAGGTTGGCTGTTTTTCTCTTTTGAGTGGGATGGGTGTGCAAGCATACAATTTTGAAGTGCTCTATGTAAAGACATATATCTCTAGCACTTCTCTGGTGTAAAAAGGCAAATTTTTCCTCAGTATTTAATGATGGTTTTTACTGTATTGTTGCTGTTTGCATTATCCTCATTATGGGAACAGTGGCTGGCTTGTATGTGTTAAGGAGTCAGGCACCAGCACAGTCTGCCAAACAAGTCACACTCACTTGAAATGTATAGAATAGACTTCAGTAAGTTGCTTATTTGAAAGTTGAGAGCTAATAGTCAATTTCAAACTCTAGGTATGTGTTGCTACAGCATTTTCCAAAGTGCCAGTTCTCTCATTATTGAATCAACTGATTATTTCACTCTGGACAAATGCTTATTTGCAATCTAGTGTTCTGCCAAATGCATTTATATACCTCTAGTGTTCTGATCCCTGGAGGAATCAATAATTATGATAGCTGTATCAGCATTGTATCTGTGTGAGTTAAGGCATTTGGGCAAGATGCCTTTCCTGGCACCTGAGGTCAAGCAAGGAAATCTGTTAATTTATGAAAGTAGCCAGGAAAAAAGCACACACATTGATTTCTGGGCAACTGAACAATATGTGCTTATACCATAACTGCAGCTGGATTTCCTTGAAGCATTCAAACAAATAAAAACAACAACAACAATAAAAAAACAACCAAGTAACCAACCAAAAACAAATGACTAAAGAGAAGACACAGCAGCAGTGTGGCTGGTAGAGCTTTTGTGGGGTATTTTTGTTGTTGACTGATCGGTTGCTTTTTTCTTTTTCCAAGAAATATTTAACTGGATTTCTTTCCCTTGATAATGGGAGTAGCAAGGAGGAAGAAAACAAGGATTCAGAGAAGAAAAAAAGTCTTCCTAGATATTTAAATTTTGTTAAACTACCCATTGGGTGTGAGCAGACTGGAGAGTGTTCAAATGAGGGTCATGAAGATAAAATGTCTCAAGAACTTGTACCTCTGAATACCTCTGAAGAAAGACTGAAGGAGTGAAACCCACTGCAGAGAGGATGAGGTTTGGTAAGGACCCTATCACAGTTATTTCAGTACTTAATAGACAGCTGTAAAAATAACAGAAGCTCTCTCTTCATAAGGAATCACACAGAGAAGACAAGAGGCAGTGGACAAAAATTACACTGTGAGAGGTTATAACGAATTTTTTTACAGCAGAAGAATCTCTTCAGGGACGCTGTAGAATCCTAATCACTGGAGGTTTTCAAGATACAATTAGACATGGTGCTGGATAATATCATAGGTTCTTTTTTCCCACAAAATTTCAATCCAATAATTTTTCAGATCCCTTCCCACAAGGGTCATTCCATAATTATGTTACACCAAATATTATTAGGTTAACTGACTGAGGCACAAAAAATAGCATATATCTAAACTACTACTGAGATTAGTTTTTCTGAAGTTTTCATTAAAAACATAATTATAGCAGAAAGAGCAAATAAATTGCTCTATTTTTAATTTGAGGACATCAAGTTGGACATAAGGCTTGATAAGACGAAGTAGGAAGCAGCTGCCAAAATACCCAAATAGAAAGAGTAACAAATCCATTTGAAAAATTTCCTAAATATACAGTAACTGCTACTGGGAGAAATAAAACTATGAATGCACATACTTTCATGTTTTCTGTTTATTTTTCATAATCTCATAGAGTCAAAGAGAAATTTAGGTTTTAGAGACCCATAGTTAAAACCCCTTAGGCTGAATCTATTGTGTCAAAGTAGTGTACTGGGAGTCCCAAACTGGGCAGAATATTGGTTTTAGAAGTGCCAGATAAGGAGGGATTCCCACTTTGCTTGACATAATGACCAAAATCCTGCTGATACATCTCAGCTTGTTGGCCATCTTTAACATTATAACCCAATGCTGGCTCATATTCCTTCTGTGGACCACTAGGACCATTGGGTTATTTCTTGCAAAGCTGCTACTCAGAGAACTGGAAAGTCATGGACCCCATGAGAGCTGGTCAAAATTCAAGTACCACTACTTCCAAGCTCAAGACTGGTGCATCTCTTAATGTACGAAATCAGGCAAAAGTGTTAGGAGACCTGCAAAGACCTATGGAGTGAGAAGGGATCAGGTCACCGTGGAGGAAGATACAAATGTTCTTAGGGTGTGAAGGGCTGCCAGAAGAAATTACAATTGGATCTAGTGAGGGAAGTCAAAGACAACAAGACGGACTTCTTTAAATTTATCATTAGCAAAAAGAAGACTGTGAAAACTGTGTACCTGCTGTTAAAAGAGTTGGTTGCCCTGTTTAAGTCCCCTTTGCAACACCACTCCTCACCAGTTGCCAGCTGGGTATGATTTCATTTACCACCTCTGGGCCCAGCCATCCAGCCAGTTCTTTACCCAACAAAGTGTGTATATGCCCAAGATATAGGCTGCCAGCTTCTCTAGGAGAATACTGTGGGGGACAGCATCAAAGGCTTTGCTGAAAACTAGATATAAAGAGAATGTTGGATAAAATATATCATTAGTAGTTTTCAAATTTATCACTTTCTTATTTGAGAATAAAATAAACTAGTATTTTTCTGCTGAACACCTACAAAACAATTTTTAAATGTTCTGAAAATGAGGAATTAGGTGCAGTTAGTTCATTCTATCAACTAAAGGTTTTTACCAAAGATTCCACTAAAGACGAGAGTATTTTGAAACAAATATTAACTCACGTCTAGGTGGGGGATTCTAAAGTAGCCCAAACAGTGCAACAGACTTACAACTGAGCACAACAAACATCTAACCTGCCATGGTCAAAAAAGAGCTGACTATACATGTCTGGCCCAATAATTTTTTTAAAATTTTTTTTATTTATTTTTATTTTTATTTTTTTGTCTTCTGAATGTCCAAGAGCTGTACCAAGAAAAAGATTTAGAAAGTGTATATACATTTGTTATGGATTTGACAACATTTAGAACAGAGTTTTACTAAACAAAATTAATCTGGAAACAGATTTCTTCAGTAATCATTATAATTTAAACAAAAAACATTTCAAAATACATAGCTAAAACTGAACCGCTTTTTTTTATATTTAATTATATTGCATACATAGAATAGCACAGATTCATTAAGACTTCTCTCCAAGTGTTTGTTGATGTGAGTCTGAGTGTGAAAATGCCCTGTGGATTTCATCCCTTGTATTTTTGTCTGCCTGTACCCACAGCCACAATTGATACAGTGCAGCTTTCCAACCTTGAATCTGACTATTGGGAAGTGGTGTGAGAAAAGGTGAGAAAGGTGGGAGTGGCCTCATCAAGGTCACTTGCTCAGCACTCATGAACTTCATTTAATCTGAGAGATCTTAGTCGTAGTCCCTAATTAAGATACGTGGTAAGTATTTCTGTGCCTTCCCATGTATGTCACTGCTCCTCATACAGATGTACTGACGCCGTCTCAGTTTGATTTCAGATCTACCTCCAACAATTCATAACTTTCTGATGATCTAAACTCTCAGTTGGATCCATTTATCTCATCAGCCAAGTGAATAAGGTATCCAAAACCTTCTGAAGATATGTAGCTAAATCTATCTAGGAGATTGTGTGCCCCTGGTGGCGCACGGTGTTAGAACCGCCGCTTGCAACACCGGAGAGCCCGGGTTCGAATCCCCCTTGTGACGCAAGGGGTGAAACTGCCGCTCTGCTACACTAGAGGGCTCGAATCCCGGGAGTTGGACTCGATGACCTCTAAGGTCCCTTCCAACTCGCACGATACTATGATACTATGATGATCTATGGGCAGTGACTACAGAAGGTCCTCTGCAAGCTTGTACAATCACGATTAGCATCAGAAAACAAAACAAACAAACAAACAAAAGCAAGGAAAAAAAAAAAAACAAACAAGCAAAATAGAATATTGAATTTGAAGAGATCATTTGGAATATTCCTTGACTCCAGTGCAGTTGCTTCTACACTAGTCATAAATTGTTCTAATGTTACTGAGTTTGAAATTTGTTCTATTGCAGTTCTAAAAAAGCATCAGTTTGAAGGCTTGTCTATTTTTGCAACTGAATGACAGATAAGGCTCCTTCCTGCAAACAATCTCAATTGGGTAATTGCTGGCAGGTATTTACGTATTCTGCTTGCAATTTTCTCTAGCATGAAGAATCTGTAGGTTCTCTAAGCAGAATCCACAGCCTTCATTATTCTTGTAACAGTTTTTCTTATTGTCTAATAACAGTTCATAACTGACATGAAAAACAATATAATTTACATAATGTTCAGCTGTGCATCTTTCATTCTGCCTGACAACAACTCAGTCCTAGGAAGACTAATGGAGAAGAATCACTGGAGTATATTACTGTGACAGTTCTTCTCTCTACTGTAAGGCACGTCACAGTAAATATCACTGCTTATAAAACTAAGTTATGAACAACTTTATCATAGAACGTTTGAGGTATAAATGTCATTGACATCAAGAAAAGTGTGTTTTTTAGAATATTTTTTGCATATTTAACTCAGAGATTCAAACTTACAATTCATAGAGCTCACAAAGAAAAATCCACTCATTCCTGGAAGAAAATTATGGTAGCTTGGTCCAGTGACACTTTGGAAACTATATTCACCACCAGAAGCAAACACAGATATTCTGACAGTAAGATAAATTTTTATTCATAGAAGACTTATCTTACTCCTACAAGCTTTGGAAGATGACAATCTTCAGCACATAAGTCTTGATTTTTCCTTAACACTGAAGCCACTGCCCACAGCCTATAGATTGTGCTTACCACAGCTGCCTTGTAGTGGTGCTACATGAAGAATGTCACCTGGAACCACCACTGAGTGTAAATTCTGCACTAAGTGAGCATATAATCTCATGCTATGAAAAAAATATTGCTAATAATATTTGTCATAAATTGTTTTGCATATGTATATATCTATATATATGTATTTATTAATTATTATTATTTTTTGGTCAACGTTTTCTGATATTTTTGTAACAGTATTGCACATTATAACATCATGCAGTGCACTGGGAGTTAAAGAGTTAATGCTCAGATCAGTGGACTGCAGATAGTCCTGGGTACCTGGTTCTCAGAAGAAAAGAAATACATACACCAGAGAACAAAGGAAAAGATAAAACTGTTCACATATCACAGGAGGTGCTCTCTTTTGTCTTTCTAATCCTCCTGGCTAGAGATCTTGCTTGCAGTGTTAGAGTGAGGCCTTCAGCTTTTGGACACTCTCTCTCACTTTGTTTGATTTACTATCTTCAATTCCAATTATATTGCATGATATGGTATTATACTGTGTTCTCTTGCATTGTGATATCTTAGTTAATTAGTTTATTTCTTCTTGGATCATTGATGCCTAAAATGTTTTATTTTTAGGCCCATCTCCTTACCCTTTTCCCTTTTCCCCTTTCTCCTTTCCTAGGGTGTGGGTCCCCCCCTGCTTCTAGTCACAGAACTGGGCTGAACCAGCCCATAACACATTAACATTTTTTCTATAAATTATGGAGACATAAAATTAGCTCAAAACTCAGGGTTTTTCTTTAAATACAGGAATTAAAATGTTAAAAAAGCTTGTTTGTTTGTTTTCTGACAGAATCATTTGAAAACTCACGTGTTCAAAGATTTTTCAGTATTTCTCAGCACCTTATGAAGTGCTAAGAAAATAGTCTACAGTATTTGATATTTTCCAAGCTTAAAGTTACTTATTTAAGTATGCACACTATGAGAAATCAGCCTGAATGAACCAGCTGAAGTTCCTGTGAGATGAAACCTGCATGTTAACCTCTAAATCAGCACTATGCTATACAAAATTGCTCACACCACAGAGAAGCAGACACAAAATTAACATGGTAAATACCACTTGGAGAGAAAATAAGAGAAGCCTAAGACTCAAGAGCAATTGTATATAAATGAACTGTCTAGAATTTTATTAAAGGAATGATGTGTATCATAGAGATGACAAGATATTTTGTCTGAGAAATTTGTAAAAATCCACATTCCTTAGTTTGCTTCATATGTTGTCCTTAGATATAGCCATGAATCTACATGCTAGTTCTCATTTGGCATTCCAAGGAAAAATGCCTGTGTGCATAGAGAAAGTCAGGAGGTTCACATCTAATTCAAGAGAAAACACTATTGATAAGCTGAGGTACAACATCTCCAAAATTTTCTTTGGAGTGTAAAAGAAAACAAAACAAAGAACAGAGAGCACTTGCTTCCAAGAAATGATAGAAATACTTGTATAATAAGAAATCTTACCTAGAGATCTTAGTCTCTTTGCTCTGATGATACCAGATCTTGAATGTCTGCTGTTTAGCCTTTACAGAGAGAACAGTAGTTGGAAATACTTACTCAAAATATGGAAACATTAGCATAAAAATAAATTAACTAAAAAATGTTTCTTTAAAGGTGCGCTCAAAATGACAGCAGAATTCAGGCCTCCACCTCTTTAGAAAGTTTCTTTCTATTGAAGCTATTTGTTGGTAAGTACATGTTCTTGAGAAAATAATAATAATAAAATTTTAAAAAGTAATAAGAAAGAAGTAATACAAAGGGTTAAAGGCAAGTGGAATGAATATTCCATGTTGATCACAAATAGAATCTTCCCCATTTTTATTTGCTGCTATGTATGTGGAGAAGATTACTATGAGGCCTTTGAAAGCAGTGCCTCTTATTTTATTATGTTGGCCCACAGCACCAAGCATGGATGTTAGTGGTGCGGAAGTAGAGACTGAACATTTCCACCAATATACCATTACATTTTATTGTTGTGTGGCAGGTGACAGCAGAGGAGCAGTTTGACAAAAGACATTTGACATGGAAGTGCATATGATGAAAAGATGCATAACTGAATTCCTCCATGCAGAAAAAATTGCACCTATTGACATTCACGGTTGCTTTCTGAACATTTGTGTAGATCAAATAGTGGATGTTAGCATAGTGAGTTTGTTGATGGTGCATTTCAGCAACTATGCTGTCATAGCACCCATGAAACAGTGGGTCATGTCCTTTCATGCAAATTTTTACTAGTGCAACATAACGATTCTTTTTCATCATTGGATAAATGCATAGCTAATGATGTTGACTGTGTTAAGAAATATTGTTCTGTAGCTAAGAATTCATTCTATCAAATAATGTTACTGTACTCTTTGTGTCTGTTGCAGTTTCCACAGAAATAAACAGGCACTAGTTTTAGACTGACTTAGCTATGGAAGGCAATCTCACACTATACATACAGTCCTTCCCAGAAACAATAGGGCTGAACAATCCCAACTCTCAGCTTTGCCGCATAGGAAAGGTGCTCCAGACCTCTGGCCATTTTCAAGGCTGCCCTTTGGATCCACTCAAACACGTCCATGCCTTTTTTATGGGTATCCCAGAGTTCAACACAGGTGGGATCTCTCAAATGTGGAGTGGAGGGGGAGAATCACTTCCTCCAGCATACCAGTTATGCTTCTTTTGATTAAGCTCAGGATACAATTGGCTTTCTGGGCTGCCAGTGCACACTGACAGATTGTATTCACTTTTTTTTTTTGTCCACCAATACTCAAAAGTTCTCCACAGGACTGCTCTTAATCCATTCATCACTCAGCATATATTCATGTTTGGGATTACCTCATCTTAGTGCTGGACCATGTACTTGATCTTCTTGAACTGGTAATGGCATCTCTCATCATTTATAAATTGCAGTCATAACAATTGTTACATAGTTCGTCTTTCCTAATTTTACCTATCCTTATCTAATTTTGATCTAATCATGCTAACAGGGGAAATTACAAATGTGCATATCTATTATGTCATATATTTCCTCTTTTATGATAAGTGTCTATCAGTGACTTGTATCCAACGTAGTCTACTATGACCTCTACCATAATTCAGTACAGCCGTTATTTTATGTATTGATGTTAAGTTTGTCCCTTGTGAGTGTATTTGTCTTTACCGAAATTTATTGATTTCAGATATTTTTCCCTCTATTTTGATTATTGCAAAGTTTAAGCCTGTCCCCCAGTGGTATTTATTATGTAACACAAATAGATTAAAAATATTGACAGACTGGGAATAAAAATCAAAATGTTTTAAAAATCATTTTATCCAGCATATATCTAGCATATTATCTGCATATATGACAAACACATTTTCTGCTTTATTAATGAGATAGTAAGTGAAGATATTGAGCAGTGCTCATTGCAAGATAAAGCCTTTCCAAACTGTTAAAAAATCACTTGATATCTGCTCTTTGAGAATTTCTCTGAGTATTTCTGTTCCTTGCATTGTTTACTACCTCCACAATAATTTCCTAATATCCTCTGTTTTAATGTTCATGTAAATGTCATGTCAATGCCATGCTTATCATTCACTGTGTTTTTGCTGATTACATGACATGAATTTTTTTACTAGGCGTTTTTTGAATAAAACATTGAAAAAAAAAAAAAAAGTGCAACTGAAAGAAATACAAACTTGCTATATAATTTTTAATTAGTAATTTCTAACTTCTGATTGACATTCAAATGCCTTAGTGTTCTTTCCAAGCAGACAGTGTTTAATGAAGTGAAATAACTTGAAATCACTTCATAATCCCTGAGAAAAATATAGTCTTCTTTTTCTGAAAATAATTTCCCGATTCTTCTTTTCAAGGGTATTGACAGTAAAACTCTCAAAGAGATAAATATTTAAAAGTTTAAAATCTTATCTTCATACTGAAGAATGACTTTTTTTTTTTTTTTTTTTTTTTTTTTTTTTTTTTAACAATACATAAGGGAGATATGCTGTGGGAAAATGATTTTGTCCTCACCTCAGGCAGATTCCTGTAAAGATAAAGGTAAAGTGATCAATTTTTCTTTTTATTATTTCTCCTATTAGCAGCAAAATATACTGATTTATACTCATATCAACATGATTGAATGATATGAAGATTATTTAATACTGCTAATGGAATCTAGCTAATGGAGGGTAATGGAGTGGAAAATAAGTTAATTACTGAAAAGCTGGAGAAGAGATGCATTTAAATTGTTGGATTTGAAAATCTGAAACAGATGAAATATTTGTCTGTACAGTGCAGGAAAAAATATTAGGAATTGAACACTGAATAATGATCACACAGAAATGCCCTTTTCCTCTCCTCTCCTCTCCTCTCCTCTCCTCTCCTCTCCTCTCCTCTCCTCTCCTCTCCTCTCCTCTCCTCTCCTCTCCTCTCCTCTCCTCTCCTCTCCTCTCCTCTCCTCTCCTCTCCTCTCCTCTCCTCTCCTCTCCTCTCCTCTCCTCTCCTCTCCTCTCCTCTCCTCTCCTCTTTCTCCCCTCCTCTCAGCTTAAAGTCTGAGAAGAACTTTAATTTGTTTGCAGTTCTGTGAAGATGGTTTTAATGCATTTTAAAAGAAGCATTTTTATTGTCTTCAACTTTAACTTAAGTCACTAAAGAATTCTGAAGTTTAATTGTCTCATTAAAGTCACCCTGAATTATTGCTATGATTGTTCTGTATCATCTTTATCTCAACTGAATGAAATATTAAGCCAAGACACAGAGGTCTATGCTTTATATTTTACTCTACCTCATAAAATTTGAACTGATACACTTTTTTTCAGTGAGCATCCTGAAAAATCACAAGTTTATATTCCATGATTTCTCTCCATTAAGCCTAAGACCCTATTAAGGCAAAATATAACTGTATCTTGAAAAGATCAAGAAAGCCAGTATGAGAAACTATTCTCTCTACAGAAATGCTTTGGAATACTCCTTGCATATCTCCTACTACAGTTTTGTTGAAACATCAGACCTTAAAAGCATTTTGTAAATATGAATATGTGATATGGAACTGTCATTTGTAATATAAGTGATCCTTTTTAAAAAATTATTTATTTATTTATTTATTTATTTATTTATTTATTTATTTATTTTCATGGCTCCCCTTCCCTTCTTTTTCCCTATTCTCGTGTCCTCTTGAAATTTGACTTCAGAAAGATAAAGAATGCAGACATTGGCCCTGGAAGGGAAAAACGCAACCTCAGTTTCTTATACAGCTAGTCAACAGGGGTTAGTGACTCATTTGGGTATAAAGGGTGTCTCTTTACTGACTTCCAATTATATCTAGGTTTCTGCAAAGAATTTCTGCTGCAAATGATAGATACATATTTAATCATTAAGGTTTAATTTCAGATGAATCAGTTGTAAAATGAAAAAGTGTTGTTAATACTTCATCACCGGTGGAACTACTGATGAAGCAAGTAGATAGAATGTCAGTGGTGTGAGAGGTAGATTGTGTTTTTTGCACTAGAAGCTTCCAGTATTTTCTATATGTAGTGTAGGCCTTTACTGAACTTATAATCCTCTTGTGAATCATTTATGTAAGCTGTTTTTCTTCCACTAAGAAAACTGCTCAAGTGAGTAAAAAGTTAAGATTTGGAGCATTCTGGCTTGGGTAGAATTGTGACAGGTACAAAATAAGGCAAGTAGGAGGGGTGGAGGGAGAGCCTATCACAGGACAGAACAAATGTGATCACTCTTGGAGATATTGCCCTCCTATTTCCATGGGAAAATACAAAATATACCAAAAAACAGCAGATTGGTAACAGACCTTATATGGAGATGTATCATAGCAACAGCGTCGGGGAAATTGTGAGCCTGAGACGCTCAACCAATGAGTGAGAGGCAGGAGAGCATTACCTGCGTCGGGTTTAGGGCGTATAACGGAGTGAATTTCGCTGACTGGTGCACAATTTCTCCCTCGCCAATAGGGGGCGTGCGTCCGTTATTGCAAGAATGAATAACGCTCAATAAGATCCTTGCCAAACCTGAAATTTTTGACTTTGAGTGTTTCTCACAGTGGCGAGTGTGACATCAGGTTTGAAATTATTATAAATCCAGGAGCTGTATGATGTAGAAATATATTTGCAGGAAACTTAAATGCTTCTACAGTCAGACTTGTATTATGTTGATAAATTTATATATGCACACACATAGACACTGATTTCTCCAAAAGTAATGTCTCTTATTTATTTCCATGGAAACTAGAACAGATACAAAGAACAGTAACACTGTTTGATAGAGAACATTTGTAGCTACAAAACAGTCTTTTTCATAGTCATCACCTTTAGCTATGCATTTTCATCAGTCATGAACGAGAGACTGCATGCTGTGCTCATAAAAATTGACACAAGGTGAGATGAACCGCTGTTTCACAGCTGCTATGATAACACTGTTGCTGAAATGCACCACCAACCACCTCACTGTGTGATCATCCACTGCCTGATCTCCAGAAACATTCATCAAGAATCCATGAATGTTAATAGATACATTTTTTTTTTTTTTTTCCACATGGAGGAATTCTATTGTGCATCTTTTTTTCCTACACACCTCTATGTCATATGTCACTTTGTCAGACTGCTCCTCTGCTGCTATTTGTCACACAACAATAAAATTTAATGGTATATTGGTAGTAGTGTTCATTGTTTACTGCCATCCATGCTTGAAAACATGGACCAACATGATGAAATAGAAGGCATTACTTTCAGAGCAGCCTTAATGTGTAAATGTTCAAATCTAGTACACCAGGCTTATATGAATTAAGTTACTATGAAACAGTGAAGTTGAAATCTAACAAAATGTTTGTATTGCATAGTTGAATGTCAGAGCACAGGTTTCAAAACTGACTATAAAAATGTCTTGTAGCACTCATAGAAAGTACCTGAAGGAAGAAAAGCAAGCAAGCAAACAAATAAACAAACAAACAAAGACATTTGATGCATGAGTAATAGGAATAAATGATAGTACACTGCCTAACAACAGAATTTGGGTAAGAAATTGGGAAAATTGCTGCAGCAATGAAGAAAGTTAATGGAATATATTTCAGATCTTTGGGTAACTCTGCTGTTAGAAATATAGAGTGTTTGTAAGGGAAAATGGTGATTTAGCTAATGACAGCCAGCGAACCCTAGAAAGTATTTGAATATATTATTATGTGTGTATATTAGACAAATAAAAAAATACCTTGCCCAAATTCTTCTAAAGAACTTAAAATAATTCAATAAATAATATAGAAGGTAATCTGAAACACCATTATTGTTCCCTTCTTCACAAGAACAGGCTTCTTATGGGATGCTGTGCAAATGTACAAGAAAGTGACTTGAGTGAACTTTTGTCACAAGCTTTACATTTAAAAGACATAAGATCCACAGGATACTGAACAAAGGAATGAAAATTCTGCCATAAACTCAAAGAGAGATAAGTATTCAAGTTCATTAAATGACTCAACAAGTAGAATTAATATCTTGCAGATTACTCTAGTTGAAACAGAAAGCCATATAAATCTTAAAAAATAGTACTAATAAGCTGTCTCTTAAAAGTGAAGGCTAAAATATGAGGTGAGGAGTTTTGGACATACTGTAATCTGGACATAACTGCTCCCAGCAGACTGTAACAGAGAGAAATACAATTCTCTATCATTGCTACTAGTAAGATATAAAATTCATTAAAAAGAAAAAAGAAAAAAAACCCTAAAAAAAAAAAAAAAAAACAACTAAAAAAGATGAAATAAAATAGTGAAAGGTACAGTAGTCCTTTAAAAATCTGTAACAGAAAAACTCAAGATGAAAAATATTAATTGCAGAGGATTAAACTCTGTGTCATACATTGTTTTATCCTAAACTATCTAGTGAAAAGGATTAACATTGGAATTGACTGGCTTTTTTAAAAACTTTCAGAATGTCTGCCAGATCTGCCTCTCTAGTAATGTGTGAAATTAGTATTCTGTTTACATCTTAGACCAGTCAAAATCCAATTTTTTCATATACTAATTTTACATTATCTAACAATAATTTGGGTTTTTTTGGGGTTTGAAAAAAATAACTGATTTGCAGTAAAAATGAAACAAGTCTGTTTACAGGAATGTGGTGGTTTAACAAAGATAAGCAGCTAAGCATCTTCACTCAGCTCTCACACTAGCCCTCCTCAGTGAAAGAAGTAAAAAACTCTCCTGAGCTGACATAAGGAAAGAGAGATTTCTCACCATTTACCACCGTGGGCATAACAGACTCAGCATAACAAGATTTATGTATGCTTTTTATTTATATGCTGCATATTAAAGCAGCATTAAACTACAAGTAAACTAAAAACATTCTCTTTCCTCATCTACCCTCTTCTATCTCCCCTAGCAGAACAGTGAAAAGCAATGGGGGCTGTGGTGAGTTCATAACATTTTGTCCCTGACACTACTTCATCACTTTTTGCCCCTGCTCCAGCATGGGATCCCTCCTATGAGATGCCATCACTGATCCCATGTGGGCTCCACACAGACAGCAGCCCTTTAAGCCCTCCTCCAACATGGATCAGTATCATGGGTCTCATTTTCCAGGAGCAGACAATTAAAGTATTGCTACCTCCCAGTCCCCACTATCAAAATCTTGCTATATAAACTCAGTGCAAGGAGCAGCTTCACTATTTGTGATCACATCTCACCTATCCAAAACTTTGATATGTGTCTGAGTGATCTACCATGTACTTTCTTATTTAAAATTACTTCTGTGTTATTTTCTGGTAAAGTGATATTTTTTTGCTTTCACGTTTTTCTTCAAAACTTACATGCTGAGAATGTGTCAAATTTCTAGTGTCTTATGCATTTAAACATGAGCCTAAAGAAATACATTAATTTGAATTCACCTTTGTTTCTCTCAAAATTTCCACTTTTGCCATTTTTGTGACATTGCTTGAACTGTAACTGAAGATCCTGGAAAGTTTTTTCACAAAATGTTTTTACATTCTATTGGATGATCTAAGTTGTATCACTTCCATTCCTAGAATTATTTTGGTAGCAGCAGAAATTACTCAGTTTTTCATAATCAAGCTAAAACTGAATAGTAATTTTTCAGAATTTATAGTTCATCATTGCAATGCATTGAGCTGTACTGTTATTATCACCTTGAATGATATATTATTTTTATTTTTAATCTGGCAACTGAAGGCAATTTTTTTCCCCCAAGGACAATATTTAGAAAGAAAGCAGAAAGTAGATTATATTCATCATAAATAGAATCTATTTTAAAATTTCAAAATGATCACTAATTATGTTTGGCTTATCTAAGAATTTTCTTTTTTATTGATAATGTGTACATCTTTATGCAGTATTATCATGATAAAATGATTTTTATTTAACTGTGTGATTTATCTTAGTATGTAGTGATGTATGTCAGAATATTTCATAAGTTCCAAATTCCTTCAGCAATTATTAAATACATATCTGAGAGTCTTGGTAAATTGCCCTCTGGAGACTTCCATTTTTCCCTATTGACTACAAAGATTCCCAAGGTAATACTGACGTAGAGGTCTTTTTCACTGTAATATTAATATTAATGTAAGAGCTGAGCTCCATATCTCACTTCCATCATTTTGTGTTATGCACATACTCAGGTTCATACAAGCCTCCCTGCCCCTACTCACACAGAGAAAAATAAAAAACAAAAGAAGGAGAAATTCAAGATTAGACGACTATTTTCAAGAATTTGTTCAAAACGTTCCTAGGTCCTTATACAAATACATTTGCATCTTTAACCCATGGAGAATCTAATTCAAAATATCTATTAACATGTGCTCAAAGCAGATGCAGGATTGCTTCAGCCATGTTCCACACTGGCCAAAATTTATGGTCTTTTGAGTCTAAGCTAATGTGCTTTATACTGGATACTGCTGCAGAACAAAATCTGTGAGCTGACATTCCTGAATGTCTATGGTAAAATCTTAAGTTCTTTTAAATCTCTGCTGACTTTACTGTGGGTTTAGATGTTTTTTGCTTGTTTGGTTTTTTTTTGTTTGTTTTGTTTTTTGTTTTTTGTTTTTTTTTTCTTCTCAAAGGCTATTCAGAAACATACATACATACATACTTGAGAAGAATACTGAAACTGCTGTTGAAATGCAGTGCACAGAATGGTCTTGCAAAATGTAGCATGCATAATATTGGTTGCTTCTAAAACAGCATATACAATGTAACACATATCATTGCACAAATTCATGTCCCATTTATTGTTGACAAACAATAAGAATGTTAATACTGTATGCAAAAGAGAAGTATCAAAAAAAAGTAGGAATTATATAGTTTAAAAAAGATAGAAGTAAAACAAAATTGTAAATAGATGAAAAGATTCAAATGTTTTCAGTACTGAATTCTGTGCTAAAGATGAAAGGAACAGATATTTTGTCCATTCTGAGAGGAAAGTAATCATCAAATAAGAGCTGAATAATAAATTTTCTGCTAGATGAAAATTTGCATAGCAGGCAATTATAGCTTGTAAAGAGTGCTTCATGATTATAATCTGAGAATATCAAGAAATATTTTGTTAGTCAGACTTACAAAACCAATCTCAGTAATATAACAATTGTTTGTGTTGTTGTTTTTTTTGTTTGTTTGTTTGTTTTTTCTCTTTTCATTCTGAAAAGAATGAGTAAGTAAAGATGCTAAAATATAAACAGTAGAAAAGTCTTTCTAGATTTTAAATACAGTGTTATTATTAATAGAGCTGTTCTTGGAATGCAGTTTGATATACAAAAGGCTGAAGCCAAACAGTACATATTATTTTTGATTAATAGTGAATTCTGAATAAGTGCTTCAATAACATATAACATATATATGTATGTGTATGTTCAATGTAACTTACTGAATAAATATATTTTTTCAGGTACAGAATTAATTTGCTAATGGGCAGGTGTCACATATCTCTAAACAAGTCTGAATCCTAGCAGCATTGTCTGAGAAGTAATTGAAATCAGAATACACATAGATAGAGAAGGGAAGGAAAGACAACCAACAGAGAAGCGGATTATTCCTTAATCAGTTAACATAGACAAATAGTTGAAATTAGTTGCGTTTTGAAAGCTGACAGATTCAGTGTGATAGAAAGAGCTTGAAAATACAGTAGGTTAGAAAATATTGGAGTCCTTCCCTGAAACCTAGACTTCTAATGTTGTATGATTATTACAGCTTATTATTGCAGTAGTATCAGCTTATATGTAGTTATGTTAATTTTATGCTGCAGAATTTTATGTAAAATTCTTCAGGATACATATTCAGAAGATAAATAAAAATATATATATGATGCTTCTTTGGATCTGCTTCCTTGCTTACAGTATCCTGATAGTATGGAAGATGAAGGGGAGTTCTGGGTTCTATGTAATGAGCTTGTTATATAAATTTTGATTCAGAACAATTCATATATTAATGCATGTATGTTTGTGTATCATTCTGAGTAATTTTTCTTGCATTTTTCTATTTATTGCTAATGAAGAAATAAGAAAAACAATTCTCATACATGAATAGTTAGGGACAATAGCAAATATTTCATTTTCTGTAATAAATCAGTAATAATTACATTCTAGGATGAAAATTGGTAATGAGAGAACCAGATCTGCAAGGGAACTTTTCATATCATTATTGATAAAAATTGCCACAGGTCAGGCTGGACAAGGCTCTTAGCAACTTTAGCTGCGGATGTTCCAGTTTACTTTTGGGAAGCTGGACTAGACCTTTAAAGGTCCCTTCAAACTCAAACAATTATATGATTCTATGATTCTAAGGCCAAAGTATTATTGAAAGGACTAGAAAGGAAATAAAGCTAAAAGTACAAATAGAGAGATAAGGGAGAAGGGAAAGGAAAATACCATAGAAGACATCAATGGATATAGTTGCAATTTGATTGCAGTGTGTGTGTGTTCTTGTTTGTCTGATTGCTTGTTTTTTTGGTTTTGCTTTTCTCTGTTAGAAAATTTGAAATGTGTCATTTGAATTCAGCATAAGTTAATTGAACATTTCTCAAAATTTCTATTAGAATCACAGGATCTTACAATATCCAAGTTGAAAGGGACCCGCAAGAATCACAGAGTCCAATTCCTTGTTCAACACGGACCACCCAAGTATTAGATCACACTTCTAAGAATGTTTTCCAAATGTTTCTTGAGTTTCAACAAGCTTGCTGCTATGACCTTTTCCATAAGGAGGCTTTTCCATTGTCCAGCCAATTTCTCAGTGGAGAAAATTTTCCTAAAACCCAGCCTTGAACCACTATTGATACAGGTTTATGCTGTTCTCTTGAGTCCTATTGCTGGTGACCAGAGTGGAGACATCTGTGTCTTCCTCTCTGCTCCTCTGTTGAGGAGACTGGAAGTTATGATGGAGTCTTCCCTCAGTCTCCTCAAAACTGAAAAAAACAAGGCATGTCAGCTGATCCTGCCCCTTATGTCTTGCATTCACAAACTTTGTTGTCCTCCTTTAGATGCTCTCTAATAGTTTTCTTTCCTTCTTACATTGTGGAGCTCAGAATTATGCATAGTACTTGTGGTGAAGCTGCACAAGTGCAAAGCAGAGAGGAACAATCCCTTCCCTTGACTGATCAGCAGTGCTGGGCTTGATGTACAGTTGGCCCTTTTGACTACGACAGCAAATTGCTGATATTCAGGGTGATTTTGACCAGAATCCCCAAATTCTTTTCTGCAAGATTTCTTTAATCCCCCAAGTCTGTACAAATATCCAGAATTGTCTTGTTTCAGATGTAGAATCTTGCACTTGCTGTTGTTGAACTCCATGATGTTTGTGATTGTCCAGACCTTCAGTTTGTTCAGATTTCTATACAGTCCAGGGATTCAACAGCTTTTCTGAGTTTAGCACTGTCCTCAAACTTGCTTAGTATACCTTCAAGTCATGTATCTAAGCAGGTGACAAAAATATTAAAGAAAGCTGGCCTGAAGAGTCCCACTGATGACTGTAGACCAGCCTGTTGTAACTCTCTTTACTATGACATTTTGAGCCCAACCAGTCAGCCAATTATTCATTTAACATTATATGTTTTTATTTATCTACACACTGGTCTTTCTGTCCAGAAGGATACTGTGATAAGTAATATCTGCACTTACATTATTTTGTAATTTTTTTGTAACCTTTCTTGTCTTTCACTGCAGAGTATGTACTGTTTATTTCAAGATAGTAATAAATTATGTGTTGCTTATGTTGCAGAAGAAACTGAAGGAGGTAGGTGATTTTCAAGCATAAAAAATCCTCACAGTGCAATACTTTTTGACTCTGTCAGCTATTTCTAGTTAATCTTCCCTTCACCACAGCTTTTTTTTTTTTTTTTTTTTTTTCCTGTACCTATTCAGATTATTCTGTTCATAAAATTTTTTTCTTACTTACCCTGTAGTTCTCCTACCATGTAAAGAAATGTTATTAATCACTGAAAACAACAACAATAACAACAACAACAATAATAATAAATAGTGATATGTTGCCTGAGGAGCTGTGAAAATTTGTGGTTTCTACAGACTGCTTAGAACACTGTGTCATAAGGTGCAAGCTACCCACACTGCCTGTAAATGCTTACTAATGCAGTGACTTTTGGTATTCCTTAGCAAGATCCACTCAGTGGGTAGATTCCTGAAGTATTACAATATGTTGTCAGTAAACAAAATCTAGACAAAAGTTTTTAAACTACTGTATTTTATCAAAAACTTTCTATCTTGAGACTTTTTCCCCGATTTGATTTTTTTTTATTAAATACACCTGGCATTTTCCTTAAGGGTACTAGAAATCTAACCGAACTAGGTACATTTAAGGTTTAAGAAGGAATTAGCCTTTTTTGGCAAAAGCTGGTGATAACTATGTTCTCTAGAGTATTGACTAAAGCATATTTACAACACATTCATTTGCTTTGCTGGCCTTATTTTGAAGCTAGAAACTACAATATTTAATTTTACAGCTGTCTCGCTCCAATTAAGGAGTGAGGCAAGGTTCTTTTGATAAATTATGCTCGGCGTGAGATTAAGAAGAGAAGCATTCAAATGTTGATCCGACCAGTTTATTGGGAATAATAGACGGCTGAGGGGATGGGGAAGGGAGAGCGGCGGATACCAAAATTAGGGTGATGGGGAAGGGAAAGTGGGCGATAGGAAAGGTAGAAAAGGCAAGAATTACGGAAAGCGGGGAAAGTCACCTCCTGAACGCAGCAGCGTCCCGTTGCACGTTGTTTCGTTGGTCCAGGAGGAACAAGCGCAGGGGAGAGCCGCAGCAGAGGGTCAGGCCGCAAGCAGCAGATCGGTGCAGCGCAGAGCGGGAGGTAGAAAGGGCAGCAAGGTCTCGGGAGGCAGCGAGGTCTCACGGAGCAGAGTCTCGGGAAGCGAGGTCTCACGGAGCAGAGTCTCGAGCAGCAAGCCCAGGTGAATCCGGTGTCCGCCGTAGGAAGACGTTGGAGGAATCTGAAGCCAGATACCTAAGAGTTCTTCATGCATGCATCTTCTTCAGCATGCAGGCGTTCACGTAGTGAGGCATCTGATGTCAGAAAACCTCCTTGTTCATGAAGAGAGGCATCTGATGTCAGAAAACCTCTCCTAAAATCCATGGTTTGTCCATGCTCTTTTTATCCTTCTTCTTCCCAGCCTTCGGGACATTTCTGGAAGGCTTGGCTCAGAGTCCTGTGAATCCCTCGGAGATGGCCCTCTTCCTTGAGATAGGCCCACACAAAAGACCACTTAAGGGCCATTCATCAGTATCTTATCTCCCTTTCGTAGCTCCCGGACTTGTCCATCTGTCATCTGTCTGTCATCTGTCACGTCACCCTTAAACAAAGGGGGTCTGGAACCGTGGTTCAGACTTGCCTGGACTTGTCCTTCTGTGTGTCTCTGGAACCTTGGCTAGGCTTCCCTGAACTTGTCCATTTCAGCAGACTTTGAGACAGTAGTGTAAAAAGCATGGCCTCTTACAACAGCATATGTGACAAAAGAAATCTTCTATGAAATGTAATAAATCATTTTGAAATTTATAATTTTTCTGGTATTGTTATTTTATGATGTGAAACATAGAACAGAATCATAGAGCAATAGAGCCATCAAGGTTGGAAAAAACAAGAAGTTCATCTAGTCCAACTATAAACCCATCTCTGTGATCACTCTAGGCCATGTCACTCAATGTAACATTTACACTTTTCTTGAAAACCGTCAGGGGCAATGGCTCCACTCCACCTGTTCCAGTGTCTCACCTGAGCAAGATGTCTTACCTGAGCCTTTCCCTCTCAGCTGCTCCTTACAAGACTTGTGTTTCAGCTTTGTTGCCTTTCTTTGGACATACAAAAGCGTGGAAGAAGATACATGAATATTTCACTTGCTGTTCATCGCAGCAGTTTTTTTTTTGTTGTTGTTGTTTTTACTTTTCTGTTTTTTTTCCCCTCAGTTTCCCATTAAATGTTACTACTAAAAGTAATCCATTCAAATATTCTAAGGGTCTGATTTTGTTAAAAGAAAGCAGGATTAAATAGCCCCATATCAGAGACTAGCAGTAGAAACATTAAAATAATAAGCCTATTTAAGTGGAACTCATACATTCATTACTGTGCTTTTAGAATTGTATCATAATTGTCCTGAGCTTATGCACACTCCTTTTTTTTTTTTTTTTTTCTTAATAACCCATAGTTCCGTTTCCTTCTGTTTCTTTCTGCAGGTCTTTTTTTTTTTTTTTTTTTTTTTTTTTTTTTTTTTTTTTTTTTTTTTTCTTTTTTCTTTTTTCTTTCTTTTTCTCTCTCTTTTTTTTTTTTTATTTTATTTTCCTTTTATTATTATTATTATTCTGGTAAACCTAAAGCTCAGTAGTTCTTTCTGAATTTACGGTATTCAAGGATATAAGGACAGAGATATCCCCAAAGAACATTCTAACAGATTGTGTTTTCCTTTGGGAAGCAATTATTTTGTCCATAGAGCTTTCGTATACTTTCTGATTCTTCATTATATCGCTTGTAGTTCACTTTTTCAGTAAATGCTGTAAAACAGTGCTTGACAGTTCTCTCACACACACAAAAAATAAACTTAAAACACACACAGAGAGACACAAAAGAACAAAACACCAAACCTCTTTCAAATACACCAAAATATATTCTTAAATTAAAATGTTACTGATGGCAATAAGATACAAATGCAATAATGTAAATGATGGCCATGTTCTCAATGACCTTGAACACATTTAGGACCATTTAAGTCCCTAGAAGTTAAGCTACTTAATATTTTAATTTCCACGGGGAAGTTAAGAAGGAAATAAAAACAATCCTGGAAAAGATGTAATAGCTAAAATCCACAGCACAAAGATGTTGCATCAAGATCAACAGTGTGATGAAACAGCAGTGATCTCTAGTCATAGATTGCTCCCTCTTGAAAGGAACAGATGTACCCATCTGAAGACCAGACTCTTTTCACAGAGTTTTCTGCCTCTCTGGGGCCAGGATAAAGGACATCATATTGAAGCTTACAAGCTTAGTAGTCTTTTGACTATTGGCTATTATCCACTCCTTTCAAGTGTGTACAAGCAATGTCAAAACACAAAGTCTGAGGTCTATCAAAAGAGATTTTATGGCTCTGGGAAGATGACTAAAAAGATTCAGGAGCAAAAACAGTGTTTTTCTCAATCTCCTCAGTAATGGGGAGAGATGTGGAAAGAAATAGATAAGCCCAGGTCAGTGCATGGCTTCAACACCATTGCTTTCCCAAGAATTTGGGGTTTTATAATGGAAAAGTCTTTGAGACAAGTGGTAGCTACAGGCTGTTGGGGTCCACCTGTCTTAATGGGGGAAAAGTTTATAAACTTGTAGCCTGGCAAGACTAACTGATAAAGTTTTAACCTAGGATTGATGGAGAACTGTAATGCCACTGGGAACACTGAGGTTAAACCAAGGGATAATATGATACTAGCTGAGAGGGACAAGGATATTGGGAGCATCTGTGTCATCCCAGAGAGTACTGTGGGTTCAGTATCACATCTTCATGAATGCACAGAGTCTGAAGAACAGATGGGATGGACTGCAAGTTTTGATCCTTTCCCGAAGCTATAAGGTCACTGATATTAGTGAGAGCAGAAGGAATGGGTCCTGAAGATTTAGTGCTGGGATGGAAGATTTTGTCTGTTCAGGAGTCATAAAAACTGTAGGCAAGGTAGAGGTCTTTCAATTTATGTAAGGTTGAAATTAGGTTATACAGCCCTTGCTGTTACAGATGTTGCAGTAGAGAGGTTCTGGGTGAGGATTAAGGGGATAGATAGGAAAGTAGATTTTGTGGGTGTCTACTGTTGGCTAAGGTGACAGTAAGGACCATGGTACAGATGAGTTATTCTATAGGCAAAGAAGAATATACCCTCAATTAGTTACCCCCATTCTAGTGGGTGATTTAAACTTTCATACTAGCTTGACAGACAAGTCTAGGAAATTCCTAAAGCACATTAAAATAACTTACTGCAAGAAGTATTGAGTGAACCAACTAGCAGAAGTGCCTTCCTGGATCTGTTGTTTGAGAACAGGAATGGCTTTGTGAAAGAGGTGATGGTAGATGACTGCCTTGGCCACAGTGATCATGAAAGTGTTGAGTTCAAAATTTCTACTGGTAAAAGAAGAGAACCACCCTGGACACTAAAAGAGATATTTTCAAAGTGATATCTAGCAGTGTACCCTCACTTCTGGAGGATTTAGGAATCCATTAGAGCTGTCTGCTTTTCAGGAACAGCCTCCTAAGCCAAGGAGCAGAAAACTGCAAGGCAGGTCAGACAAGTGTGGCAGACAATCACCCTGACTGAGAAGGGAACTGTTGGAACTAGGGTAGAAAAAGAATATTTGTGATCTCTGGAAGCCAAGTCTTGGTTTTACAGGGAGAAAACAGAGCTGCAGTTCACATCTTCAGGAAGAAAAAAATAATAAAAATACAAAGTTCAACTTGAGCTGATTCTAGTCATGTGGTGTCAGACAACATAAAAGACATTTTCAAATATGTCAACAGTGATCAGAAGTCTGAAGAAAACATTGGATTGATACAGATGTACATATAACAAGAAGAGCTGAGGAAAATAAGGGTACATTTAATGGCTTTTGTTTGTTTGCTTGTTTGTTTGTTATTGGTTTTTAATAGTACTGACAGATCTTGAGATTTTCTGTCCTCAGACCATGAAGAACATGGCTGGAGGAACACTGACTATTCATCTGTCATCACCAAAAACTTAAGGAATTAGTCCATAGGGCCTGATGAGATTCACTCCACTATACTGAAGGATCGTAGCACATATTACAGATCAACCCTTCTAAATATCTGAAGAGCAGGAAGCTAGCCAATGTTATATCCATACAAAAATAGGGCATGAAAGAAGGCTCGGGAAAACCGCTAATGAAGATTGAGGATGTAATCCGTCTGCATTTTAGTAAAGGCCTTCAGTACTGCCTGTAACTGCATCCTTGTAGATAAACTGTCCATCTGTGATAGAACGATGTTAATGCTGTGATGGGTAATGAACTCCATGGTAGAGCTCGAAGGGTCACAGTGAATGAACCTGCATTTGACTGGTAGAAGACCACTGCCTGTTTTCTCCAGTTCTCCGTTCTAGGATTTATCCTCTTCCATGTGCTTATTAATGATATATGCTGTAATGAGATGCATTCTTAGGTAGCTTTCTGTTCACACTGAGCTAGGAGGTGCTCTTGACCCTCTACAGGGGTGAAAGGGCTTGCAAAGGAACCTATTTAGATTGGAGCACTGGGCAACCATCAGTGGCATGAAGTTCAACAAAAATATACATGGAGTTCTGCACCTGGGATGAAATAACATCAAACATAGGTAGACCATCTGTGCAGAAGGAGATCTGAGCATACTTGTCCACAGTGTATATCACCAGTGTGCCCGCTAGGGTAAATTGAATTTTGGAGTACATAGCCACATGATCAAAATAAGTGATTCTCCCTTGATGTTCAGTGTTGGAGTGGCCTTACCTAGACTATTGTGTATAGTTCTGGTCTCCGTCACATTAAAATGATATTTGAATGCACCCAGTGAGGTGCAACAAAGCTCATAAAAGTTCTGTGCACATCCTAAAAAAGCAGGCTGAGGTCAAATAATTTGTCTAGACTGGAGAAAAAAAGAATAAGTGGGAACCCTTTTGCGCTCTTCAATTTCCAAAGTAGTGAAAATGAAGGAGTTGCCTCTCTTCTCCTTGGCAACCAGTAACAGGATATATGGGAACAGTACAAAGCTGCAGCAAATTTCAGACTTCATATTATGAAAAAGTTTCTTCACTTTGAGATAAAAGCAATGTTGATTGTGCAATGATATTTCTAGCTGTTGCTGAGTTGTTCTGTACAAAGTCAAAGACATTTCAGCTTTCTCAGTTTCTCCTACTGTTCTTCCAGAGGAGGATGTGGGGAGGGAAGGAAGGAGTTGGGAAGAGCAGAGGGCCTAAAGAGCTGGGCAGGGACAGAATCAAGAAAGCTGACTTAAACTGGACACAGGATATTCTATACAATATAACACTGTGCAGAAGGAATGTTTTGAAAGAAGTGGGAGTTCATTGGTCTCTGCTTCCACTGCTCAGGGGTTAGCTGGGCATCAGCTGATGAGTGATCAAAACTGCTTGTGCATCACTTATTATATATATACATGTATAAATGGGCCAGGACTATGATCCCTTTCCTTGTCTCTATCTTAGTAAATAGGTTTTATCTCAGTGACAGAGTGCTGGAACACATTGTCAAGGGGCTGTGGAGTCTTCTCCAGAGATATTCACCTGGACAAGATCCTGAGCAATGTAATCTAAGTAACTTGAAAACAGTTGGGCTAAATGATCTCCAGAGTTCCCTCCCAACCTTGACAGAGTTTGTGTGGGGAGGAAGGAACATGCCCCATACCCATCATGTTCAAGAAACATTTCAATAGTATCTTGAATAACATGCTTTAACTTTTAATTCAACCTAAAACGGTCAGGCAGATGGACTCAGTGCCCTCTGCATGTCCATTCTAACTAAACTACTGTATTCTGTTACATTCCATTCTAGTTCTGTCCTGTCCTAGTCAATGTAATAGTAGACACAAACTGTCAGTGCTCAGTCGAGTTAGAGAGCTCTCTTAGTTTCTTGTAGCATCAGAAAAGTCTGTCTTTATTGTGTTCAACATATATCTTATATACCATTCACTTACAAGCAAGACATTCCTATTCCTCTAACAGTTCCTCTAATCAGTTAATTGGTCTCAGCTTCTCCCAGACAACAGTGATAAAGGATGAAAGGTTTCTTAAGAGTAACAGGATTAACAATGCATATCAATGGAACCTTCTGTCCACCATTAGAAGCAAACAGACACTGCTTGCTCTTTGTCTCACACTCTGGTCTTCCAGGGTTTAACAGTGACAAGGTCTACCAAAGAATCTGATAAACTATTTGGTGACTTGCTCATATTAACATCTACCCTCACAACAAACTTGTTATAAATCTTCAGCTTTTTTTTTTTCACTTACCTAGCAAATGCAACTTTGCTGTCTAAAAATAATAGTTGTCTGGATAAAAAGCAGCATGTGAGTATTCAGCAGCAGATGAGGCAAATGTATGGTGAGATGAGTGAAGCACTTTGGATGAGAAATCAGATCATTTTTTTGCAAGACATAAACGTACCGATAATTCATAAAGCACATGGCTCTATTTTTTTTTTTTATTTTTTTTTTCATGTTGGGAATCAGGAGCCAATCTGTTTAGAGATTTTAAAAAAAATATATATAAAGATATCTGTTCAGGTACTTTTTTTACCTTGAAGTCTTCTCACAGCTAAAGCATTATGTTTAGGGACAAACAATTTTTTTACTACGACCTGTAATTCCTCTCCATTTTTCTTTTCTTTTTTCTTTTCTTTTTTTCAGCCTACCCATTTTCTCCTTCATTTTGATGAAACTGTATTTTTGACAGCTTCAACTTATCTTTTTGTGCCGACTTTCCTCGTAAGCAATAATTGCTGATACTTTCACCACAGCAGTCGTTTTAAAAACCTATTTCATTCACTCAAGTCTTAGCTAGTTAATTTTTTTCCACTATATGGTCTGTTTATATATTGAAACAGAATATTTTGAAATAATTTATAACATTATATTTACTTTTTTCTCTTGCTTTTGCTCACTATTTTACCACTGGGATTGCCTCCTATACAGAGGTCACAGTTCTAACAGTTAGTGCTAGAGGCCAGCTTTTGGCTGTGCAGCTGGGTTTATATCTCCTTTCACATTACCTGAGGGCACAGTAACAAAACATAACACACATTTTTCAGCATAGAGCGACATCATCAGCATTTTAACATATTGCTTCAGGAAAAGCATCTCTAACAGCTATAATGAGTATTGTGCTCTGACTTGGTGAGTTTATAAATGCAATCACCTTTTAAGCTGAAATTCCTGTCCCCAGAGACCATCTACCATCCTCCAACATGTTGAAATTTTCCCATTGAAGAATTTATCTTGTTTATGCAATCTCCAGTTCTTCTGTCTTTTTTTTTTTTTCTTTTGCAAAAAAGTTGATAATTTGAACCAAGTCAGTTTCCCTCAATATATTAAAATTATAAATATAAGAGTAATGATCACCATTTTAAGAACTATAGTTCTTTGTTAGCATTTTACAGAATAACAGAATTGTAGGGGATGGAAGGGACCTCTGGAGGGCATCTAGTCAAGCTCCCCTATTAAAGTGGGATCCCAAGAGCAGGCTGCTCTACCCCCTGTATAATTTTTATTAAAACAGATTATTTTGTGAAAGTCGGTCTTCATTTCATGTTCATTTCATCCATCAGTGACTGTTATTCAGAGATTTACTCTAACTGAAAAGAAAGAATGAAAGTATTTTCACTTTTTGTTATTATATTCACAAGACATTTAGAAAGACTTTGTTGATCAAGACCATGTTTTAAATGTTCTTCTGCTTTTTATATTCTTTGTTGATCTCAGTGTACAAGTATTAGTTTGGGAATATAAAAGCTACAAACAAGTTTGAAAATACATTGTCTATAATGTTTGTGAGATATTAGCATCTCTCAAGAGTCTAATCAAATCCAATGAGATGGAGAACTCATAAAAAGATAGTACCATAGCAAATTCACAGCTGAAAGGATTTACTTCTTAAAAGAAAAATGGAGACTTCCCAGTGGGGAAAAAATAACCAGCCAATAAATCAACCAAACCAAATAAACAAATAGCAAAAAACTAACAAGCAAATAAACAACTGTAGAATAAAAAGCAACGATAATTGTTAATTAAAATAATTGAATCACTGAATATAAGTCATTGATGATTTGCATGCTAACTGACAGAGAAATAATTTGAATTTTTTGTACATGACAAAATATAATAATCTTATCAAATAAGATTATAAAGGTTTTTCACATTTATTGGTGATGAAAAAATCATAGGCAAATTCATTAAATGAATGCAATAATTGTCCCTTATTTTAAGAGAACAGAAAAACAGAAGTCATTTTTCAGCTTTTTAATGTTTATTACTTTTATTATAACATTGACAAGTATAATCAAAGTAATACATTTATAGTTACGAAGATGTAATGGATTTGCAGAGCATTACAATATAAATACATCCTTAATATCTAAGTCTGATCTAGCCCTTATAGACTTTTATAAACATGCACACATTTGTAGGTCAGTTCTGCATATCTATTTTATAGAAATCTTATAGCAGAAATACTAGTTCTGCCTCTTTCTTCCACTTGGGAAAACTTATATATACATATATATATATATAGCTTTTTCAAAATCTATCCTTAAGAGGAGGGCTCCAGCCCTCTGATAATCACTGTAGCTCTCCTCTAGACTTGATTCAACATCTTATTCAAAATATCACGAATGTGTCTAGAAAAGTCCTAAATACCCAATAATATAACAATTGAATACAATTTATCTGTTGTAGATGTCAAATTTCTATTAAATTAGTAGAACACTTAATGATACTGGTTACCTCATTCTTTTATTTTTGTTTTTCTCTCTGTATATGCACTAAATATGCAAAACAACATAATTCAGAAAATAAATAACAGCATAAATACTGTTACAAAATATCTGAAATGGAAGCTCTATTTCTGTGCTGATATTAAACTTGTATTTGTGCATAAATTTCTCAATGAACAACAACAAAAATAACTATCAAATCAGATTAATTTTGAAATGTTTTCAGCACCAATTTATTTCACTGCAAATTAAATATGTTGGTCACTCAAAAAGTAGTGCTTCTCATTTATTTCCATGGAAACTGCAACAGTCACAAAGAACACAATAACACTATTTGACAGAGCTAATTCTTAGCTACAAAATATTATTTCTCAGCACTTGCATTTTCACCAGACATGAACAAAACCTTGCATGCCACACTTGTAAAAATCTGCATGGCCATCTGCAATATGACTTTTTTTTTTTTTTTTCTGTCATAGGTTATCCTAAAATCTGCCTGCACCCATGACAGGGGTATAGATGGCCTGCAGGGCCGCTATCCCAAAAGGAAAAGAAAACAGGGAAAAAGGAAATAAATACAGCGGCAACGATCTAAGGAGGCACACTATTTTACTAAATACTATATCAGAATACAGAATAACACAATATAATTCAATATAATTGGAATTAAGGCTAACAAATCAAGTAAAATAAGAGAGTGAGTCCCGAAACCGAGAGGCCAACTGTAACTCTAGGCAAAACGGACAGAACACTCCCACACGGCTCTCCCCCATGGCTGGCAAGATGCAAGAGAGCGAGTCCAGCACTGAAGTGAGATTATATAGTCCTGGTCATATGACTGACCATGGTGTTCTCTGGGACATTCAGTCTTCCTTCTGTGAGCAGCAGATTTGTAAAAATTATCTATGCTTAAAATGATGTTATGATGTGGAATGCTGATATCAAAATTACAAAACTGCAAACCATGACATTTTCACATCACCGTCACTGCTGCTGTAAAGAAATACCTACTACCTCTCTGTGCTAACATCCACCATTTAAAAATTCAACAAGAGTTGAATGAGAGCGGTTGTGACTTTTTCTGACTAGATAATTTCAATTCCATGTCTTTGCTACATATGTGTTTCCATGTTAGATGCTATTTTGTTAAGACTGCCCTTCTGCTGCCATCTATTGCATGACAACAAAATGTAATGGAATACTGATGGGAAAGTTCAACCTCATATCAACAAGTACCACTGAAACTGAGCCAGCATAATAAAATTGTACCAGTTTTGGAGCAACCTTTTTACAATGTTTCTTCTTATATAAGTTCTTCCTTGAAGGTTCCTAATTTTAAATCTCTGAAGAATTTAAAAGTATATTAACTTCTTTTTTTTACTTTTCCTCCCACACATCACCCCTTTCTTTCCCACTTTTTTTTTCTTCATCCTGCTCCTAGATAAAATATGCACTATCCAGTGGGGGAAGTAATAATAATAATAATAATAATAATAATAATAATAATAATAATAATAACAATATGGGGCCATGTTAGTTTTTGTTTTAAAAAATCAATGTCTTTTATTATAACAAACTTTTTAGCTACATTCACAAGAAAAGCTATGATATATGGTTTAGCTACGAGATACGGTTTAGTGGTTTGTTGTAGCTATGGTAATGGGAGGACAGTTGGACTAGATGACATCCTTTCCAATCTCATGATTCTATGATTCTAAAACAAAACAACCAAATGAATAACAAACAAATAAATAAATAAACAAATAAATAACTAAAACCTTGGACCATGTTGATAAACCAGGAGAACATACTGTCTATTTTCACACAGAAATATATCTTCTGAAGATGGCACACACTGTTTTTAAAGTTAAACAGCAAGGTGATAGAAGTTGCATTTGTTTTACATGTTGGATTAATCTAACCATACTGTGTGTTTCTAAGCGTACTAGGGAAAATCACAAGATTAAGCTGCAGTCCACTTATACAGTGCAGAATAAACAACATTTGATCATCTAACCTACTCGTAACCCAAGCTATTTTAGCAATGGTGAAAAATAAATAAATAAATAAATAAATAAATAAATAAATAAATAAATAAATAAATAGAAGAATTTGGATGCTTAGGGACTCTCATGTAGTAACTAGTTAGCAGAGAGCCATGGTGAGTGGCCTTGAGCACGTCTGTGAAGAAAAAACATGGAAGATTAATATTTCTGCTCTGTAGAGAGGAGCTCAAAGGGAAACCTAAGTGTTGTCTTCAGCTATAAAATTAGAAGATTATACAGCAAATTGAACCTGAAGAGATATGTACATCAGAGATGCACAACAAAAGGACAAAAAATATTTTATATGAGTTTCAGCAAGAGATATTCTACCTAAACAGAAAAGAAAGGAAACAAACAAACAAACAAACAAACAAAAACAGATAAAACCAAAACCAAACTGTTTCTGTTTGTCTGTCCACTGGAAAAGTTGCTCAGAAAGGTTATCTAATTAATATTCTTGAAGATGTACTAGTGTCCTATAGAAAAAAGCTGTACAACTTTGTTTAATCATGGAATCAGCTCTGTTTGGGGCAAAAGATTGAATTAGTAGAGCTTATGAGTCCTTATGAACTTGAATTATTTCATTATCTATCTATCTATCTATCTATCTATCTATCTATCTATCTATCTATCTATCTATCTATCTATATTCAGACTAGGACGCAAGTTCTTTTAGAAATGAAAATGTTGATAGAATTAAAACTGAGAGCATAATTAGGGTTTGGATTGGTGGAATAAGTTCCAGGGGCTCCAGAATTCCCATGTGACTCCCAGGGCTGCTTAGGCTGTGGGAGGTCCCAGGCAGAGTTCTAATGGTTACCTATGAGCATTTCTGTCACTTGTAACACTATGAACAAGAACTTGTAATCTAGGAAATGTGAGGTCAAAGGCACACTGCGTTAAATATAAACCATCTATATTCAAGGAAACAAAAGTTAGATGTCTAAACCTGAGCTCATCCAGTTTACTTCAGAAGCCTGCTAGTGTAGAGTTCTTACAGGTTAAGGTTATATAACATAGTGTTAATTCCTTACCTTTAGAGTCCCTCTCTACTAAAGAACTGATTATTCCCTGATAAGTTTTGGCTGTTTAGAAAATACTAAATAGAAATCTATAAACTCAATTTTAATTAGCAGTAAACCTTGTCACAAAAAAACAAACAAACAAATGACAACAACAACAACAAAAACAAAAGAATACAACATGTCTGGGAAACTTTTTTTTTTTTTTTTTTAAATAATAATATTTGCATTGATAGTGAAAAATCCTTATTTGATGGTAGTTATTTAATTATGTTGATACAAGTTTACTTGCGGAAACCATGTGTTTTCCTGGAAAATACTGATAAATTTAACATTAGTTAATTTATAAAAAATATCTAATCTCTTCAGTCAAGTACAGAATTAGTATCTTCATTTAATCCATTAGTGTGTCACTTCATTAAAAGAAAGGTTGTGACTTATTTCACTGTTATGCAAAATTCAATATGCTGAGAGCCTGCACTCTAGAAGAGTTAAGTACCTCAAATTAACAGCAAATTTCATTTGTGCTGAAGTTATTTAAATTAATTGCAATTACTGGTCTATACATGATTTTCCCTGTTATTTATTAAATATGGGAGGATTTCAAATATTTGCCTTAATAGCATTTTCTTCTGATAATACTCCCACCATTGTTCTTTAAGATACTTATATTATTCAGTAATACAAATTGGCACCCTAGAATGCTAACTACTCAGTTGATGTGACTTAAAACACACACACAAACCCACAACACCAGAAAACAAAGACAACAACAAATAATAATAATAATAAGAAGAAGACAAAGATTAAAAAAACCCAAAGCATTCTGTTTAGTCTGGAATATATTTCATTTGACACCAAGAAATTCTAATTTCCCTGACATATTTCTCTTCTTGAACAGAATTATTGTACACTGAGTTAACAGTTCCCCAAATATTGAAGACAGTATCTAGTAAAATTGTTTAATAAACTGGATTATCTTCTGACACTAGAAAAAATAAAATAAAATAAAATAAAATAAAATAAAATAAAATAAAATAAAATAAAATAAAATAAAATAAAATAAAATAAAATAAAATAAAATAAAATAATAAAATAAAGGAACTTTTCTTATAGGGTTGGATACAATGCACACAGAATGACATCTTTGAGATTACTTAGAATCTCAGTGTATGTTTTTGTATGGTTAAATTGTAATTTTGAGACTTAAGAATAAATTCAAAGAAAACTTAAATTTGGTAATCACTTAAGTAATTTGCATCAGTGATGTGCATCTCAGAGAGCAAATGGATGAATTTCAGTGTTCTGGTTGTCTTTCTGAGGCTGTCCATGTAAATTATCTACATACTACTGGAAAATACGGTCTTATAATTCAGCTGTCTAATTTAGGATTTTCAAAACTAAAGTCAGTGTTTAATCATGTTTCCAAGCTAAACTGTATATGCTGCCTTGAGTATAATCAAAGTAAAAAGGCAAATAACTCTCCTGTCAGAAAACAAACAGACAAACAAACAAAAAAACCCTATATGGTAAGTGGAAATTTTAAAATTAACAAAATTAAGATGGAGTCAGACTAACTTTCTTTGGTTTCCTTCTTGCTCTGTAATTGCCACACTGTACAGATACTTTCTCCTATCCTTGGCTTTGAAAGGAAGAAGGGGTTGGCTCATTTCTTGGTCAGATCTTTCTGGTCATAAGTTGTCATAGAAAAGCTTAGACAAAACCATCATGTTTCTACCTAAATTAGTACTATTAGATTTGCATTAGCTGGGTCTTGAGAGCAGCTGAAGGCTTGAAGCACCCCGGGACAAGAAATAAAAGCTTAGATGATTCTTGTTCACTGAGCATCTGAGGCAATCTAGAGATGGTAGTTATCTACCTTCCTGGACTGTAGGGAGCCAGAGCTGCTCAGCAATCATGTCATTGATCCATTTAGCCAATTGCTCTCTCTCCACCAGTGGTAATAGGATGTCTTTATAGACCCTCACAGCTTGGGTGATTACAATGAAGATGTTAAAGACCACATCCTACTTATTCTTCTTGGGTTTGGAAATCCATATTGTCTGTGAATTTTTCTAATCTCTTTTTGAACCAAGTTTTATGTCTGGCTCAAAACGTGTTGTGGCAACTATCAGAGAAAGTCCACTACTTTGTTCTAATTGCTTTAAATCAATTTCCTGCTAGTTTCTATCATACCCCATTTTTCTAGCTCCGTGAACTGGAGTCTCCCTGCTTCCTCTTATCTGCTGACTTAAATTTGCATGGGCTGGAAGATGGCAAGAAAAGGAGATCCTGCAGAGATTCCGAACACAGAATCAGTCACTCCAAAATAGCATGCTCAACGACTTTGATCTAAAAGTAAGAGTTGATATTGTTGTTAGTTGACTTCAGCTGAATATCACCACCTCAGACGACCCACAAATACTAAGATCAGTACTTGACACCAAGACACTGCTGGATGAAGGAGTGATGAACCACTTTGCTTTACTGTGTTTGCATATTTGTCTGTTTCTCTTCATTTTCTATCTTTTTATCTTCTTCTATTCTTTCACTCTTTGTAGTAACCATAGCCTACCACTTTCTTACCTCTAATGCTTATTAACCATAACTGGCAAATAAGTCAATTTTACCTCCAAGCAGAGCATTAATTGTTGTTAAGAAAGCTCTCAATAAATTGATGCTTATTCTTCCTCTGAGTCTTGGATTACCCCGCCACAATAATGAGCCCTGCTGACTAGGGGAGGAGCAACTCAGGAGATAGAAAAATATTCTGTGTGGGATGAGACAAAGTGATAGTGACATAAATGACAGAAATTTAACTGGAGGAAGAGAAAGGTGCCTCCTGACATATCTTTGTATATTTACATATTGGCACACACAACATGCATTCCACAATATGGGAAAGATCCTTCACCTCAAAATGCATCTGAGAGTGTAAATGAATGCTAAAGTACAAGATTATGCTCTCATATCATACATCTCTATGTACTGCAGTGGGATACATGTGCTTCTGAGACACACTGTTAAGGATTTTCACATAGTTTGGTGACAAGTGCTTCCTAGAGCAAATATAACGCTTCATAGGGTAAAAGTAAATGGTATTGGTAAGCAATCTGAATACAAGCACAATACATGATGCAGGATCTTTCTACAACATTTCAGATTGATTGTGGTCTACCAGCTCAGGCAGTTACCAAATTGCTATGTGTCACAGCTATAATTAATGTAGTGGTATTGGTGTACATAATACAACTCTGCAACTAACAATTCACAGACATACTGGAGTAAGCACAGCAAAGAGTCATGAAGAGGATGATGGGACTAGATCATCTTTCATAAGGTGTGAGGCCAATAGCACTGGCATTGTTTAGCTTAAACAAGAGAAATCTCAAGGAAGATATGATCAGTGTATGTAAGTGTCTGTCTGGAGAGAGTAAAAAAGATTTAGCCAGAATTTTTCATTGGTTCTCAGTGACAGGGCATGAAGCAACGACATCAAAATGACACTCAGCAAATTCCACCTAAATAGAATTAATAACTATTTTACTGTGAGTGTAACTAGCACCTGGATCAGGTTTCCCAGAGCTGTTCTGAAGCCTCCACCCCATAGAGAAATTGAAAACCTGGGCTTATGACTTTAGACAAGATTCTTTAGCAGCAAATTGGACTAGAGGAGATGAAGAGGCCCCAAAGAACTCAGCTGTTCTGTGATCCCATGTTTCTGTGAAAAAATAAATAAATAAATAAATAAATAAAATAAAAAATATAGTATTAAAAATAGTAAAACATAAAAAGTAAAACAAAGCAAATTCTTAGATCATTATTTTCTTCTGAGTTAGAAAATAAAGCTGTAAAATCAGAATCATTCCAGGGTTTATGACCTAAGGATAGAGTAGCATTTTCATTTGAAGTATCTTGTTATTTTTATAGATATGGAAGGAAAACAATATTTCCTTAAACTTAACACCTTGTTAACCACTTCTCTTCGGAGATTTTTCCTAGATATAGTTCATTCAGTAGAAATAAATCCACTTATTAGAGCTATGGCGATTTATTATATATATATATATATTATTTTTCAGTAAGTACACATACTCTTTGAGTTCTGATTATTACCTCAATAAGGATAATGAAACAGGAGACATTTTAAACTATTTCAGTCTCTAAATGAGACTTAAGTCTTAGATGATCTAAATATCTTGCATAGAATTTGTAATAAAGCAGTATTTTTAATGAAAACATTTTTGAGTGCATTTTTAGAGGTACACTGATATAAGCAAAATAACTTGTGTGACTATACATTAGTTTGCTGCCTTTTATTATAAATTACCAGAATGTCAAGAAATGCTATTTCTAGTTTTTCTCATGTTATGTGTCACATTTTGACATTCTGATCACACCATTCCTGTGGTCAAAAATATTTTGATCTCTTTTATGGTCCTTTCTTCCTTTTCTTTATTGTTTTGGCACACTTCTTTGTTGCAGCGGACAATCCATTTTCTAAGGCATGTAACGCCGGGAACTAGCGATCTCCCCTAGCTAGGACCATAGTGATACTGACACCAATATGGGGAGGCAGCAAATGGCATTTATTCCAGCACAATTAGCACCTTAAATACTCTAATTACTTCGTCTACGCCCCTTAAGCATATGTGTGAAGCCTGCGCCAAATTTACATCACAGAGCAGGGGATGGAGCAGGAGGGGTCCTGCCACCTCACAGCCCAAATTCCCACTAAAGCCTACAACACTTCTTAAAATTTTCAACCCTCTTCCCTGTACATGCTCTCTTTTATTTCTAGTCACACTGATGTGTCTTTGGGGATACAGAATATTTGCCAGACTGGTGCATACTAACTCTGAAGACACGTTGAAAATTAAATTAAATGTCTAATGAAATGTTAAAATAGTTTGAAATATTTCATAATGCATTACTTTGTTTTGATCTTTTCTACATTAATTACATAGTAAGTATATCTTAGCTAAAAAAAGAGCAATGATGTAGTACAGATAAGGCTCTGAAATATAACAATTAAAAAAAGTCAAAATTATAAGAAAAGAAAATCAATTTAAGGGTTTTGCACTCAGACAGCAAAACACCCACCCACCCATGCTAATGTAGTAGCAGGGAAGGCAGACAAAAGAGGAGTCACAAGTCTGTCTTTCCTAACAACCTTACTGGGTGGAAAACAGAGGACATTTTTACTGGCTGCTTGTGTGACCAGAATCAAAAGCTTCACAGGAAATATGTTCCTCTACTTAAATTATGAAACACACAAATATTCTGCCTATGCAACACCCAATTTTAATTGTCAACAAAACCAGTGATTCATTCCAGTCTCCTTTCCTTTTCTGTGGTAAAGTGATAGTAATTACAGTACATATGTAAAAATCTATCTTCAAAAGAACTGTTCACATGACAATTACCTCTTCACTGTCTTGAAGTGTTTGAAGTGACTAAGATCAAAAGATCACTTTAATAAAGAAGGGGAAGATTTACATAAACTCCTTACAAATGGAAAAAAAAAAAAAATAATAAAAAAAAAGAGCAAGAGAGAAAACACAGAAAACACACTAACTTCTCATTTCCTGAAAAAAAAACCAAACAAAAAACAACAACAAAACAACAACAACAACAAAAACATAAAGATTGTTGCATAGATCTGACTACAAAAACATTATTTTCTATTTTGTTCTTTTTGTTTTAGTATCATTTGTACTGCGGTAAAGCCTAGAGGCAACTGATACCAGTAAGAGAAAAAAAAATCAAGTAGAAAGTTTTTGCAGATATGTCACAAAAAACAGATAAACAGACAAAATAGTTTAAGGCTATTTCCTCCTGTCCTATCAAACTGTGTAAGAAGTTTGTCTTCGTCTTGCTTAAAAGCCATCCTGAAGTACTAGAAAGCTGAAGTGAGGACCACCTGAAGCATGGACTACAGACTTCAAACCTCTGGCTAAGACCATCCAACCAATTCTTTATCCACTGAATCATTTAGGCTTCAAATCCATATGTCTTCAATTTAGAGAGAAAGATGTAGTGTGGGACCATGTCAAAGGCCTTGCACAAGTCCAGGTAGACATCATCAGTTCCCTTACCTTTACCATTACTCCACCATAAAAGGCTATCAGATTCATCAGACATGATTCATCCTTGCTGAATCCATGCTGGCTGACTCAGATCACATGCTCATCCCTCGTGTGCCTTAGCATCTCTTCCAGGAGTATTTGTTCAGTGATCGTCCCAAGTGAGACTTACTGTCCTGTAGTTCCCCAGGTCTTCCCTTCTCCCTTTCTTAAAAATGGAAGTGAGGTTTCCCTTTTTCCAGTCACAGAGAACTTCATTTGATAGCCACCATTTTTTTCAGACATAATTGAGAGTGTTTTGGCAAATGTATCAGCCAGTTCCTTCAGGACCTGGAGGGTATACAATATCTGGCTCCATAGGCATGTGCACATAGACACAAGAGACAGACTTGCACTGTTCTTGCAGTGGGTGGGATTTTGCTTCCACAATTCCTGCCTAAATGTGCAGGGACCCACATGATATGGGAAGACTGACCACCAGTGAAGACTGAGACAAAGAACTCACTGAGTACCTTGGACTTATCCATGTTTGTTGTAGTGAATTCTGCCTTCTCATCTATCATATGGGATTCAATCTCCTTTGTATTTCTCTCTGATAAATGTACCTATTGAATACCTACTTGCTATTTTTCAGCTCCTTGTTCACTGCTGGCAAAAAATGTAAAGCTAATGGTGTTGACTATGTTGAAAAATATTGATTTATAGCTGATAATTTTCTCTTAGAAACAGTGTTTCTATGGTCTTTGTCTCTGTAGTTATTTCCATGAAAATAAATAGAATCATATCATCATGGAATCATAGAGTGGTCTTGGTTGAAAAGGACCACAATGATCATCTAGTTTCAAACCCACTGGGTTGCCAGCCACTAGACCTGGCTGTCCATAGACGCATCCAGCCTAGTAAATACTGAAACTAGAGTAGTAGATGCAGATCTATACAGCTTAAGACTGATGAGCAAAGACACTGAAGGTGATTTACTCTTCAGGCAGACTTGGAAATAAGCAGTGGTTATTTCCATGAGCATGGCATTATGCTAATAAATTGTAACTACTGTCATGAAAATGTTGTCTTTTACTGTGTTACATAGTTTTGTTACCGCAGCAGAATTTTTACTAAGGCTTTCCTGCATCCAGCATGATAGCATATCTGTAGTGAAAGATTTTGCTCTTACTAGGACTACTCTCTTAGGACATCATTAATATAAACCCTAAAATAGTTCTAAATCTATTATTATTATTAGTATAATTAATATAAGTATAATTATACTATAAAAGTATAATTATTATAATTAGTATTATTATTGTTGTTGTTGTTTGTTGTTGTTGTTGTTTAAACCAGGGCTTATTTAGTATGCTTACAAAACCTATATGCATTATAGACATCTTGGAGCACATACAGACGAGGGCCACAAAAATGATCCAAGGGATGAAACTCCTTTTCTATGAGGACAGGTTGAAAGAACTGGGGCTGTTCAGTCTAGAGAAGAGAAGGTTATGAGTTATCCTGATAGTGGCCATTAATTATCTGCTATTTATTACCTATTACTATGGATGGTTACAAGCTCTTCAGAAGGGATAGATGAGGGAGAAGGGTGGTGGTGAAGCCCTTTATATTAAAGACTGTCTTGATATTCAAGAGCTTGGGGCTGGGAACAATAAAGTTGAATGTCTGTGGGTAAGGATCAGGGGGAAGGCCTTCAGGGGTGACATCTTGTTAGGGTCTGTTATAGACCACCTAATCAGGATGAAGAGATGGATGAGTCATTCTATGAGGAGCTTGCAGAAGTTGCACATTCACTAGCACTCGTTCTCTTGGGAGACTTCAACTTCCCTGTTATCTGTAAGGAATATAATACAGTGAAGAGGAAGCAGTCCAAAAGGTTTCTAGCATGTGTGGAAGATAGTTTCCTTATGCAGCTGATACGAGAGCCTACCAGGGGTGGTGTACTGCTAGACCTGCTCTTCACTAACAGGACTAATGACTAGACTGGTGACTGATGTGAAGGTTTTTCATCAAATTTTACACAGCTACTCCTCTGATCAATTCTTCAGATAGCTTTAAAATGAACAGCATTAAAACATTACCATATATTATGCTGTTGTATTTGACACTTGAATGCTAACATGACAGCATGTTATATACGACAAAGAATCATCATGACGTATTTCAGGTTTAATATGCACAAGAGCATAAAAATTCAGCTGTGGTAAAATGTTATTCACTTACACTGTCTTTATGGACAAACAGTGCAGAGAAGGAAGAGCTGCTGGGGACTGTAAATAAGTCAGTGCAAAGGACATGACATTGATACTATGCATATTTAGGAAGGCTGGCCTCAGACTGATGCTACTTTGGTTTTGGGAGCTGAAGGTCTATCACGAGTTGGAGTGCCCTTGTCATGGTTTTGCAATTTTGTAATTTTGCTATCAGTATTCCACATCATAACATCATGTTAAGCATAGATAATTTGACAAATCTGCTGCTCACAGAAAGAAGACTACATGTCCCAGGGAGCATCACGGTCAGTCAAATGACCAGGACTATATAATCTCACTTCAGTGCTGGACTCGCTCTCTTGGATCCTGCCAGCCAGGGGGAGAGCCGTGTGGGAGCGTTCCAGCCGTTTCGCCTAGAGTTACAGTAGGCCTCTCGGTTTCGGGACTCACTCTCTCTTATTTTACTTGATTCGTTAGCCTTAATTCCAATTATATTGCATTATATTGTGTTATTCTGTATTCCGATATAGTATTTAGTAAAATAGTGTGCCTCCTTAGATCGCTGCCGCTGTATTTATTTTCTCTTTCCCTGTTTTCTTTTCCTTTTGGGATAGCGGCCCTGCAGGCCGTCTATACCCCTGTCATGGGTGCCGGTAGATTTTAGGGTAACCTATGACATAATTTTGGTGGAGAATCGGGCAAGTTGCCGTTTTGCCGTTTTTTTTTTCAGCTGTGGCAAGTTGCCGTTTTTTTTTTTTTTTCTGCTGTTCTTTTAGCTTCTTACAGAGCTGCAGAGTTTTTACAGAGTTTTCTCGTTAAGGAGCTATCTAAGTTTACGTTTCTGCACCTGGGAGCTTGACCTTGAAAGTCCGGGCGGACCGCCAATACCCCGGAATAGTTTACAAACTTTGAGGTCTTGAAATCCAGGCAGACTGCCAACAGCCCAGTATATTTTGTAAACTTGAGCTCTACCTTTTTTTTTTTTTTTTTCCCCCGCTGTTGAAGACAATAAATAAATAAATAAAAATGTGGCCTCTAATTGAATTATTTTGCAAAGCATTGCATGCCATTGGTTCTTCCGTTGTAATGATCCAAACCTATTGGGCCATAATTAAGCTCGCCACTTTTATCTATGGGGCTATAGGCATATACAATCGATTGAAAACATTTTTAGAAATGCTTACTTGGTACCTGCATACAGCTCCAGAAGCTCCAAAAGGAGCAACTAATATTACAGAAATGGTGGTTTTCGAGCATGTTCCTCATTCTTTTTTTGAATCTTTTATACAGTTTTTGAAAGCCCAGTTGACCACATTGTCAATTGAGTTTCTCGTGTCAATCTCCCTAAACTTACTGTTTATTGTTCTATTTATCAGTATCTGGATTTATAACATTCTGAGGAAGTCTTCCCCAGAACCAGAGAATACTGAATGGCAGGGAGTGTGGAGAGGATTTGGAGAGATTTTTAAGGGAAAGACATCTTCAGTGTCATGGAGCTTTACTCCTGAACACTTGAAGAATCCCGAAAGTTTGATAGAATATTTGAGACAGGAATGTTGTGGCTCAGGAAGATCTCAGGAGGCACAAATGACTTGGGGCCTGGCTAAAGCTTATCGGGCCTTATTCAATACCATTCCAAAGAGTCTCAGAGCTGAGAGAGAGAGTCTCAAAGCTGAGAGAGAGAGTCTCAAAGCTGAGAGAGAGAGTCTCAAAGCTGAGAGAGAGAGTCTCAGAGCTGAAAAGGCAGAGAGGGAAAAAGTTTTGGAAGCTGAGAGAGAGAGTCTTAGGGCTGAAAAGGCAGAGAGGGAAAAAGTTTTGGAAGCTGAGAGAGAGAGTCTTAAGGCTGAGAAAGAGAGTCTCAGGGAGGCAGTACGAAATGAGCGAGAGAGTTTCCAGGCCAAGCGAGAGAATCTCTGGGCTGAGAAGGAGAGTCTCCTAGCTGAGAGAAATAGCCTCCTGCAACAACGTGATGCACTCTGGGCCGAGAAGGAGAGTCTCCTAGCTGAGAGAAATAGCCTCCTACAACAACGAGACGCACTCTGGTATGAGAAGGAGAGTCTCATAGTTGAGAGAAGAGACCTCTTACATCAACGAGACTCATTTTGGTATGAGGGAGAGGCTCTCAGAAATGAGAAAGGCTCCCTCCAATCCAAACTTGACACTCTCCAGTCCGAGCACAATGCCCTCCAGTCTGAGCAAGACACCCTCCGGTCAGAGCACAATGCTCTCCAGTCTAAGTACAGCGCCCTCCAGTTTGAGCGTATCACCCTCCAGTCTGAGAGGGACATCCTTCAGTCCGAGTATGATATCTTCCAGTCTGAGTACGACGCCCTCCGTTCTGAGAGTAATACCCTCCGATCTGAGCGAGACACTCTCCGGTCCGAGTACAACGCCCTCCAGTCCAAACTCAACACTCTCCAGTCTGAGTGCGACACTCTCCAGTCCGAGCACGATGCCCTCCAGTCCAAACACGACACTCTCCAGCCCAAGCGCGACATTCTCTGGTCCGAGTACAACGCCCTCCAGTCCGAGCACAACGCCCTCCAGTCCGAGCGTAATACTCTCCGATCCGAGAGAGATGCCCTCCGGTCTGAATATGATGCCCTCCAGTCCGAGCACAACATCCTCCAGTTCGAGCGTAACACCCTCCGATCTGAGCGAGACACCCTCCGGTTCGAGCGCGACAACCTCCAGACTGAGTACGGTGCCATCCTGTTTGATCGTAACTCCCTCCGGAATCACATAGGTGCCCTCCAGTCCATGTATGATACCCTCCAGTCTGAGAGGGACATCCTCGAATCTGAACTGAACGCCCTCAGAGACGGACTCCAACCTAACTTGGAGGGCATTAAAATCAGCCAACCTGATCAATCACAGGGGGCACCAGATTCAATGTTGGTTGCCCCTGTAAGAGGACGAAAAACGAAACGAGTTTCAACTCAGTTAGAACAACCACTGGAGGTAGAAGAGCAGAGGGTGATAGAAGAGCAGGAGGAGGCAGAAGAAAAGAGAAAAGAAAGGGAGGGTGAACTGGAGGAAATAGAGGAAATAGGAGAGGAGGAGCCAAGAATTAGATTTTCTATGCCAGAATTTCTTGCCCCCAAAATTTCAAATGGGGGGTCCTCATCAATACAGTTGCCGCCATCAACACCAAGGACTCCTGGAAGAGCAAGAGGTGAGGAAAAAATCACAACTCTTACTGATCGGTCTTTAAAACTGAGTGAAATTCGGGATCTAAGAAAGGACTATGCACGCCAGCCAAAAGAATCTATAGCTGCTTGGTTACTTCGATGTTGGGACAATGGGGCCAACAGTGTGTGGCTCGATGGCAATGAAGCTCGCCAACTGGGTAGCGTTTCCAGGGACTCACGTGTGGATAGAGGTATTGGCACATGCCAAGATGAGTCCTACACCCTCTGGACGAGGATGCTGTTAGCAGTAAAAGAAAGATTTCCCCTTAAACAGGATCTGACACCTGAGGAAAAGAAATGGACTGATATAGAGACCGGTATTCGATATTTGAGAGAACGTGCTGTGGTGGAAATGCTATACAGCCCTAATTTCAGACATGATGATCCCAACCAATTACATGATCCTGAGACAGTACGTGTTTCACGCCTTATGTGGCGTGCATTTACAAGGACTGCACCAAGAGAGCATGCTAGTGCACTAGCAATAATATATGGCACAGGGGCAAGGGAACCCCCTGTGAGTGAACTGATTGATAAAATTCATGGAATTGAGTTATTTATAAACACTATAGGAGTTTGCATCTCAGCCGTAATTAAAGGGTTAGATAAAGTGGAAAATACAATTAAACGGTTAGATAAAGTGGAAAATACAATTAAACGGTTAGATAAAGTGGAAGACACACAGAATGATATTATAGATATGTTGACTACCGTGCCCGATGTTGATGGATCCATGATGGTACAAGATGATGGGGACCAGGATTCCCACGACAACCTATCGGGAAAACTAAACCAAGCAAGATCCTCCCGTCCTGTATCACTGAAGATCTCAACCATAAAAAAGAGACGTCTTCATGTTGGAGCAAATGACAACAGTAAGGTCATACGTTTTGCCTTGTTGTTTTTCCTGCGTAGCCAGGGAGAGGATATAAAGAAGTGGAGTAATTCACCCACTTCTGCACTCCAGGCACGAGTGAAAGAATTACAGCGCAAGTTAGTCATCAAGGCGGACCCTTCCAGAAGGGGGAAGGCTCCAGTTGCCGCAAGCCGTCGAGGTAACCAATAGAGGGGCCCTGCCCCCAGCCAGGGGGGGGAAAGGGACAATAGAGTATACTGGACTGTGTGGATTAGGTGGCCTGGCACATCTCAACCACAGAAATATAAGGCCCTGGTGGACACTGGTGCACAGTGCACCCTAATGCCCTCCAGTCACCAAGGGACACAATCAATACATATCCATGGAGTGACTGGGGGTTCCCAAGAATTGACTCTATTGGAGGCTGAAATAAGCCTCACTGGTAAAGACTGGCAAAAACATCCTATAGTGACTGGTCCAGAGGCTCCATGTATATTGGGTATCGATTACCTCAGGATGGGATATTTTAAGGATCCCAAGGGGTATCGATGGGCCTTTGGAATAGCTGCTGTTAACACAAACGGTGTTAAGCAGCTGTCAGTTTTACCTGATCTGTCAGATGATCCTTCTGCTGTGGGGTTGCTCCAGGTAAAAGACCAAGAGGTACCAATTGCCACCAAAGTGGTGCACAGACGGCAGTACCGCACCAATAGGGACTCATTACTTCCCATTCAGAAGTTAATTCGTCAATTAGAAAAACAGGGAGTGATTAGCAAAACTCACTCGCCTTTTAACAGTCCCATATGGCCAGTGCGTAAAGCCAGTGGAGAATGGAGGCTGACGGTGGATTACCGCGGTCTGAATGAAGTCACACCACCATTGAGTGCTGCCGTACCAGACATGCTAGAACTCCAGTATGAACTGGAGTCAAAAGAAGCCAAGTGGTATGCCACCATTGACATTGCTAATGCCTTCTTTTCCATCCCATTGGCTGCAGAATGTAGGCCACAGTTTGCTTTTACCTGGAGAGGTGTTCAGTACACCTGGAACCGTCTACCCCAGGGGTGGAAACACAGCCCAACCATTTGCCATGGTTTGATCCAAGCTGTTTTGGAGCAGGGTAATGCTCCCGAGCACTTGCAGTATATTGATGATATTGTCGTGTGGGGTGATACAGCAGCAGAAGTTTTCAGGAAAGGAAAACAAATAATCCAAATTCTTTTGCAAGCTGGTTTTGCTATTAAGCGCAGCAAAGTGAAGGGGCCTGCCCAAGAAATTCAATTCTTAGGTATAAGATGGCAAGATGGGCGTCGTCACATCCCAGCAGATGTGATTGACAAAATCATTGCTATGTCTCCGCCCACCAACAAGACAGAGACCCAATCTTTCTTGGGAGTAGTGGGTTTTTGGAGAATGCATGTCCCAAACTACAGCCACATTGTGAGCCCCCTCTATCAGGTGACACGGAAGAAGAATAATTTCTCATGGGGTCCTGAACAGCAGCAAGCTTTTGAGCAGATAAAGCAAGAGATAGCCCGTGCCGTGGCCTTGGGGCCAGTACGGACGGGACAGGATGTAAAGAACATCCTCTACACTGCTGCTGGAGAAAAAGGTCCCACTTGGAGTTTGTGGCAGAGAGCCTCAGGAGAGACCCGAGGCCGACCCCTAGGATTTTGGAGTCGAGCCTATAAGGGATCTGAAGAGCGCTACACTCCAACTGAGAAGGAGATCTTAGCCGTGTATGAGGGGGTTCGGGCTGCTTCTGAAGTAGTTGGTACGGAAGTACAGCTCCTTCTAGCACCTCGCTTGCCAGTAATAAATTGGATGTTTAAAGGACAGGTTCCCTCCACCCATCATGCTACTGATGCCACTTGGAGTAAGTGGATTTCATTAATCACACAACGAGCTCGGATGGGGAAACTCAGCCGTCCTGGAATCCTAGAGGTGATCATGGACTGGCCTGAGGGTAAAAAGTTTGCAACATCACCCGCAGAGGAGGTGTCACGTGCTAAAGAGGCCCCACCATACAACGAGCTACCAGAAAATGAAAAGAAATTTGCCCTATTCACAGACGGATCATGTCGTATTGTAGGGAAACATCGCAGATGGAAAGCTGCTGTATGGAGTCCCACACGACAAGTTGCAGAGGCCACTGAAGGTAAAGGAGAGTCAAGCCAATTTGCAGAGGTAAAGGCTGTTCAGCTAGCCTTAGAAGTGGCTGAACGGGAGAGGTGGCCGATGCTTCATCTTTATACTGACTCATGGATGGTGGCAAATGCCTTATGGGGGTGGTTGCAGCAGTGGGAACAAGACAACTGGCAACGAAAGGGTAAACCTGTTTGGGCTGCTGAACTGTGGAAAGATATTGCTGCCCGAATAAGGAATATTGTTGTAAAAGTGCGCCATGTAGATGCGCATGTGCCTAAAAGTAAGGCCACTGAAGAACATCAAAACAACCATCAGGTTGATCGAGCTGCCAAGATTGAGGTGGCTCAGATAGACTTGGACTGGCAGAACAAAGGTGAATTATTCCTAGCTCGGTGGGCCCATGAGACGTCGGGTCATCAAGGAAGAGATGCAACATATAAGTGGGCCAGAGACCGAGGGGTGGACTTAACTATGGATGCTATTGCTCAAGTCATTCATGACTGTGAAACATGCGCTATAATTAAACAAGCCAAAAGGATGAAACCTTTTTGGGGGGAAGGGCGATGGCAAAAGTATAAATATGGGGAGGCATGGCAGGTTGATTATATCACCTTGCCACGATCCCGAAATGGTAAACGGTATGTACTCACCATGGTCGAGGCAACCACTGGGTGGCTTGAAACATACGCAGTACCCCATGCTACCGCCCGAAACACCATATTAGGATTGGAAAAGCAAGTCCTGTGGCGGCATGGCACTCCAGAAAGAATTGAATCAGATAATGGAACTCATTTCAAAAATTCCCTTGTAAATACTTGGGCCAAAAATCATGGCATTGAGTGGATTTACCATATTCCCTATCATGCACCGGCGTCTGGTAAAATTGAACGATTCAATGGATTGTTAAAAACTATGTTGAAAGCAATGGGCGGCGGAACATATAAAAATTGGGAAAACCATTTAGCAGAAGCCACCTGGTTGGTCAACACTCGAGGATCTGGTAATCGTGGTGGTCCCAACCAATCCAGCTCCCTACGTACCGTAGAGGGAGATAAGGTTCCTGTAGTACACGTAAAGAGCGTGTTAGGAAAAGCGGTTTGGGTCCTTCCAGCATCTGGAAAGGGAAAACCTCTCCGAGGTACTGTTTTTGCCCAGGGACCTGGATGTACTTGGTGGGTGATGCACAAAAATGGGGATGTTCAATGTGTTCCACAAGGGAATTTGATGCTGGGGGAGTGCAGCCAATAATTTCTTGTATATATAAGTAGAGCCTTAAAGATATATGACGAATGTCCAATTATGGTGCAGGACTTAAGATAGATGGATTAATGTTAAGAAAACATTTTCCGTATACGTAAGCTAGGCATCCTATAAGTAAGTTTTTCCATCTGGGTTCTATATCATGTACTGGCCATGCATGTGTAGAGCACACGTGGAAAGAAGTTTAATTCAAAGGGAATTTGTGGTGGTTGGGAAAGGATGGGTGCACCTTGATGTGGGGGACGCCCCACTAGCGCTGCCTTTCCCTTTCACCGCTGTCATATTCCTTTTCCGGCAGTTTTGCCATTTCCTCAACATAGTAAATAATAGGGTGTTAAGATATAAAGTTTTATTTTCAGCCTAAGGATTTGCATGAAAATAGATATGAATTGTTAAGAACATAAGGTTGCTGATTGATCACAACTATATATATATGTGTGTGTGTATAATAAGCATAATGTAATGATGTAGAATAAGGGGTGGAATGTCATGGTTTTGCAATTTTGTAATTTTGCTATCAGTATTCCACATCATAACATCATGTTAAGCATAAATAATTTGACAAATCTGCTGCTCACAGAAAGAAGACTACATGTCCCAGGGAGCATCACGGTCAGTCAAATGACCAGGACTATATAATCTCACTTCAGTGCTGGACTCGCTCTCTTGGATCCTGCCAGCCAGGGGGAGAGCCGTGTGGGAGCGTTCCAGCCGTTTCGCCTAGAGTTACAGTAGGCCTCTCGGTTTCGGGACTCACTCTCTCTTATTTTACTTGATTCGTTAGCCTTAATTCCAATTATATTGCATTATATTGTGTTATTCTGTATTCCGATATAGTATTTAGTAAAATAGTGTGCCTCCTTAGATCGCTGCCGCTGTATTTATTTTCTCTTTCCCTGTTTTCTTTTCCTTTTGGGATAGCGGCCCTGCAGGCCGTCTATACCCCTGTCATGGGTGCCGGTAGATTTTAGGGTAACCTATGACAGCCCTAAAGGCTCCGGCATGTGTTCTGCTTTGGTTTATCTGAAAAGAATCTAATTAATGTACTCCAGGATCACACTATGATCTGAACAAAAGAATACAAAATGGGGAAGATTTTCTTCAGAAATACACAGTTGATTCAGAATAAAATAGAATTTTTTGCCCTCAGATTACCCTTGGAGTACATCTGATAGCTACATCTCTCACTTTCTCTACACAGTTTTACATTCCAAAGAGACTTCTCTTGCAATACAACTGTTCTATAACGTTTTTTTTTTTTTTTCTTTACTGACTTGTATTATACTAAATGCAAATTTAAACAGCTTATAGGTATTTTAAAAAGAAGAATGAATATTTAGTTTAATAACAAGATTGTTTATAGAAAGAGGAATCCAGATAAATTTCAAATAAAATGTTTATAACTTCAGAAATATATTGTACAGAAATATTAACAGTCAGCTAGAAGCAGGGATTTCTCTTCATAAACATTTGGAAAAATTTGGACCATCAAGGCAAAAAAAAAAATTCTGCAGTACACTTACAAACTTCTCCACCCATTACAGCACTCCAGTCATGGGAGCAGTCCCACCATGTTTCCGTGATGGAACCTAGGTCACTGTCATGGTTTTATGACTTTGGTTACTGGTATTCCACATCACATCAGGTAGTGCACTAGGAGTTAAAGTGTTAATTATTCAATTCAGGGTTCCTGTACAGAAGAGAACAACAACTACATTCCCAAGGGGACTTTGCAGTCACGGAGGAGATACAACTCCTGGCAAGGTCACCTGACTGGGGTCTTCTCTTCTTCGCTCTTCTCCTTTGCCTCTCCTGTCTGCTGCTCATCCCGACTGCACACATCACTTCAGTATTACTGTAAAGCCTACAGCTTTCAGATACTCTCTCATTATATTTGATTTATTAACTTCAGTTCTAATTATATGGTATTACAGTGTACTATCTTGAATTCTGATACCATGTTTAGTAAATTAGTTTGTTTCTCCTCAAATCATTGTTGCTGTTTTAAATTATTTTGGGGTCCCCTGTTTCCCTTTTCTGGAGGCATGGATTTTGCAAAATCCCTCTGCCCCACTAGTCACAGAACTGGACCAAACCAGCCCATAAAACACTGACAGTCATAGTTCACCTGATGCACAAAGGCTTCCAACTCTTCTTGTTTGGTGCCCATGCTACATGCACCAGTTAGATGCACTTCAGCCGTGCCACTTGCCTCACCCCTAATCCAATCCTTCCCTGAATGGAGGAAGACTTTAGAAAAATTTTAAGATGACAAAATATTTTTATGTGTAACTAATATGCACCTTTTTCCTGTATTAAAAAACTCAACTGATGATGAATCTGTCAGGTTAACACATGATAAAACAGAAAAACCTATGTGTTGTGCATTTCCCTAACTTGTGAATTTGCATACACATAGCAACAAACTTTAAACAATGGTCAAACCTTTTCTGGTTCCAGAAAGGTGATTTATTATGAGTAGGGAAAGTAGGAAAGGGAAATTCACATTTAGTACTATTTTAAAAATATTATGCAAACTGTGTTCCAAATTGATACATTTTAAATGAACAACATGAACAAAATATTACACATTTGAAAAATTCAGGTGCTTAGAAAATAGACTGCTTTATAGATTGAAGTGAGTTTTAGAGCATTTAAGTAGAAATTAAGAGAATTTGCAAGAAAAGAGTATATAATGGGTAGAAAACTAGGTAATCAGGGGATTACATGTACATGTTGGGCAGTTTGATCAGTACAGCACAGCAGGACAATAAATATATTTTTTGACCAAAAGTATAGCTGATTTACATCTTTTAATGTTTTTTTGGAGAGGTACCATCTCTCATACTAGTGAAGGAAGCCTGTGAGAGGAAAGACAGGGTATTCTAGAGCAAGAGATCTGTGTTACTGTCCATGCTCTCTTCAGGGAATGGAATGTTATGTTCCATAGCATCTGGAAGGAACTAACCAGATTATCTAACATTATAATTATCACATGACTTTTGCTTGTTTGTTTCTTTCTTCTTCTTTGAGTTCTGATTTTTTTTTTTTTTCAATTATATCTTACCACTCATTGATATATCAAAGGTAAGAAAATATTTTTAGCACTATCTCATTAAAATAATTATATATTCTAATTTTTTCTTTGCATTCAATCTTTTGTTTAGCTAAATCTATAATTATTTTTTGAGCTAAGAAAAGAACTAACATCGTAAGGAAAAAAAATTAAACGTAAGGAAAGAAACAGAAGATTTATTTGTAAATAATAGAACTGTCAACTAGGACATATACTGATTCACCTGTGGTCATGGTTGTCTGAAAGCCATGTTAGCATTGCTACCTCACTGAAAAGAAAAACTGAAATTTTTGTTTCTTTATTTGTTTTGTTTGTTTCTTACCTTATTTTGTTTGTCACTTCTAAATCAGACTCTGTAGGGATCTTATTCTATTTGGTGACAAAATCTCAGTGTTGTGCTCACAGAGAAACTAAGTATGAAAAATATAGTTCAGAACTTACTGTCTATTGTGAATACAGTATTAATTCTAATTAAATTTAGTGTGACAATGTGTGTCAGTAGTAGTGCTTATAGAATTGCTGGAGTTGTTTCTTTTTTCAAACTCTGTCATGTCAGCAACCAGAAGTCCAATTACTGATCCAGCAACAGATATCTCAGCTGTCTTCCATATGGCCAACACTTTTAATTATAGGTAATAAGTGACAAGAGACTGATTTCATCAACAAGAGCATTGGTAACTGTTGAAAGAAAACATGCAGTCAAATAAAAATAACTGTAGGATTTGAGTCATTGTTGGACAAAACAATGGTTGGCAAATGAGATTCAGAATCTTCATAAAATCAGAAGATATTTGCTGCTAACATATCAAATATCTGGCAATAAAAGATAAGTTCACTGTATTTAATTTTCTTTATTTATGTTCAGAGAAAATTGCATAGTTGCACAATATTTTTTTCTAATGTTTCTTTCAGTAGATTATGTCAATATTCTCCCAAACTTTTATGCTTTGTCTTTCTTATCTTTCTTCACAGTTTACTACTTTAGATAAATGATTTTTGTTCTATTTTCTAACCATGACAGGAAAGAACCACTTTGAAGGCCCTTCAAATGTTAATAATTTATGTTTCACCAAAATCTATAGAACATTTGGATGCCTTTACATTTCTTGGACCAGGAAATCCTCTAATAAACAACTTATACTAAATTAATTACTGAATTAATAACCTAAATAAATAAATAAATAAATAAGCAAGTATAGATATATAAATATAGACACATGGACATATGGTATATCCCAGTAGTAAAGTATGGAAGATCTATGGACTCAAAACCTGACACAGGTAATACTCTCCTGGCGTTTGCTCATTGGTTGAGCATCTCAGGCTCACAGTCTCCCCAACACTGTGGCTATCTTACATTTCCATACAAAGTGGTTATGAAACTGTTGTTTTGATGTACTGAAACAGGTGGGCAGTTTTTCGTAAAGCACATTTACTTTGGTTCTGTACTAGGATCTCCCTTCTCCCTGCACACCTGCCTTATCCTGTTCCTGTACTCAGTCCTACCCATGTCAAAATGCCCCACTAGTGGAAGAAAAAACAGTCTACCCCTATCAGTGCTCACTGAACTAGTGGAAGAAAAGTGACTCACCTAACTGTTTCACTGTTTCATGAGAGGGTTCAGTAAAGGCCTACACTACACACAGAAAATGTTGGTCCCACAACAAAGGCCGTCTCTACATACCAGAAGCACTTACTTCACTGCAAAAACACAATCTACCTCCCACATTGGACAAAATCTTCCTGGAAAACATTTTCAAACACATAAGTGAAAGATGTGAAAAGGAAAAAGTAGTGTCATTCAAACCAGAGAACCTTTTACAATGAAATGGCAAGCTAAGTGGGAAGTGTAGTGGATATTATTTATCTTGAGTTTGGCCAGGCTTTTGACATTGTCTCCTATAATACCTACATAGAGTATCTGATATAATAGATAAGTGACAGTGATGTGGATTGGAAACTGGATGAGCAATTTGGCTCAAACTGTAGCCCAGCTGGAAGCCTTGGGAGGATCAATACAGGAGCCATGAGTATCTTGGATAAAAGGAAAAAATGTACCCTCAGCAAATTTGTAGATGATAAAAATCTGTGGGGACTTAGTACATCAGATGGCTGTACCATTCAGAAAGGCAACAAAGACTGAAAGATATTTAACATAGTTCATCAAAAATAGATGTCAAGTCATGCATGTAAGCAGAACATATAGAAGCTCATGTTAGCAATCAGGTGGCTGCAAAGCAGTTTTGTACAAAAGGAACTGGAAGTTCTGGTGGACAGCAAGTAGCATGTGAAATAGCAACTTGTCAGCAGTCAACATCAGAATAATCAATACGCTACATTAAGAAAAGTGTTGTTGGAGGTGATACTTTCCCTTTTCTCCTTATCCAGGAGGCCACAGATGGAGTGCTGTGTCCAGTCCTGGGTTATGCAACACAAGAAAGACAAGGACATACTGCAGAGAATTTCAGCAAGGACTTGATATCTGTCATAGATGGAGAGGCTGAGAGATCTGGAACAGCTTAACATATGGAAGAGGGAATGAACTCAAGTTGACCGGGAGAAATTCTGCTTGGATGTTATGTAAAATTTCTTCTTCAAAAGAATGGCCTGGTGCTGGCATTGGCTACCACAGAAATGCGATAATTACTGCTCCTGCAGGTGTTCAAGAAAGGTTAGAGCGACATGATTTAGTGGGGAAATGTTAGTGATAGGTGGGTGGTTGGAATGGATGATCTTGGAGGTCTTTTCAAACCCTGATGATTCTGTGATTCTAGTTAAAGAATGGCAGATGTCACTGCCCTCAGGAGAGAACCTACTGTTCTTAATTAATGAATCCATCTCTTGTTGTTGCACTTGCTGGAAAACTGAAATTGTGCCATTGGATGCCTAGGATTTCTGGATAGCCAGACATAATTCAAATTCACCTACCAGTACCAAATGTTGTTATCCAGACACTCCAGTTTAAACATTCTGATTCAAACTGCTGAATCAATGTACCTACGTTTAAAGCTTTTTAAACTTAAATTGGCTAGTGAAAGAAGATGTATTTGCCACTCTTTTATATTTCCAGGTTCAGTATTTAAATCCTTGTAATCCAAGCCAGACATAAAAACACTTTTAAGAGATTCTGCTTGTTTTTTTTGTTTTTTTTTTTTTTTTTTTTTTTCCTGATGATCCTAGGAAACTTCTGTCTTGAATTATCAGTGCCAATGCATATAAATTTGGTTTCCTTCATTCTACATTGGAGAGATGTTGATTCAAAGAGTGGACTACACTGTGGATAAGAAATTAGCCAAAGCCAGATGATATGATCAATGGCTCTGTGTTCAGGGGGAGGTCATTGGCCAATGGTGTCCCCCAGGGGTCTGTCTTGGGCCCAATAGGCTTTAATATCCTTACCAAGGACCTCGATAGTGGGATCAAGTGTGCCCTTAGTAAATTTGCAGATGACACCGAACAGAATTGTGCAGTTGATATGACAAAGGAAAGAGAAATTATCCAAAGGAATTTGGACATGCAAACAAATGTGACCCTAATGAGATTCAACAATTCCTGTTCCCCGTGGCAGAGGATTGGAAGTAGATGATCTTTAAGATCTCTTCCAACCCAAGCCATTCCAGGATTCCTTTATTCTGTGATTCTATGGCTCCATGGTTCACTTTCATATATTCTATCTCAGGTAAGCACTCCTATCACAAATGGATTGTTTATTCTTTACTGCAGGAAAAAAAAGAAAACCAAATATGTTATGCAAATTCCTCTTTTCAGAAGTTGTATATCATTTCTACATTTTTATTTTTTTTTTTTAATCCATGATTATTATTAGTTTATAATAATACAGAGAAGGCTTTCCAGCAGCTGTTGGTATTGTTCCATTAGCCTCTGTGTAAGTATAAAGGTAACAAGACTGACTGTGGTTGTGAAAACAGCATCTGTAAAATTTTCTCCCCTTTTTCTAGACACCTTTAGAGTGAAGTAAGAGTTCTGACAGTGACTGACAAGGAAAAGAAGAAATAATCTGTGTATATTTATATATTTAATAGAATTCTGCATGATATTTGAGTCTGAAATAAAATCAAACATCTACAGAAGAAGAAAGAAAAAGAAAAAAGATAAGGAAAGAAAAGGAAAAGAAAAAAGATAGGGAAGGGAAGGGAAGGGAAGGGAAGGGAAGGGAAGGGAAGGGAAGGGAAGGGAAGGGAAGGGAAGGGAAGGGAAGGGAAGGGAAGGGAAGGGAAGGGAAGGGAAGGGAAGGGAAGGGAAGGGAAGGGAAGGGAAGGGAAGGGAAGGGAAGGGAAGGGAAGGGAAGGGAAGGGAAGGGAAAAGAGAAGAGAGAAAAGAGAAAAGAGAGAAAAGAGAAAAGGGTAAAATATGGGATTTTTTTTTTCTTTTCTCTGTCTGATTAAATTTATTACATTTTTATAGCAGAGACTGTCACTGTGATATAAAACCTCTGTTAGTTTTGACAGTCATAACTCACCAATGCTTCACATATTCCTCCGGAGACAGATTCAGTAGATAGATGCTGGTGGCATTCAATCATCCACAGTAAAAGTCACAACATTACTAACAGCAGTATATTGCTTAATAATACCATATTTTTGACTTAGAAAATCACCATAGTTTACATCAGAAGAATATTTCCCTTAGGGAATTTTATTAGCATCATTGAATCTAAATATTTGAGTAATGAAAAAGCCATAAGACATCATCTCTAATTTTGGATTTGATATCATATTAAAAATTTTATCTGCCCTAAATATGTGCATTGTAAATTTTAGGTAATAAAAGATGCATTTAAGATTGCAATGAAACTTCCATTTAAACTCAGTGGTTTTGCTTTTCAATTCTACTACCAGAATTAATTCCAAATGGGGGCTGATTTTTGTTTTTATTTTGAATTGAAGCAGATATTTATTTCATGATTAAACTGTATGGAATATATTTATTATTCTCATTAGTTTCTATGAGTTCTGAGAAACTTAAAAATAATTATTCAGCTTAGTTAAAGTAAAGAAATGGATTGCTTTTGGGATGTACATGTATCAGAAATAAATAGACTTTTTAATGTATTTTGAATCCACTTTTATTCATCTGCTGTTGAACAAGAACATACATCCAAGTATGTGATACTGCTTTGAGTTGTCCACTGATACAACAGATAGAAGGTGGTGCCAATAATTCATACATAGGAGCTGACACATTTAATTCAGAGCTGGTACTGGGGCAAGTCAACAGATTTCAGCTTAGTTTACATTCTAGAGAAAGGAATGGTTTTCTTAAGGAGCTGCCTAAGCTACCACAACTACTTGGTTACTTTCTAGCTGCACGTTTGTTTGAAAGCAACATAATACTCTTCTCTTAGATTATGTGTACATTTTATAATAGTCTACATTTCTTGTAAAACAGTGGAGACTGGGATTCCTCTGCCATGATGCATATATACAAAAGACACATAAGTAACTGAGGAACCTTACCCCAAATCACACACTTTAGTAAGAAGAAACAGAAAATCAAACAACAAAAATGTACACCTTAAAAAACAAAACAAAACAAACAAACAAACATCAAATTATAGTGAACTAGAGGACAATTGCATTCTTTCAATTGCTATAAATAATAAGAAGTATAGAGATAATTGCATATTATGTTTCTTACATTAATACACTAGGCAAGATTCAAAGATGAATTTTAAGCACATTTATAATTTTAGATATTTCTCTTTCTCTTTGAGAAAGTTCAAAGGATTTTTTTATTTATTTATCTATTTATCTATTTATTTATTTATTTATTTTACTCCATAATAGGCTTCAGAGTAAGTAGTACCTTGTGTGCCTATGTAATAATAAGATATCAGGAAGTAGTTTGAGACACATTATGTTTGCAAGCTCTAATTCTGATGGTGGATTTCAGCAATCGAAATGTATGCTGGGAAAGCAGTATAGCAGACTGCAAGTAATCCAGGAGTAATTCCAACATGTGAAATCTGAGTAAAAGGTCCTTTCACCTGGTGGATATAAGATGAAAACTGTCCATTGTGATTCCAGTGCTCCTCTGAAGCAGGATCATTGAGAAAAACAAGACTACTCACACACCACACAAAGTTAAAATGGAAAGTTTCAGAACTATCACTATCAGGTAGTGTGTTGTTCCTTAAAATAATATCCTGATCCTTATTGTTGACCAGCCTCTATCAATCCAGTGATGTCTTGGTGATTCTGGTCTTGGTGGTGGTGGGTCACCTGAATATCTGGTGGTAAGCTGATGGCTAATGACAAACATGCATGTAGTCCAGAGTGGTCAATTCTGCTCTTTTGGAATGACAGCTTCTGGCTTTGGGGATCTCAGCAAGAAACCTGCTGCTATCTTCCAGGACTTGCTTATTCAAACCAGAAAGGGCAAAATGAAGCAGGGAAAGGCCAACTTGTATCCTGTCTTCACAGGATATAATGTTATCATCTCCTCATCTCCAGTATCAAATTAGAAACATTTGTTTCCAAGTCAAGTCTTCAGACAGAAAACACCTCTGTCCTCCTCTGCCCTCCCTCCCCCCTCCCCACCTTGAATTCAAACAGCTCCAATAAATGCTTTCAAATTTAAAACAAATGTCCACAAAAGTTTTCCATTGCTGTGTGCTGATTTGAGGCAATGCATTCCTTACCACTCTCAGACAATTTTCCAGCATAATAAATCAAGCAGAGTCAGGAAACTGGCAGGACTGAGCAAGGACCTGCTGATCAAATTGAGGGGAAAGAAGAAAATGGACAGGAAGTGCAAACAGTTATATGTGGCCTGGGAAGAATACAGGGATGCTGTCCAGACATTCACTGATCTGATTAGGAAAGCCAAGCTGCCAATAGAATTAAACTTAGCAGGTGGTGTGAATAATAACTAGAAGGGATTCTGTAGGTATATTAATCAGAAGAGAAAGGCAAAGGAGTGTGTATCCTCACAGATAGATGAGAAGGGAAAACTCAGTATAACAGACATGGAAAAGGCCAAGGTATTCAACAAGTTCTTTGACACAACCTTCACTGTCAGTCAGGGTTCTCATATCTCTCACATCACTGAACTTCTAGGTGGGGACTGGAGGAATAAAATTCCTCCCACTGTGACTGAAATACAGGTTAGAGACCACCTGATGAAACTGTGCAAGTCTATGGGGCCTAATGACATGCATTCCAGAGTCCAGAAGGAATTACAGAATCACAGAATCACCAAACCTTGAAAAAGACCTCTAAAATCATCTAATCCAACTTAGACTTACCACCAGTATTTCCCCACTAAACCATGTACAACATGTAAGTATTTAATGAACACCTCCATAACTCACTCATCTCACTGTGCAGACAGATCCAGTGCCTGACCACTCTTTCAGAGAATAAATTGTTCCAAATATCCAACCTGAGGTGGCTAGTGTTGCCAAGCTATTCTCCATCGCATTTGAAAAGGCATGGTTGTCAAGTAAGCTCCCTGTGACGATAAAAAGGGGAAACTCACTCTCCTTCTTAAGAAAGGGAGAAAGGAAGACTCAAGGAACTACTGGTTGGTGAGCCTCATGTCTGCATCTGGGAAGATTATGAAACAGATCCTCCTGGAAGATAGGCAAATGCAAGACAAGGTGATCTCAAACATCCAGCATGGCCTTACAAAGGACAAATCATGCCTAACTAGTTTGGTAGCCTTCTATACTGAGATCAACAAATCTGAGTGCAAGATGCTTCACATGGATTGGGGCAATCTTGTACAGTCTGGGAGAAGTGCTCACTGAGAGCAGCCCCGTGGAGAAGGATTAGGGGATCCTGGTGAACAAAAGATTGGACAGCATGCACTTGCATCATGGAAGGCCAAAAGTATCTTGAACTACATCAAAAGAGGGATGGCCAGAACATCCCCCTCTTTCCTGCTTTTATGACATCAGCTGGAGTACTGCATCCAGGCCTAGGACTCCCAGCACAAGAAAGAAATGAAGCTGTTGGAGTGAACTCAGATATGGGCCATGAAGATGAAGAGAGGGCTGGAGCACCTCTCTGATTAAGAAAGACTGAGGTTGTTCAGCCTGGAGAAGAGGACTCTCTGGGAAGACCTCACTCCTCACTGTGGTATTTCAGTGTCTAAAGGAATCACACAAACAGGAGGGAGAGCAAGTTTTAACACAGTGATAGTGATAAGACAAGGGTGATGCAGAATAGTTTTAAAATAAAATAAAATAAAATTGGATTTATTTATTTATTTACTTTATATTCTTTTACTCAGAGGATGGTGAGACTCTGGAACGGGTTGCCCAGAGAAGCAGTGAATGTCCCATCCCTGGAGGTGTTCGAGATCAGGATGGGTGGAACCCTGGGCAGCCTGATTTAGGGGTTGGTAACTTGGCCCATGTTAGGGAAGCTGGAACTGGATGATCTTTAAGGTCCTTTTCCACCTGAGCCACTTCATGATTCTATGACCATGATTCTACAGTCTGTTTGGCAGATGACTAAAATTATGTGTAATTCTTAGCAATATCTATTCAGAAAAAGTTTTTTAAGTGCTCTGTAGGTTAAATATTGAATAAAATTCTATTATCAGTTTGCTCAGGGAATCACCTGAACCACAACAACCAATAATAACAGATAGCATTCAATATATAGAATAGCTAATTTTACTGTCCCTTATTACACAACAGTAACAGTTAGAATGTTAATGTTATTACTAATATTAAAACTATAAACATAGAAAGCCTAACACTGGTGGTCAAATAGACAAAAAGAATACTGGCTCTTTCATACTTGTAACTACAGCACCACCACATTTTTATCCACTAAAGACCCATCCACCTCTCATACTCCCTTTCCATTGGTTATCATTGCGCATACTCATATCTTCTTTCCTGTACGTGTACATTGTACATAAGAGACAGGGTCACATTCTTTCTTTCTCTGACCATTCTAACATTCTCAACTCTTTCACTTCCTCCCCCTAGAAACAATGTAGAGGGAATGGGTAATGGAGGCTTATGGCCAGTCCATAAATGTTACTTTCAGCTGTCCCTTCCTCCTTATGCTTTTTCCCTGCTCCAGTGTGGGCTAAGCACTTCAGAGGCAAGGTAGAACATTGGCTATACTAAAGAGCATCTTCTCATCCTCTGGCTTTAGTCTTCCCTCAGCAATTTTTCACTCTTCTTGTTCCTTCTGCCCTTCTTTATCCAGGCTTTTCTTCTTGTTATATGAGTTTTATCAGATGCACCATCATTGGCTACTGCACTCAGCTTTGCTTATCAGTGGGATTGGAACTCACTGTGTCTGGAATGAGCAATCCCTGGCTTCTTCCTACGGTGTACATACAGGCAGACTTCCCCCCTGCCACTATCAAAACCTTTCCACTTAACCAAATGTATTTTAATTCTGCAAGTTTTTGCTGATTTCATAAATAGTAATCTTCTGCTCTGCGATTTATTACTGGAATATCCTTCAGAACTCACTATTTTGTGTTCAGTCATGGTGAATGCAATACGGAATTTTAGATGGCTCAGATTATCCTCCTCACGTCCATATGAAGAAAAAAAAAAAAAAAAAAAAAAAAAAAAAAAAAAAAAAAGGAAAAAGGAAAGAAGAAAAGAAAAAGAAATTGAATGACTACTGTATTTAATAACAGTACAGGCATACTTCAAATGAAAATAATGGCTTGACACTAATTTATCTCAGGAAAATAAATAAATAAATAAATAAAACAGCCATAATTTTCAGTGTGCAATGTTTAGTTACAGTGTAGCAATTTTTCAACATTAGTGAATAAAGACAGGAAAAAAAAGTACTTTTTCCTCATGAGTGAGTAGATATTTCTGATGTCATTCATCATTCACTTTTTATTTTTTCTTTTCTTTCTTAATTATATTGTAATTTGATCATCTTAGAAGAACTCTCAATTTATATATAATAAATCATCTGGCTTGTGTCTCTTTTTTTCTTCCCTTACTAGGTAGTGAAATCTTACATAAATTTGTCAAGTGCATAACTTCTAAATGCCATGGAGAAATTTAAGATCAAATAATAAAACTTATCATTCATATTTTACACTGGAAAAATAGAAACGAGACATGAAATCTGTGACTGTGATTAATATGCAGCTGACAGAAAACCCTGTATTGCTGCTTTAAAAACAGGAAAGAAATACTGAAAGTTCTATTTAAATAGTTTAAAGAGTCTCAGAAGCTGATGAATAAAAAGTATTTCTATGATAGACATTCTAAGATAGATATTTAAAGAAGGTAATTAATAGGTAATTAAATTTCAAAAATTTCAGCATAAAATTATCAAAACAAACCTTAATATTTTCACTAAGTTGACAGTAATGCTGTAACAATAGAAATGATTTTTACTTAGAAAAACAAGTTTATGATTGACCCTTCAGAAAATCAGATTACTACTTATGATGAAGGTGAAAGAAGTGAATTCCACTTCCTAGGTTAACAAGTCAATGACAATAGAAAAAAAAAAAAAAAAAAAAAAAAAAAAAAAAAAAAGGCAGTATGTATCTAGACACTAACTAAATTCCAAAGGATTCTTATGGAATCCTTTGTGCCCCACTACTATATTCGTGCATACCTGACAGGCTGTTAGGCTGAAATATTTTACTCATGCTCACCATGCCATTCTCTTGTGTTAATCAATCTGGATTACAAGCCCTCCCTCATGTGCATCTGTGGATTTATCATCATATATCCTGAGGAGAGTGAGAAGATCTGGTGGCGAATAAGTGTCCACAAGCAGCTCTCAATATGGGAAGCTGCAAGCCAGGGCTGGGGCCCAACTGTGGGTTACAGTACAAGACAGAATCTGATAATGACTATGCTGTGAGTCCAAGAGATCTGTGCAGGAGATAAACTACATAGAATGCTGTGCTGAAGGTTAGAAATGGGCCTGGGAACTCAGACACTTGATATCACTTTAGCTGGGTGTCAAAGGCCAAGGTTAAATGGGGTTCTTTGGATCCTTGTAAAGAGGTTATGGGTAAGGTTGTTAAAGGCCACTAAGGCTGTTGAAATCCTCATGGCCCCGAAGCCAAAAACATGAGTACATATCTGACCAAGACTCACATTCATGTAATCTTAAGCAAAATTCACACTTAGATGTGAAAGCAACTTGAAATTTTATGAGTGTTTGATAAAAGTTGCAGAGACAAGGAGAACATTGGAAACAAGTAAAATTCAAAGAACAGGGTATGAGGATATGTTCTTATGATATAGAGAAAGAATTAAATGAGCAGTAGAATAGATGAATGTCTCAGATATCTAAACAAAATTCATAGATTTCAAGTAATGTTGCAGTATTTCCCTTTTTTTTTCACATTTTCACTTATGTTCCAGCAGTATCTCAGATCTCATTGAAATTATGGAGACATTTATTTCAGTCAGAGGAAACTGAAAGAGGGATAATGAATAGCTAACCTTTAGAAAGGTTATACTTCCATTTAAGAGCTATTTATGCTGCTTAGTGTGAATATGCTTCACCACCCTTGTCATGACACACACATCATATCCTTCCATTAAATTCTGCAGGCTTCCCTAATCTGCTAGGTAGTGGTAGTTATTTGCTTGCAGTCAAGGATAGAGATCCTACCTAAGGTAACTAGGTGCATAACTGACCAAGAAAGGAGAAAGGTATACAAAATCAGACCAGTGAAACTCAGGTTATATTAAAACCCAAACAGAAACAGACCAAGCAGGAGCATAAAGGGTAATTCCAGTCCCAGGTATCAGGCAACTCTGTGGAGACTTGGACAAACTGATGCTGGGCTGGGACACAGGTAGGGATCATGATCAGGCATGGTGAAGGGAAACAGGGTCAGACATGATCCTAGAGTGTCTAGGTAAAGCCAAAGTAATAAATCTGGGCTGAGGTCCAGCTTTCACATCAGTCTACAAGTCAGGGTCAGTGGCTAATTACTGTTGTGGCTGAGGCTACCAAAGTCAGACAGCAAATGAAGATCTAGCGTTGAGTAGAAATGTGAGTCCTGCTCCTATGGATAGGGCACATAGGTGGAGGCTCAAGTGAGACTGATCAGGGGCATTTATTAGTGCCTAAATATTTCCTTTGTCTCCAACATAAATCTTAAAATCAAAGAATTTCTCAGATTTTATTCTATATACACAAAAAAGATACAGTTAGATCATCAAAGACTATTTTTTCTTATGAAGGATTTATGCCAAACTACAGAAGCAGAATAGGCATATAATGAAAACTAACAATATTATTGTCTGCTAATACTGGCTCCAACAACTGTTGATACAAGAAGAAAAGGAAGCCCAGGGAAATTGCCCTAGGGAAATAGCTTCCATCAATTGTATGAACTGTGTTGTGCACACATTTCAAAGATTATCCTTTGCAGAACAGGCTGGTTATGTGAAAATGGAATCCAGATACTACAGGCTAAAGATTTAATTCTCTGAGCAGTTCCACTATAAATGCTCTAATTTATTCAGTCACATGAATTATTAATGTATATTTTTGTGATTCTTTTTTTATTTCTGATATGCATATGATTTTACTTTGCATTATAGTATTTCTATTCCTGCAATTCTTTTGAAGAATTAACTAATTGCAAATCCTAAAGCAAATGAAGAATACTGTGATGAAGTATTTGTGTGAAAATTATCTCACTCTAGCCAAAGACATTAGGTATGTCAATAAATAAATAAATAATGAAAACTTTCTGATTTCAGAGATTGAAGTATATGTCATCACTTAGTGCAGGGACAGTTGTAGCATACCAGTCCAACAAGCCACAGACTTTTTTTCTCTCTCTCTCTCTCTTTTTTTTTTTTTTTTTCTTTTTTTCTTTTCTTCTTCTTCTTCTTCTTTCATCACTGGATGAAAACAATTGTTTAGTGAAGTTGAGAAAAGAAGACTTGAATATAAGATTGTTTTCCCTGAATATATTTACTTCCAGAAGGATCTGATTTAGGAGCCTTTGTCTAGCAGTTGACTTGTGTTAAGTCTAGGTGACAATAATGTTTGCTTACAAAATTAAATTAACTCCTTAAGATAAAGAAGTAACTTAGTTATGAGAGTACACGAGCAGCATAAGCATAAACAACCTGCTAATCACAGTGGAAGATGCAAACTATGAAGAAGCTTCCCAACAAAGAACAGAAATGGAGAAAAAGATTAGTGGAAGACTGACCCCAGTGAGGGAAATTTTGAAGGACACTCAAAGAACAGGGAGTAGAAATGGAAAAGGGGCATGAACTAAGGAGACTGAGGAAGAAACATCTCTCCAGGTGTATGCAAAGATCTGGTTTGTGAGCACCTAGGGAACCTGAACTTCCATACAGCTATGGGTCCTGATAAGATGCATCCCAGAGTCCTGAAGGAATTGCCTGTTATAGTCCCCAAGACATTCTCAGTGATAAATCATGGCAATCCAGTGAAGTCTCTGGTGACTGGAAGAAAGGCAACATTGTAACCATTTTTGAGAATGGTAAAAAGAATGACCCCAGCATGGGGAAAGATATGTTCATTTGCACAATAAGGTGTTATGAGTCCAAAGAAGTCCAAGGAAGTGACATGGAGCTCTGATACCAGATGAAATTCTGTTTGCACAATGGAAGACCTCCATTTTTGAATAACATCAGGATACACTCCTTTTTGCTGCTGAAGAACTTGTATATGCTAAGTATTGAAGGACTAAAGGAATGAGTAACTAGTGAATATCTAAAACAGATTAAAACAGCAACTGCAGAAGTCATTACTTAGAGGAGGAACTCAGTGTTAAACAGTTCAGCTGTGCACTCATACAAGTAAGATTTATTGCAATATCTTGAATAAAAAATGTTATTATAAATTATGTTCCTAACCAAGCTTTCCTGATAACATAAATATATTAAATTTAATTAATTTAAATTTAATTGTACAAATTCTTCCCTCCAAAAACAGAAACAACAACAACAAAAACAACAAAATACTGAGAAAAAATATTTAAAGATTATTGCTGATTATTCTAAATTATCCTTGAAGAACAAGGCCATACTAATATCAAGTTAATACAACTTGTTATTTAATTTTACCTTTTTTTATTTCAGTATTCCACACACATTTTTTTTCTTTTTGTTTTTTTCCTCTTGTTTATAAAAATCATGTATTAATTGGATAATTAATTATTACAAAGACTGAGGAAAGTCAGACTCATGCCTCCAGCACTTACTTAGGTGCTCCAGAACAATTGAATGAGAAGCTGAATACAATTCCTAATGCATTCAAATCAGGAATCAGTTAAAGTCAGAAACTACGGGCAATCAACAGAAGCAGTACTGCTCTATTTGCAAATATTGAACAACTGTTGCATTACCTGCTAACTGTCTTTCAGAAATGCCTTGCTCATCATGCAACTATTACACATTGTATGCAAACAGCTGTTCACAAATAAAGTATTTTCCTTTCATACCATGTTTGGTTTTGGATAAAATAATTTATGTTGTCTTTATCATGGGTTAACCTAAAAACTACGTGCATCCATGACAGGGGAAATAGACAGCCTGCAGGGCCTCTATCCCAAAAGGAAAAGGGAAAATGAAAATAAATACAGTGGCAATGATCTAAGGAGGCACACTTATTTACTAAATACTATATTGGAATACAGAATATCACAATATAATACAATGTAATTGGAATTAAGGCTAACGAATCAAGTAAAATAGGAGAGAGTGAGTCCCGAAACCGAGAGGCCTACTGTAACTCTAGGCAAAACGGCTGGAACGCTCCCACACGGCTCCCCTCTGGCTGGCAAGGTCCAAGAGAGCGAGTCCAGCACCAAAGTGAGATTATATAGAGTCCTTGTCATATGACTGACCATGGTGTTCTCTGGGACATTCAGTCTTCTTTCTGTGAGCAGTACATTCATCAAAATTATCTATGCTTAACATGATGTTATGATGTGGAATACTGATAGCAAAATTACAAAATTGCAAAACCATGACAGCCTACTAGAGTTAAACAAAAACACAGAGGAAATTGATAATTTCAGAAAAATTATTTGTGGCTCATCTGAACAAAGAACAAAGGTAGAAACTGAGTCACTTGATTAAGGATTTTTTTTCTTTATAACCTGTATTGCATTTTTGAAAAGAGAACACATGCCAAACTGCAAGTGCTATTTGTCAAATTGTTTTCATATTTTATTTGTGAGAATATAAATATTGCATCTTTTTTTAGGCTCCTAATGGAATTTTCCTGTAATGTCTGGCTAGAATTAGAAGACTTAGCATTCTTAATTATAGATGTGTCATTCTACAAAGACAATTTTAGAAGTCATTAAAATATTGTATCAACTTCCATAATTTCCACTTTCTTTTGTAGTTAAGCTGCAGTATACTAGGTTAATAACACTGATCTCTTGCTCTCAGAATTCATTACAAACTACTCCCTATTGTCATTATAAAATATCAGGTTTGAGATCTAATGTACTGAAAAGTTGTATCTTTATATTCAAAATGCACAGAAAGATATTCTTCAGACACTGAATGAGACACTTTTCTCATTCAGTTTTCTCATTTATTTTTTTTATTTTTTTGAAAGAAAAAGAAAAAAAAGAAAGCAAAAGAAAAAAAAAAAAGAAGAAAAAAAAAAAAAAAGAAAATTTTAAGATTACCCTAGGTACCTGACATGACATTTTTGCTGTTTGGAAAAGTGTGTGCTAGCTGTTCTATTTATGTTGATCAGTCCTCTTTCATACACATACATGCATCAAGCTCTGCATTATCTTCTGCAGTTACTGCCTCACCTTTTCTGTACAGAAATCTTCTGTGTCACATAATTAAGCTTCATTTCAAGCCTTATGATTTAAGGCTTATGATTTAATCTCTATGTCTGAATATCTGTGTGTGAGTCTCCAGAGTCAGACATCTTTCTCTAAGTGGAACATAAACAACAATATATGAGTTAGGGGTCCAATCACAAGCTATACAGAATGTAAAACAGAGGTCTATGCAAAAAACTAGCAGAGGCACTATGGAAAATTAAGGTTTAGTCCTCTTATTTCTGCTAAGTGACTATCTATGAAATTATCCATTACTTCTAAAAGCAGATGCATAAATCCAGGCTTCTAACTGCAGTGATATTACATCCAGCATACACTTACATCATGTCTGCATTTCTGTAACTGGAAACATTTTCAACTCTCACAAAGTATAAAAAGATCTTTAAAATACAGATCTAGACTAGAAGGTACAATGAAACCTACACATAAAGAATAGCTTTGCAAGAAAGTTAAGACATTTTGAAATGTTACTGGTATCTGAGTGGGTTAACCTTGGCTGGCAGTAAGACACTCAGCTGCTCTTTCATTCCCTCTTCTCAACAGGATAGGGAAGAAAATGCAATGAAAAGGTTGTGGATCAAGATAAGAACGAGGAGGACACTAACTAATCACTATCACAGGCAAAATAGACTCAACTTGGAAAAAAAATAATGATTTAATGTATGGTCCCCTCTCTTTGTTTTAGCCTTTTAATTAAATGTTTTCTCCTTATTATTAAATATGTTTTCTCTTTTACTAAATAGGCTTTCCTAGAAGCACCTCCAACTTGGCTGCTGGACTCAGCTGTGCCCAGTAGTAGATGTGTGGTGGCCTACCACCTTTACCTAATACTGTGTCACAGAAGAATCTTAAACATTTATAACCTGTTGTCTATTAAATAACACTTAACTGTTATTTTTGTACGCCACAATGAGCAAGTGACATACATTCTGATTAGAGAACACACTGAAAAATTTCTGTTCCTTCCATGGAGGAAGGCCATGTTTGTTTGTTTGTTTTTTTCTCATATTCTAGCTGAGGACAGGAAAAAAAAATTGGAGTTACATTAGTGCATTTTCAGAAGAAGACTACAGACACATTTACAAATCATTCATTCGCATTAAGGCAGACACACTAGGTTTTTATGTATAAATGCTATCTGTATTGAAGATTTTTTTTCCAACAAAACAAACAAAAAGGACAACTATTTCAATAGGATTACACTTACACATTTGGGATATTCTTTATTTTGGTCTGTGTTAGATTGTTTGAAAGAAAAACAGTGTGCATGGCTGTATCCCTTCTGTTTGTCTTGTTTTCTTTTTATTGTAGTTTGGTATGTATGATGAGAGACTGAATAGGATTTTAAAATTGAGAAGTGCCACATTCTAGACCTAGGACTCTGTGAATGCTTCTGATATGTACTTTTAACTACATTCTCTTCATTCTCCTTTTATTGCCTGTCTTTTTTTTTATTCTTGTGTAATATATATATATATATTCTGTTTTGTTGGGTTTTTTTGCCCTAATTGAATGCACCTTTGTTCTTACGGTTGGTCATTTTTTTCTTTGTACAATTTAAAAAAAAAAATGTTTGAGTAGCATTCTCACTAAAAATACATCTAAGACTCTGAAGATCTGAAAGTGTAGTCTGGGAATAGCTGTATTTACTATTATTATCATTATTTGTTTATTTATTTATTTACTTAATTCTCTTTCTCTGTGGGTATGCTTGAATAGAAATCAAAAGCTTGGCATGATATGTTCTTATGTTTGTTGTTAATTGTTATAACAAATGCGTGTTTTGTGCTCTATTAAAGAAAGAAAGGTCAAGTTGTGTGCATATTTTTGTGCAGAGATGTAGTAGGCTGTGTGGGTCCCTAGCTTCTGTGGGAATGAATGTTCTCCAGGCACTAATGTGCCTGTCTACCTGTCTTACATGACCTCAACCTCCTACCTGATATAAATATGACCTTAACGCTGTTTAGCATAGTTGGATGTGCACTATGAATACTCAAATGTAACTGGACTGTAACAAACAAAGAAATATCTACATTTTCATAGTTGTCAGATTATGCATAGTAAAACAACAAATGGATGAAATTTTCCAGAAGGACAAGACCATAAGAATGTATGACTAATGCCAGTTATTATCCATCTGGATGCTTTTGAGTCTGTTTGGAGAGACAGTTTATATAAAGTATTCATCGTGCTGTTGTTATGTTACCTTGCTTTAAAGACTGGTATGGATTTCAGAAATACACACATTTTGCAGATAAAATTTATTGTGCGAGGTTCTCTGCAAAACAAAACTGTAACAAAGCTGCAAGTTATTTCCACCGTTCCTTAGAGAAATTCATTTTCACCTGAATTAAGCTTGGAAATCTACAATTATTTATTTACTATTTTTCAATGAACACAGTGTTGCAACTCCTTAGACACTACAAACACTAAGGACACATAAGAATTTAATTCTGTCTAAAGAGAACAGAGTTTTTAAGAAGTTGCATAAATGAAGATACTATAGTAGAATTGTATCCTATGCCTTCAGCCATCAGTACTCCAGGAATAATTGAAACCAACATATTTTGGTATATATTATCGCTGTATGTCAGGATAATGACATTTTGTCATGGGTTACCTAGATTTAACTGTGTCCATGACAGGGGGCAGCCACCCCATAGGGCCCCCAGCCCATAAGGGAATGGAAAAGGGGAATGGGAAAAGAGAACAGAGGAGGCAATCTAAGGAGGAAAACTTATTTTACTAAATATGATATCGGAATACGAGAAAACACAATATAATACAATATGATTGAGGCTAGTAAATTGAACGAACTAGAGAGAGAGAGTCCCCGAAAACTGAGAGGCCTACTGTGAACTCTAGGCGACATGGCTGGAACGCTTCCCACTCTCCGAATCCAAGAGAGAGGGAACTCCAGACTGGGAGCGAGATTATATATATGTCCTCCTCCCATGACTTATCTCTGACCGTGAAGTCCTCTGGGATATGTAGTTCTCCTACGAGAGCTGAGTACTCGGGGCACCACCATTCCACAGAACTGGAGCATGAACCTTCCAATGATCCATACTGCACATGATGTTATGATGTGGAATATTGACAGCAACACCACAAAACCATGACGATGTCCTTTTTTATTTCATGGCATATAATTTACCAGTTTATCAGATCCATTATTTGCATTTTACTTATTGTATAAAATAATCTATTACTCCTATAAATCTCCTCTGTCAGAATATTTCCAACTTACACAGATAAGCTTGCTTAGTTGTATTCTGTCAATGGAAACAAACCATTGCAGACCTGGCATTTCTAATAGGTAATACTCTCAAGCTTTCATTGGCTGCTATACAGAAGAAAAAAATGAAGACAACAACACTGTGATACGACCTTGAAAGAAGTTCTCCTAAAAAGTCTGATACTGGAAAGAGTTTACCCAAGTATTTACTTCCTAGTTTCACTGTTTTATCATATTTTAGTTCTCTGCAAATCTTACAGAAGGCTGACATTAAAAATATAAGACAGGTGCTAAGAGTTAGACTCCGATATATTGCACTTCAGAATTTAGTACGAATTATTAGTAAAAAAAAAAAAAAAAAGGCTTCAGAAGAAGTGTATATAATATGAATAGCTTATGAATTTTGAAATATAGTTGATTTTCTTTTTTTAGTATTACTATTACATAAGGGAAAGAAAAACAGATAGAATGATTGTTCAAATTGTGGAACAAAAGCATGCCAAAAGCTGTTTTCATATTCCAGTTCAATCCAAACCACTAAAACAGACAACCCTAAAGTAGCTGTATCTCTCCACTGAGTGTAAAAGGAGTGTAAAAATTGGGGGGTTACCGTAGATGTTTGGCAGATAAATTTTGTTTTCATATTAAATGCCGAAAAGACTTTTTCTTTTTTTTTTTTTTTTTAACTTCTATCTTGTTTTTATACCAATGCTTTTGTTCTCCACAACTGTTAGAAATCATTTAATAAGAAAAGAGCAAAGACAAGTATAATAAGGAAGAAAGAGGAATGAAGCTTTTGTTCACAGAGACTTGAGGTGGTCTGAGGAATACAAGCAGTACTTTTTATGTCATTCATATAGTCTCTGTCACTGCTAGAATTTTCTCTTTACATGTTACTGAAAAGGATGGGAGTTACTTTTGACCTTCAGAAAATTAGCAGAGAAACAGAAATTTTTCCAACTTCATTAAAATTTTGACGTTACATACAATCTAAAGCACAGAAGTTAACAAATATATAATATTAAACAGAAAGCTGATATATGTCCCTCCTAATATATTTTTACATAAAATGTGTTACTTTGATTATGCATGCGATAGTTTCTTCTTCAATTCCATAGTATCTTCTCTGCTCCAACATGTTTAACTGTGATTCAGACACTGAAGACTCCAATTAATAGTTTCTTTGGACATACCTCTCACTTTTCACTGACTTACAAGTAATTCTATTTAATGAGTTGATGAACTAAAGTAGTACTTTTATTTTTATGTCAGAACTTGTGTTTATCTAATCCTTGATAGAACTATCAACTTCTCCATCCATCAAACATTAGTTGTGAGATCTGTCTTTCATTATTTTTCAACTTCCTCTACAAGAAGCTATTAAGAAGTGTTGTTGGTGCATTTCCAAAATTTTGTTGTTGTTATACAAACAAAAAAATTTCCTTCTTTCTGAGTTAGATTATTTACACATCTCTTCACAAGTGTCCTTATTAATAATTACTGCTTCCTAAGTTGTGTTTTCCTCTGAAGCTACAATGTCAAACTATATAACAAAGTACATCTGTCCAAGCTGAATATTGCCAAGGAGTGGTTACAGAACTAAAATGTTTTAAAGACAGCTGAAGTAGCTTCTTATACATGTATGTGTAAATAGTTCAGTCAAGAATTTATTTTGGGTATCAGGTTAGATTTTCAGTAAGACTGAGAGACTTCTGAGGATCCAAGAATTAAATATATATGTCTTTAATATTAAAAGTTTCTAAAAGAGATAGCTGGATAGTTTTGGAGGTGACAGCTTGATTATTTCTAGCAAAATGAGGAAATATCTCATGCAGAACTCAACAGGTAAGCATAATATGTCACTAATAAATATGTATTTGAAAAGAAAATCATAATAATAACTCAAACTAAAAAAAAAAAAAAATTGTACATCCCTTTAAATCATAAGTTTCATTGAAGTAGAATTGTTAAGCAACAACAGATCAAAATTACACTTTATCTGGGTGCAGCTAAATTTCTTCTGCTGGGTATGTGTATAGTATCAACATTCAAATTCTGATTACTGTGGCTCACAAGTCTGAAAGTCTAAAGAGGCTGGTAATATTAAAATATGCCTAGCAATTCAAAATATTCAAAATAAATAGTAATCTCTCTATTCCTTATATTTGGTATTTAAATGAGGAGAGCACTTGTGGATATTTAAGGTAAATGTTAATAATAATAAGAGCTAAGTTTCACTGACTAAATAGGACATTTCATCCCAGATCTTCTAAATGCTAGTTTATATTCCTGAAAAAAAAATTTCTTCAGCTTTCATGTTTTTTTTTTTTTTTTTTTTTTTTATGAAACTATTCTGTTACATGAAGTAGAATTCTGATATTTATTATTATTATTATTATTATTATATTTTCAATTTCAGCATGCTATATATGCACTTTTTTTTTTTTTTTTCTAAACAATAAATATTTCTGCAAGTCATTTGAGCATACAGTAATAATATCATAGGTAAGCTTCCCATTGATTGCTCCTTTGTGTGTGTGTGTGTGTGTGTTGTCTTAATTTTTATGAAGGGAGATAATCTTCTGGAAAAAAAAATAATAATAATAGCGTGTTTTTTTTTGTTGTTGCTTTTTGTCTTGTTTTGTTTTTTTCATGAGGGCATGATATAGAAAGCAATTCAGTAGCAGTAATAAATAATTAAATGCAGGATATATGAAAAATTCTCTTCTTGAACGTCAGCAGTAAGTGATGTATCTGACCATGAAATGTGTCATGGTTTTGTAATGTTGCTGTCAGTATTCCACATCATAACATCATGTGCAGTATGGATCATTAATAGTTCATACTCCAGTTCCGTGGAATAACAATGTCCGAATGCTCAGCTCTCAGAAGAAAACTACGTATCCCAGAGGACTCTCAGTCCGTGGGCCCTACAGGGCGGCTACTCCTGTCACAGGCACAGGTAAATCTAGGTATCCTGTGACAGACATCAATCATGCTAGTTTCACTGAGTACAGTACTGTATATGATCTTGTTAAAATATGTTCCTTTAAACTCCCTGCCAATTTTCCACATTATTTGTTTTGTAGCTATCACACAAAGAAGAGAAAAAGTAATTCAGACCCAGTCTACAGTAATGATAAGAAAAATCTTAACTCAGGAGCCTCAGCTTCGTCTATGCCTGAAGTTAGATGATGTAAGTATAACAATGTCTTGACATAAACTGAAAACTGCATGATAACTGCAAGTTCTTTTTATTTCTGATCTTGAGGCTTTATAATAATTGCAGATTTGCTATTTTATTTTATTTTATTTTATTTTAGTGAAGGAATAAGGGTGATTCTTCTCTCAGGCAATTTAGCACCAGTCTCAATTTAAAATACATGGACATAAAGTTGTCTTTTTTCTTTTGTCTGAAATGTCTATATCTCTTTCTATACAACTCAATCTGCTCTTCAGTAAGAACAAAAGGAAAAACAGAAACTTACTTTGATCCAACTTCTTGTCAGATGTGATTAAATCACATATACACTTTCAACATCATTAGAGTCAGAACAACCTTAGAATTATCCTATCCATAGTCTTCAGATCAAAACAAATTAAACTTACAATGCTTTAGATGAATATATATATATAACCATACTTCAAAGATAAGACATATCATGGTTTTATTTCCTTTCAGACAACTAGTCTTTCTTATCTTTCCCAAGTCAAAGTTCAGAAATCTACTTTTATTTTAGGTGGAGCCATAAATTCCTCAGATTGGCTTTACAAATTTCTATTTAATTTCTATGAAATACTCAAAATTCTAATGAAATACAACACAAATATCACAAAATCTGTCTTTATCAGAAGTATATATATATTCATCTTTAACTCATCTCTTTCTGCAAAAGTTCGAGAAGTTGTTATATATAGAAAGAAAACCAATTCAGACTCAATAGGTGTTGTACTACAAAGCGTACAACAATACATCAAGGTGGATAACAAACATGCTGTATTGACTATGAACAAAACCAGGGAAAATTCTTATCTTTTTTAAAACATTTCAATAAATTTACCATTATTAATGTTATCCAAATTCAGTACAAGTAATTACAATATAAAAAGATTCTTCTAAGGGTAGACTGTTACATTTTCACAGTATCTTGATGGGCTCCTCTTACTACCAAATACTGTCTGTGATAAAGAGACAAAAATGACAAGAATATGTTAATAATACAATTACTGTGCATTAATAGTGTTAACAGAAGGTACCAAGAATTGTGATAGCCTGTTTATCAACTAGTCACAACAGATGTGAAACAAGTGCCAAAATAACAACTTATGATAAAGCCCCAATCTATTGATGGCTTACACAGGGTTTTAGATTCTGATATCAAACTTGTTGGGATACATCCTTCTGATGCTGAAGGAATACAGATCTACAAGTCCTTCTTAGTCAGAGAATGGTTGAGCTGCTAAACAAATTTGGAGCTCACTTTCATTCTTAAATTTTGTTTTAGTATCAAAATAATATTTCAAGATTTCTTTGAACTATCTATCACTCACATAGCAGTTAGAACTCTTCTTCAAAAATTTACTTACTTATTTATTAATAACAAATTGAAGGTTTTCAGTAGAGCAGATTTCCCTCCTTCACAAACTTTCAAATAACTTAAAGACTGAAGTACGATGTCCAACTTTTTGGCTTCACTGAGTCACCTTAAGTAAAGAGGAATCATCTTAGTTCACATATAAAATGTATAAGTAACATGTCTATAAGTAACAAAAAAAATAAAAAAATATTACTATAATTATTTTATTGCAATATTTTAAAATGAGAGTGACAAAAACATAGAACTAGTTAGATATTTGACCTTGTTTTTTGTGAAACACATATCTGTTTTGATAGGAGTGTCTGCAATTTTCACTGAGTTCCCAAGGTGCTCATCAGAGACATTTGATGAAATTTTACTTGTTCTATATTTTGTCCTGGAAAAGAGTCATTCATTAATTGATCTGATTCTGAAAAGTGAATACGCGAATAAGGCATGATTATGAAGTGAAGAATAGTTTTTTTCTGGTATGAATAGTCTTATAGAATTCTAGTTAAGAGACATGGTCAGATTTTTGAGTTGAATTACTGATTTTAATTCTGTGCATTCAATTTACAAGTAATATCTTTATTTTGACTAAAAATGATGTTGCAAATATATTAAAACAATATGATTTTTTTCAGCAATGTACATTTCAGATGCAACTTTTTGATGACAATATAAAATCTTTAATACTGAATACATTATTTACTTCATTATTTTATTTTATTTTTTGTTTTAATTTAATTATTTACACAAATTAGTAAGGAAGTTTGAGTATGTAATCTGTCAAATATTTCTACAGAATTCCTGAAATTCCAATAGATGAGACAAAAAGAAATGTTTCAGAATTTCAAATATACCAAAAATATTCAGCAATACTAACATGGAATATGGCCAAATAATGTCATAAAAATATTTTAGAGACCAATTAGAATGTCAAGAACAGCAAGGGACAGATGAATGTCCCAGGTATTTAATACCTCTTAGAATAAAAGGGCTTTCCAACTTCTTGCAAGTTCATATATAATTGCATTCACACTAAAAGAAATGAGTTTAAGGTTTTTTCATGTTTGCACAGATTAGTGTTGAACAAATGTATTTTAAGAAGAATAACTTACTGTTCCCAAGGAGCCCTTCACTATAATTGATACACTTCAGTGTTACCCTGTTCTCCTATGGTTCAACCACCCCCTGCCCTCGAACTGGCACCGTCACTTTGCCAGGACTGTCAGCTACACTGACACCAATATTATGAAAAGCAAAATGGCGCTTATTGTGATGCAGTTAGCACCTTAAATACACTATTAGTTTCCTCTACGCCCCTTAAGCATGCATCAAAAGCATGCGTCAAATTTACATCACAGAGCAGGGGACAGAGCGGGGGTGAGGGGGGGGGTGGGGGGGGGTGGGGGGAGTCCTGCTGGTCACAACCTGAATACTCACTAACACTTGGTACAACACAGGCTGCTTATATTTGATATTTTTTCACAGAGCTGTTACTGTAATGATTTGTGACTAAAGGAGTCTCACTACCTTTGTGTATTAATGTATTAATGCCTCATCCCTTCAACGAAAGAAACTCTCATTTGAACTCTCCTTTATAGACTTTAACAGAACTAATTTACGAAAATACTGAAATAGTATTATTATTGTTAGTTATAAATGAATAATTGAATGTTTTAATGTATTTCCTAGGTTTATCAATACCTAAAGAGCACTGAAGAGAAAAAAAAATATTTTTTTCAATCAATTCATTGGTCTAAGAGTCAGAAAAAAATGGTGAGGTTTATAGTTGGTTTTTTATAACCTTAGTTATACTGCCTAAGATATTAGAGAGATTGCCTAAGGCATTACTGCCAGTACTGCCCCACAAAATTGAACCTTGCTGAGGCCCTATACACCCCTGATTTTTACATATCCATCCTAGGATACTTAATGCAGCTTTTGCTGTTGACTCTGCTGCCATTGTCATCATGCTAAATAATTATACTAAACTTTGATACCTAGATGTGGTAAACTTCCAGAAAGAGATACAGAATTTTAGTACTTAATATTCTCAAAGCAGGTTAATCTCCTTAACTAGAAGTTTTTGATGTAGACATCTATAACAAAACTAGGAACATCTTATAGTCAAAACATTCCTGAAATGTAAGTGCTTACTATCATTTCAGACATTCTACAGTATCTGAGATATTTTTATGAGTTAAGGAGAAACTGTGCCGCACATAATGGAGATGCACACCCATCAAAGTGACAGATTGAGGACAAAGATGTACCACAGGGTATAGATGTCTAGGCAATTAAATTAACTACAAATATAAATAAGAATCTAAGTACGAGATTCATGTTACTTATTTGAGACATCTGCATTAAGATGATGTCTACCTGCAACACCCTCAGCTCTGAGTTGAGTCAATAGTTCAAATGAATGTGGACAGAGTAAAATAATCAAGGCAAATATTTAAAAGTTTAATGTACAACTCTAAAATTATATGGGAGGTAGCTGGCCAAGCCACAAACAATCACCATGAATACAAACACAGGGCCTACTGCATGACTGTCCACAGATTTTTAAGAGAGACATGAAAGTAGGTGTGGGAATTTGAACAACTCAAGATGTGATAAATAATAGTTTAAGTTTGTATTTCTATTGTAAAAATTGTAAGTGAAAAAGAAATAAATATTGTGAAGATACAAAAATGTAGTAAATCAATAGAGTTAATTATGGTCTTAAAACTGAAATACCATTTTCTAACACCCTTGAACAACATTTGCAAGCAATAAAAATGTCTCTGTTGTTCTTCTGTTAGTATGTGATGAACTAGTGTTACCTTACTAAAAAATAAACATCTTAGAAAACCCTAAACATAGAGGAAGGTGCTTTATATTGCATATTGCATACAGTGAAACTAACTAGGTGCCTAGTTCTGAACTATAACTTTTTTTTTTTTTCTTTTTTTTTTTAACTCAAGATTCTCAGCTAAACCTCCTCTGGAAAAAACAAAAACAAAAACAAAACAAAACAAAACAAAACAAAAACAACAACAACAAAAAACAAACAAACAAACAAAAAAAAACAAGCAATAAAGATCAACAACTCTCATACATTTTCAAAAAAAAAAAAAAAATTCTTCAAGAAAGAAGCAACAGTCAATCTAATGTAGTTTTTGAGAGTCTAAACCTGAGATAGATGCTTCCTAGAAAGACATATGCATCATTTGCAGGATGCTGCAGCTTACTTCAATACTTGTGTTAGCTGCAGTTGAAACACAAAAGCCACGTTTAAACATGGTGTTCATTTTCTAATGTACTGTATGTGTCAAGGGAAAACTATAACACACCAAAAATATTCTGTAAATAAAATAAAAAAGGATTTTAAAAGTTTCAAATCTCCAAAACTGTCATCACACTAACATGATTTTCTCACACACAAAACAAAAACAAAAACAAAACAACAACAACAACAACAAAAACAAATTAATAGAATTCGCTGTAGTCAGTGCTTAATTCCAGAGTGACATATTTGTCATTATTGATAGCCTGCTGTTTTATACTACAGAAAAGCTACAGAAAAATGGTCCTTTCCTGTAGAAGGCAAAATGTCACCTATCAAACCTAAAAAACAGAACCAGTGGAAAAAAATAAATAAAATAAAAAAAATTGATTAAATACAAAAACATTATAAGTACATTATAATTTTCTAGAATTTAATTATCATAAAGTATTTTGTACTATTGAAGTAAGTGCCAAATCTTGTATGTCCCATGGATTAGACAAACCTGCAAGAAAGCTTTATTTTAAAGTTTCTCTCCAACTTTCTTGTAGACATCTGAAGTACTGGAATGTAGATATTTATTCTCTCCAGAGTCTTCTCCTTTTTTGGCTAAACAAACTCCAAATTATGTCTTTCTTCATAGGAGAGAGAGTTGTTTCAGTCCTCTGAACTTCTTTGTGAACTTCCTCTTGCTCAGCTCTAAAACGTACATTTCTCTCTTTTGTTGGTCCCCCACAGCTAGATACAATACTACAGATGGATACTCATGAGAGCAGAGTAGAGGGGGAGAATCAATCAACTCCCTTGACCTCCTGATTTTGTTTCCTTTGATGTAGTCCAGAAAACTGTTGTATTTCTGGGCTGCAGAAGCACATTGCTAGGTCATGCCTAGTTCTTCATATCAATACCAGAAAAGATTTCTCAATTCATCAATTATGAAGTCTGAACTGATGTCTGGGATTTCCCTGACCAGGTGCAGGACCTTGAACTTGAACTTGCTGAACTTTACAAGGTTTGCATATGCCACCAAGTTAGTTAGGCATGTTTTCTCTTTGTGAAGCCATGTTGTTTTTCCTCAGTCTGCTTCTTGTCTTCTGTATGACTTCAAATGATTTTCCACGAGGATCTGTTCCATGATCATACCAAACACAGAGGTGAGTCAGTCTAGTGTCTTTATTTTCCCAGCAACTCTTTTGTTCTAGTCTTTTTTTAAAATTGGTGCAGTGTTTTCTCTTTTCCAGTTATTGGGAATTTAACCACAACTATTCAAATCTGGATAGTGACTTAGTAATTTCATCTACTATTTCCTTTCGGATCCTGAGATGCATCTCATCAAGTCCCGTGGACTTGTGTACATTTAGGTGCCCCATAGTATCTTGAACACTGTCTCCAACTGCAGGTGGGTTTTCTTACCCCTTTCCCTACACTGAGATTCTGTGACTTGAAAGATGTGCCATTGAAAAGTGGGGCAAAAAACTTACTGAGTTTCTCAGCCTTCTCCATGTCAGTCATAGACATGTCCCCTGTCTCACTCACTGAGGTGGGGGAGTGTGGGGGGGGGAGAGTTACATTGTTTTATCTTCCTTTGCTACCTAACATATCTGTGGAAATCCTTATCGCTATTCTTTAAGTCTCTGGACAATTTAGCTCTAGCTTTATCTTGGCTTTCTTGATCCCATCACTCCACCCCGAGGCCATATCCTTTAATCTTCCTGGGTTGTGTTGCCGACTCCACTGTGAATGCATTTCCTTTTTTTGCATTTTAGTGTGGTTAAGAGATCCTGCCTCAGATATTCTGGTCTTCATTCTTCTTTACCCAGTTTCTTTCATGTTGGAGTTGAGAGTTCTTGTAACTTAAGAAGAATGTATTTAAAAACCTACAATTTTTCTTCTCTGCTTTATCCTTGAGGGCATTTTTCCAGGGGGGTCCTATCCAATAGTCACTTGAATAACTGAAGGTTTGCCTCCCTGAGTTTTAGGATCTTTAAATTTAACTCTCTCACAATTAAAAATTCTACTGGGCCATTACCAGTGTTGCCCAGGCTACCTACAATCTCAGCCTCATCAACAAAGTATCCTAGGAGAAGGATTATTGCAGATGTTCTGTTTTGTTTTGTTTACCTATTTGTTCAAAAGAAAAAGCAGGAGTAAAATTAACTTTCAGACTTCTGTTGACATTGCCTTTCCTCTCGGATAAGCAAATATATATGTTGCTCCCTTAGTTAGCATAGAATTCATATTATTTTAAGCTATTTAGAAATCAATGCAGTTGGCTATCTATTTTTAATGGCCTCAAAGCATTCTGATCTGTTAAGTATTTTAAGCATTGTTGCAAGGCATTTTCTAGTTCAAAATCACAAGTACTTTTCAAGCAATTAAGAAATTAAGAAATTAAGAATTCATTAGTAGCTTACCATTCATCATGCTGTAATGCTGACATAAATTCTATCATTTAGAGATTGATGTGATATCTGTTAAATCATTACTTATTGTCTCATTTCTGGCACTCTCCCATTCACTAGAACACAATATTCAGCATATTTCAGAACTTTTAATTTTATTTTTTTTTTAATCTTCTTTAAAATAATAATAAAATAATAATAATGAATTCACAACAAGAAAAAGAAGCCTATATTCTGTAAATCATATGGAACCACAATGATTTTGGGGCATTACTAATGCCCAATACAAATAGATACTTACACAACTGTAGTGATTCTCCATGGATCTTATTAGAGGTGTATTTTTCTTGGCTTTCAGAGTGAAATGTATGTAATAAGTTCCCTAGATGTCTATGTAGGAACATGATTCTCACCGAGTAGCTAGATAATTCCATCAGTTCAAAGTTCTCAGTCAATATTTCTGTCAAATTTAGTAGGATTAGTCTAGTACGAGTTAGTAACAACATTCTATTGCTAACATCAGTTTGAAAGGATTTATAACAGAAAGCTCAAATGCATGTCAATTTCTACAAATAAATACAGGTAAGTGTGTGTGTGTGTGTATACATGTATACAAATATACCTTTTATTTTGTTTTTCTTTCAAATTGTCTTACATTTGAAAACCATATGTCAAAAGAAAACCACCACCACCTAGGGTTACCTAGATTTGCCCATGACAGGGGGCAGCCGCCCTGTAGGGCCCTCAGCCTGAAAGAGAAGGGAAAAGGGGAATGGGAAAAGAGAACAGAGGAGGAAAACCTATTTTACTAAATATGATATTGGAATACAAGATAACAAAATACATTACAATATGATTGAGGCTAATAAATTGAACAAAAGAGAGAGGGAGTCCCTAAAAACCAAGAGGCCTACTGTGAACTCTAGGCAGCACGGTTGGAATGCTTCCCACTCTCTGAGAGCCTGAGAGAGACTTCAGCCTAGGAGCGAGATTATATATATGTCCTCCTCCCGTGACTTATCTCTGACCATGAAGTCCTCTGGGATATGTAGTTCTCCTCCGAGAGCTGAGTATTTGGGATGTTGTTATTCCATGGAACTGGAGTATGAACCTTTTAATGATCCGTACTGCACATGGTGTTATGATGTGGAATATTGACAGCAACATTACAAAACCATGACACCACCACAACAACAAAAAACACCTAATAGCCAGCACTCTTTCAGATGTAACAAGCTGTGACACTTTTTCGCAATGTTTTGTAATGCAAAATTCAATAACAAAAGTTTAATTCTGTTTAGATTATTGTTATAGAGAACTTAACTCTTCATCCAGAGACTAAATAACATTCCTCAGTCAATGACGGAGCTAGTCAATCACATATAGCCTTTCTGACACTCATGTTTTCCTTTCACAAAATTTGATCTTGGCAGCCAAACAAACACAAAATTCAAGAGCAGTTTAGCTCATGAAAGTCTATGCACAGCATAATGTTTTTATTGACACTTTCTATACTGAAATTACTCACTTGGCCATTTATCTGTGCCACTTGATTAGTCTTCTCACAATAACAAAGAAAACGTTAACAGATGATACATCACTAGTGTCAGTTGACAAATACATATGTGCATATATGTGCTAGTATGTATGCATATGTGTGAGGTACTTTATTATTATTTTGAAGTCACAATTTCTGCTTCCTGCTTGTGAGCAATTTCTTAATTTTGTAGCGTTTTTCAAAGTAAAAACAATTAAAAAAATATTCTTGTTCAGTGTATGGTTGTATCTTGCAAATAATTTAAATAACTAATGATTGCCATCCCTAAATGAAACACAGAATAAGCAAGCACCATGAAGGTGCATAAAGGTAATGTATTTTACGCGAACTTAATATTATTCAAATCCTTTTAAGTTTTCTTCTCAATTTATGAAACAGCAGGTGATGGCCAGTGTGTAAAGCCAGTGGAGAATGGAGACTGATGGTAGTCTACCGTGGCCTGAATGAGGGCACGCCCCCATTGATTGCTGCTGTGCCAGACATATTAGAACTCCAGAATGAACTGGAGTCAAAAGCAGCCAAATGGTATGCCACCACTGACATTACTAATGCCTTCTTTTCCATTCCTTTGGCCACTAAACTGTAGGCAACAGTTTGCCTTCACCTAGAGGGGTGTTCAGTATACTTGGAACTGTTTGACCCAGGGGTAGAAACACAGCCCAACCATTTGCCATGGGTTGGTCCTGAGCACTTACAGTATATTGTTGATATCGTTGTGCAGGGCGATACAGTAGAAGTTGTTTTCACAAAATGAGAGCAAATAATCCAAATTCTTCTAGAAGCCGGTTTTGCTACTAAGTGAAGTGAAGTAAAAGAACCTGCCCAGGAGATTACGTTCCTAGGTATAAAGTGTCTGGATGGGCGCTGTCACATCCCAACAATTTTTTGTTTGTTTGTTTGTTTGTTGTTTTAGCCAATACCTTTTTTAATAAAATAAAATATTTGAAAGAGAAAAGAGAGAGAAAAAATAACAGATAAGACTAATGGTTATTTGTTTACAGTATGGTTATTTGTTTACAGTAGTGTTCTGCTGTACATAAACACACTGAATTAAACACTGATATGTTTTTACAGTATAGCACTATGCTTTCTGTGTAGGGCTAAGCCACAGTCATGGGAAGATTTGACTTCAGAATACCGAGATACAGTACATACTGTCATATTTCTGAAGCAGAATTGTGTCCAGTATGATTCTAAAGGAGAATCTGATAATTATCTAATGCTGCATCTGCAGGTTCTTTCTTATTGCAGTTGTTCTTTTAAAGCCTGCACAGGAGAAAACAGCTAAATTAAATAAAAGAATAAAATGCTAATAATCTTTCTAAAACGTCTTCACCTTCACTGAAACAAACCCTTTGATGTTAATTGATAACGGCGTTTGAAGTTATGGTACTCTGTAATGATAATAACTCCAGTAACAACCTATTTTCTATCTAACTCTAGTTTAAGTGTCAAACAATGGTTGTGGGGATAAACTACAGTGACAGAAGTCAAACAGTTTTCCATTACATGTTGCTGACATCTGTGGTTATTCTAGGGTTTTCAGAAGCTAATTATTCAAAAACACATCTTGCAATGTTATAACAATGTAATTTCCTATTTTTGTGAAAATTGTGAAAATTTTCAAAAGAATAAACAAAGGTATAACTGAGTGTTTGTTTTGATACTACAAATATTGCAAATATAAGGCTTGAGACATATTTGTTTATCAGACTTATAGCAGGTGAATAGGATAACTGTAATTTTTAATATTTAATGCTTTTCAGTTTGTGGAAAAATACATTTTTGATAAAGATATTTACTTGATATATTTTTTGATATGTAGGACATATAATATTCTCATCAGATCTCCTGTATTAATACTGTCAAATGCTCATGTTCAGTGCTTTCACCTTTGTCATCCTTAAACCTCTTTTAAGGTCAATTTTATTTGTATGAACTTTTCTCAGAGGTCATCTCAGTAATGCTGAGTTCTCCATACTCAAAACATCCCTTAAAGTTACTAGAAGGATTCAAAGAAAAGCCGCATAATACTAGTCAATGGATTTTGAGATAATAGAAACACAATTGCTGATATTCAGAAATAATAATTATAATAAATACTTAGATATATTCACTAAAAATGAATTCATCAAGTATTCTTATGTGAGATTCATCTAGCCAAATGCACATGTCTAGCTTTAGAGTGCTGTTCACTTCTTCCTAAGGTAGTCAGCTAAAGATGTATATCATATTCAAGAAAGCATTTACTTTACTGATTCAGGTGACTTTCTCAGATAGGTAGATATTAGTACTGCAGGCAGCTAAATTTAAATCGAGAGAAAAAATATGCTTCAACATACTTCTACTGATGAAGTGTCCTTGAGGTTCAATTAAGTTTGGAAGTTATTCCTGGTATTTAGGGTACACTCTGTGTATGAGAGTATGAGATTGAGTAACGAGTCAGTACTTACTTGTCCTCTCTTGCAGTATGTTCTTATGGGAAGTATTTGATAGAGAACTATTCATTCTCAAAATCTTTCACAGAGAACACACATCTTACAGCTTTAGAGGAGTTATTTTCCAGGACCAAAAATTTTGGACTGGAACCTTTTTTTTTTTTTTTTTTTTTTTTTTTTTTTTTTTTTTAAATCTGAATACAGAACACAAAGTCTGCAACAGGCGGTATCTGAACTCCTGGGACTTTTTATTTTTATTCCAAATTCAAGTCAGGATAGGTGAGAAAGAAATTCCAACATGCAATGCTAAAAAGAAATGCAATGCCCATGGAAAGAAATAACATTTTACACATTGTTTGGTTTATATTTATTAATGGAGTACTCAGGAGTACTCAGCATGGGTTCACCAAGGGAAGGTCGTGCTCGACCAACCTGGTGGCCTTTTATGAAGATGTCACTAGCTGGGTGGACGGGGGGAGAGCGGTAGATGTAGTCTACCTTGATTTCAGTAAGGCTTTTGATACGGTCCCCCATGACATCCTTATAACAAAGCTGAGGAAGTATGGGATAGATGAGTGGACGGTGAAGTGGATCGAGAATTGGCTGACTGGCAGAGTGCAGAGGGTTGTCGTTGGCGGTGCGGTGTCTGGCTGGAGGCCTGTGACTAGTGGTGTCCCCCAGGGGTCTGTGCTGGGTCCAGTCTTGTTCAACATCTTCATCAACGACCTTGATGAGGGGATAGTGGCCACCCTCAGCAAGTTTGCTGATGACACGAAGCTGGGAGGATTGGCTGACACGCCTGAAGGCTGTGCGGCCATTCAGAGAGACCTGGACAGGCTGGAGAGCTGGGCAGTAAGAAACCGGATGAGGTTTAACATAAGCAAGTGTAGAGTCTTGCATCTCGGTAGAAATAATTGCATACACCAGTACAGGTTGGGGGAAGACCTGCTGGAGAGGAGCTCTGCTGAGAGGGACCTGGGCGTCCTGGTGGACGACAGGTTGGCCATGAGCCAGCAGTGTGCCCTTGTAGCCAAAAAGGCCAATGGCATTCTGGGGTGCATTAAAAAGAGCGTAGCCAGCAGGTCAAGGGAGGTGATCCTCCCCCTCTTCTCTGCCCTGGTGAGGCCTCATCTGGAATACTGTGTCCAGTTCTGGGCTCCCCAGTACAAAAAAGACAGGGATCTCTTGGAAAGAGTCCAGCGGAGGGCCACAAAGATGGTGAAGGGCCTGGACCATCTCCCCTACGAGGAGAGACTTAGGGAACTGGGTCTGTTTAGCCTTGAGAAAAGAAGGCTGAGAGGGGACTTGATCCAGGTTTATAAATACCTGGGGTGTGGGAGCTATAGTGGCGAGGCTGGTCTCTTTTCAGTAGTGCGTGGGGACAGGACTAGGGGCAACGGGCTGAAACTCCAGCATAGGAAGTTCCGCACGAATGTGCGCAAGAACTTCTTTACGGTGAGGGTGACGGAGCACTGGAACAGGCTGCCCAGGGAGGTGGTGGAGTCTCCTTCTCTGGAGATATTCAAGACACGCCTGGACGCCTACCTGTGCGACGTGGTGTAGGGAGCCTGCTTTGGCAGGGGGGTTGGACTCGATGATCTCTAGAGGTCCCTTCCAACCCCTATAATTCTGTGATTCTGTGATTCTGTAATGCAGCAAATCTTCTATATTCACTGAGTACTAACTCAAATTAATGTTACAGTAGCTGTGAACATAACTTGGCTGACAAGAGCAAGCAGTTCTAATTATTCATTTCACATTATGAATCTCTTGGAAATTCAAGTAGCTTTTATTTTATTTCCTTAAGCTGTTTTTTTTTTTTTTTTGTTTGTTTGTTTGTTTGTTTTTTCACTGTATTCTTACCCGCTAAAAGATTTATTTAGTACTCTACCATTTTCTCAGTCTTTGGTACACTTCTGAGAGTTTAGTACATGTAAAATTATTTCAGAATCTGTAAAGAACGGTGTTGTCACCAAGGAAGATATTGCTCCTATTTAAAGCACGCACTACTTCCTTAGTTTTAAATTTTTCTTCTGACAGAATTTCTACCTACAAATGGCTTCAACTAAGATGGTGTACTCATTCATTCAAAGGGATATGTAAGAAAAAGAGAAAAAAAAACAATAAATATTATAGTAGAAAAAAAAAGGAAAATATTTTATAAGATCAGGATATCTGAAGAATCACTGTATTTTTAGCCTCCTGTTTTCTTCCAAATACAATAAGCATAAAATAGAGAATTGTGATTTGACAGCACAGCTATTATATAAAGCCATATTCTTAGATACTTTGTTTTTCAGGATTTGCTCAGCTACACAGAACACAGTTATCTATGTATTTTCTTATTTATAAGAGTTATTTATTTATAATACCAAGTGCTAGCAAAAAATAATTTCAACTAACCTAACAAGATTGAAGGAATGTTGGAAAAGGCATCTGAAGAAACAAGAGAAAGGATGCCTCAGAGTAGCAAGAAGAAAAGAGAGAATCAAGGGTGAGAATCAAGGGCCAGGCTGGTCAGGGGGACACTGTTGTGGGTGTGTACTACAGGCCTCCTGATCAGGAAGAGGAGGTTGATGAGGCCTTCCGTAGCCAACTGGAAGTAGCATCACGCTCCTGGGCGTTGGTACTTTTGGGGGATTTCAATTATCCAGCTATTTGCTGGACGACCAATATGGCCAAGCATGCGCGGTCCAGACAATTCTTGCAGTGTATTGAAGATAACTTTCTAATGCAGATGGTCGAGGTACCGACACGGGGCGGGGTGCTGCTGGACCTTATTCTCACCAACAAGGAAGGACTCGTTAAGGAAGTAAAAGTCGGGGGTAACTTGGGTTGTAGCGACCATGAGATTGTGGAGTTCGAGATTCTGAGCGGAGGAAGCAAAACAAAAAGTAGGATTGCTACCCTGGACTTCAGGAGAGCCAACTTTGATCTCCTCCGGGACTTACTTGGGGCCATCCCGTGGGCCAGGGTGCTAGAAGGCAAGGGGGCCTGTGAGAGCTGGCTAGCATTCAAACGGCTCCTCTTCCAGGCTCAGGATTGGTGCGTCCCTGTAACTAAGAAGTCAGGAAAAGGTGCCAGGAGACCTGCGTGGATGAGTAAGGAACTCATGTGCAAGCTCCGCAGAAAGAAGAAAGTACACGATATGTGGAAAAAGGGTCTGGCCACTTGGGAACAATATAAGAATGTAGTCAGGGACTGCCAAGATGCTAAAGCCCACCTGGAGCTGAATCTAGCTAAGGAGATAAAGGATAATAAAAAAGGGTTTTTTAAGTACGTTAACAGCAAAAGGAAGGCTAGGGAGAATGTGGGCCCCATACTAAGTGAGGGGGGTGTTCTGGTAACGGGGGATGCTGAGAAGGCGGAAATACTGAACGCCTTCTTTGCCTCTGTCTTTAGTGAAAGGGCTCTCCCCCAGGAATCCCAGCCCCCGGTGGTTGATGAGAGAATCTGGGGAATGGGAGATTTCCCTTTAGTCAGGGAAGAGGTGGTCCGTGAGTGCTTAGGAAACATTAATGTCCATAAATCCATGGGACCTGATGGGGTGCACCCGCGGGTGCTGAGAGAGCTGGCGGAGGTTATTGCTAAGCCACTCTCTGTAATTTTTCAAAGGTCTTGGAGAATTGGGGAGGTGCCTGAAGACTGGAGGATGGCCAATGTCACCCCAGTCTTCAAAAAGGGCAAGAAGGATGACCCGGGTAATTATAGGCCAGTCAGCCTCACCTCTGTCCCAGGGAAGGTGATGGAACAGCTTGTGCTGGATGCCATCTCCAGACAACTGGGAGAAAAGGAGGTTATCAGGAGTACTCAGCATGGGTTCACCAAGGGGAGGTCGTGCTCGACCAACCTGGTGGCCTTTTATGAAGATGTCACTAGCTGGGTGGACGGGGGGAGAGCGGTAGATGTAGTCTACCTTGATTTCAGTAAGGCTTTTGATATGGTCCCCCATGACATCCTTATAACAAAGCTGAGGAAGTATGGGATAGATGAGTGGACGGTGAAGTGGATCAAGAATTGGCTGACTGGCAGAGTGCAGAGGGTTGTCGTTGGCGGTGCGGTGTCTGGCTGGAGGCCTGTGACTAGTGGTGTCCCCCAGGGGTCTGTGCTGGGTCCAGTCTTGTTCAACATCTTCATCAACGACCTTGATGAGGGGATAGTGGCCACCCTCAGCAAGTTTGCTGATGACACGAAGCTGGGAGGATTGGCTGACACGCCTGAAGGCTGTGCGGCCATTCAGAGAGACCTGGACAGGCTGGAGTACTGGGCAGTAAGAAACCGGATGAGGTTTAACAAAAGCAAGTGTAGAGTCTTGCATCTAGGTAGAAATAATTGCATACACCAGTACAGGTTGGGGGAAGACCTGCTGGAGAGGAGCTCTGCTGAGAGGGACCTGGGCGTCCTGGTGGATGACAGGTTGGCCATGAGCCAGCAGTGTGCCCTTGTAGCCAAAAAGGCCAATGGCATACTGGGGTGCATTAAAAAGAGCGTAGCCAGCAGGTCAAGGGAGGTGATCCTCCCCCTCTACTCTGCCCTGGTGAGGCCTCATCTGGAATACTGTGTCCAGTTCTGGGCTCCCCAGTACAAAAAAGACAGGGATCTCTTGGAAAGAGTCCAGCGGAGGGCCACAAAGATGGTGAAGGGCCTGGAGCGTCTCCCCTATGAGGAGAGACTTAGGGAACTGGGTCTGTTTAGCCTTGAGAAAAGAAGGCTGAGAGGGGACTTGATCCAAGTTTATAAATACCTGGGGTGTGGGAACTATAGTGGCGAGGCTGGTCTCTTTTCAGTAGTGCGTGGGGACAGGACTAGGGGCAATGGGCTGAAACTTCAGCATAGGAAGTTCCGCACGAATGTGCGCAAGAACTTCTTTACGGTGAGGGTGACGGAGCACTGGAACAGGCTGCCCAGGGAGGTGGTGGAGTCTCCTTCTCTGGAGATATTCAAGACCCGCCTGGACGCCTACCTGTGCGACGTGGTGTAGGGAGCCTGCTTTTGCAGGGGGGTTGGACTCGATGATCTCTAGAGGTCCCTTCCAACCCCTACAATTCTGTGAAAAGGAGAAAGATCAGTAAAAGACCCCATTATGAAGAGGAAGTAAAAATTGATTTTGAAGATTTGAGAATTAGAGTGAAAAGCAAAATAGTGTAAAAGTAAAATAAGAGAAAACTGAAATGTAGATGTAAGGGAGTTCCTACTGGTAGAGCAAGCAAAAAGAAAATGGATGTAAGATAAGGAGAAGCAGTGGGAAAAAGGAGATAATAAATGCACAAAGCCAAAGAAGGAACTAGAACAAGGACGTAAGAGAAGGCAGAATGTTGTGGAAAGGAGAGTTACAGTGTGCAAGGACAGCCTGATTAGTTAAGTATATTTTAGCTAATTAAAATTCTTGATATAGTTTCCAGCACTCACTCAAGTTACCTGCTTTCTTTTCATCATCTCTATTTGCCCTTTGTTAATTACTTTATTATCAGTGGTTAATAAAGCTGAGTTGAAGAATTTATAACTCAATTGTATTTTTGTGACCTTTCTATAGAGAGTCTAACTCAGAAGTGGAAGCAAATCTATTATTCTGAGAAATAGGATACATACTTAGAAACTGTCTAGAATTTTTGAGACCTATTTTAGAACATATTTATTTCAATTTATTTCAGACTTATAGAAGATACGCATATGGAAGATACAGTGATTACAATTCAAACACTTGAGTAAGATCTATTTTATCACAATTCAAGTGTTAGATTTGCTTCCAGGTTGTTATCATATCCATTTAGGAGTTTAAATATCAGTAATATCCCGGTATTGGAACTGTAAACTTCAGCAGTTGTGTACATAGTAAATAGCAAATTCCACAGCCTTTAGCACTGTACAGTTGCTAAAGTATATTGATCAAAACTAGAGATGGTGCAACATCTTTCCAGAATTAATTTACTGTCCATACAGCTTAAAAGGTTTATATAGGAATGTTACTCCCCATACTCAAAATGTCCAATCTGGAAATGAAATCACCTAAGAATCATAGAATCATGCAATGGTTTGTATTGGAAAAAATCTGAGAAATCACTTAATCACAACCCTTTTGCTCCCTCTGTGACACCTTCCACTAGTTAGGTTGATAAAAGCACCATCTAACCTGGAAGCAAACAGGTTCTAACCTGGAACCTGTTTGCTTCCAGGGCTGGGACAAAGTTGGTGAAGTTCCTTAAACAAGTCATATGAGATATCTTAACAAACCCTTCCTAGCTTATAGCTCCCACTTAGGAATGACTTGTTTCTCTCTTGTGCCCTGTGTTATACTTTCTAAACTTGTGCAAGTACCCTTGGATAACCTAGGCCATCTTAAATGTTTCTAGACACCTGTATTTAGGTAATTGAACCAGCCATCTGATGCCAATGGCCTGAATGTCTTTATTTGAATTAATCACCTGGGCTCCCTTTATAATTAATGAAGGGAAATAGGCATTGCTGAAGAGCAAAACATCTGACCTACTTTTCGAATGAGGTGAATCTTATCTTAAAAGAGACTACATCTTCTCACTCAGAACAATGAAAGCCTAAGGGAACTAGCCTGAATATATTAGAGACATATATTAGAGACATCTAAATTTATACTAATGACTTCTGTTCTGAAAGGCTGTAAGTCATTCTATAATATAAATTTTAAGTCATTCTACATAGAAATATTCAGACATCATATGAGCTGCTCAGTTTCTGTTGTTGTTATTGTTTGTTTGTTTGTTTCCTATAGAATAGATAAACAAATGACCTGGTTAAAACAGTAAAACGGTGGAAGAAAGGCTTATTTAGTTGATTTAGTTGTGGTTGTGTGTTAGAAAATAGGGGATATAGAGGAATTGTTCTTTTCAATATTAGCCCACAATTCACTAATATTACTAAATGAGAAACCAATTTTTTTTTAAATTATTTTTATTTTTATTTTTTTTCCCCATGTTCTAAAGAACACTCATTTGCAGTTTTACAAGTCAGAATTTCTCCAGTTATATATTTTGTGCCAAAGCAGTGAAGCAGGTTCTTCAGGAGATTCACTTGAAATGTCTCTGCTCTGTTTGTGTCTAGTAGAGGATTCAAATGTTAATTTCACCTTTTGTAGTTAAATGGTAAAATCACCTAATATTGAATGTGTTGATTCAAATTACAGAATTACATTTTTGAGACATTTTACATACTTTCCATTACTAAAATACACTTCACATAACAAATTATGAACAAGAGAAAATTACTTAAGATATGACAAATGACAGAACTTAGTAGTAAGCTATATTTAATTTGTCCTGGGTGGAACATAATGCTACCAAAATTCAGAAGTTCTCCTTGCAGTATTGCTCTTGCAAACTAGCCACAACTTGGCTTCTATTGGGAATCTCCAATGAATGATGCATACTCAGGTCTGCTCAATAATAGAACTCTTCTGCAAGGTAAATTGTAAGAAGATCCTTCATCAGAGGGAAGGAAGGGCACTACCACTCACTGATATATACCCTGCAACTGGGAAGAGGTGGGTGCCTGCAGCCAGTTCAACCTCCTTGATCATGGCCTCATATGTGGTTCTGGGGTGTGCATTCCACCCAGCATAACCATACTGTCTTCTGCTGTCCCGTGGAGGAGGGCAGTATGTATTCCACTGCCCCATGACAAAAAAAGATTCTTTCCTACTGACAGATAAGAAACAGAAGGAAAAGGCGCTTACAAAGCTGACACGCCAAGTCCAACATAGAGGATATCTAACAAGAGGAGGAAGATATGACCTATTCTTCCACAAGAGCCCAGTGTTTCCGCTTTCCAAAGAAGACAGCAGCTCTCTTCAATCATGAGGCTTTGATTTTATTACATAATTCACAACAAACAAACAAACAAACATTTTTTATGCTTCCAGCAAGGCTATTATTAATTCCTTCTCAACCACAATACAGTAAAGAGGAAGCAAGTTGTGTGAACTGAAAAAGGATAAAGTACTATGGCTCTTGGTTTTGAAGCTTCCTCTTGTGGACACAAACTGGAAAAATGCATGGCAAGCCCTGAAATACGGATCACAACTGAGATTTATTTTATTTTATTTTATTTTCCCCAGAAATTTGATCATAACAGTAAACTGGATGGTAAAGCTTCCCAATGGTAATGATATATTTTGGTCTTGTAATTGTCTACTACCTCCTGCCTTTTGAGAATGGATGTCCAATGTATTGGCTGACCGAGCCATATTTAGTGAATAGAAATTATCTTGGGCTGTCCATACTCAGATCTCTCCAAAAGTAATGACTCCTATTTATTTCTATGGAAACTATAACTGATACAAAGAGTACAATAACAGTTTGGTGTAGCTGAGATTTGCTCTAAGACACTATTTTCAACAGTCATCATAATTAACTATGCATTTCAATTTGTGATGAATAAGAGTATGCATGCTGCACTTGCAAAAATCTGCACCAGCAGAGGTGACCTACTGTCACCACATCTGAAACATACCTCCCATTTCCACACTGTGCTCCCATTCACTGTCTGGTCTCCATAAACATTCAGTAAGCATCGGTGAATGTCAGTGGGTGCAATTTTATCCACAAAGAGAATTAAAATATACACTGCTGCTTCATAAGCACTTTCATGTCAGATGCCATTTTGTCAGACTGTCCCTCTGCTGCCATCTGTCACACAGCAATTAACTGTAATGCAATACTGGTGGGAGGGTTCAACATCTACTGCCATATCACTTCAGAAATTATGAGGAAACATAATAAAATAGGAGGCATTTCTTTCATACCGGCTCTCACAAAATGTACAATATCATTAATATATGTTACAGAATAATTTAATTTATAAATATTTTTCTTAAAACATTTTAAGAAATAAAGAAAGGAACAAAAATATGAAAGTGATGGGATGTTTGACCTTGCTTTTGTGAAACTGGAATCCAACACCATCTGGATTCAAAGGCAGTGAGCACAATTCTTGGTGAGGTTTCCAAGTGTTCATCAGGGATTTTACTCTTCCTGTATTTCAACCTTGATAACAATTTCAGAATGTTCAAAGTGTATGTATTGCCCTGGTATTGAGTCAAATAAGGTGTAATTGTGAAGAAAAGGATATCAGGTTGGTCAGGCAGAACCTAGTTTTCATGAACCCATGATGGCTAGGCCTGGTCCTCTGGTTGTCCCACAAGTACCACGTGATTGAACTCAAGATGATCTGTTCCATAACCTTCCCTGGCACCAAGGTCAGGCTGACAGGCTTGTAGTTCCCTGGTCTTCCTTATGACCCTTCTTATAGATGGACATTACATTAACAAGTCTGAGTCATCTAGAACCACTGCAGTTGACCAAGACTGTTGATAGATGATGGAAATTGTCTTGGCAAAAGTGTCTATCAGCTCCCTTACCACACTCGAGTGGATCCCATCTGGACCCCTGGACTTCTGACAAGATAATCAGAGGGCTGGAGCATCTCTTACAAAGAGAGTTTTAAGGAGCTGGGCTTCTTTAGCTTAGAGAAGAAAAGCCTCCAAGGATATCTCATTGCAGACTTCCAGTGCCTAAGGAGAGCTGGACTTTTACAAGGTGTGATAGCAAGCGGACAGGAGAGAACAATTTTAATCTAAAAGAGATCAAAGATATTTAGAGTGTATGTTAGTCCAAAAATCTTTACTTAAAATGTGATGAGGCACAGGGGAGATCTGGATGCCCCATTCCTGGAGGTGCCCAAGGTCATGTTGGACTGAACCCTTGGGAGCCTGATCTTCTGGTTGGAAAATCTGTCCATGTAGGGAGTCAGAACTAGATGATCTTTAAGGCTTCTTTCAACACAACCATTCTATGATTCTGTGAGAGGAACAGTAGAAGTTATAAACTCTTCTTGGGTAAGATATTATGATCACCATGCTGTTATTTCATTGTGAGTTACCATCCTTTGTCGGTTTTAACAGGGATGCTGACATCTGTACTAAATCCCATTTCACATTTCACATAAATCGTTACTTTCCATATTTCTAACGCCTCCATTAAAAATAGCTCTCACAAAATTGTGTTGCACAGTTGAAGCTATAATATAGACTCTCGTATGAAAAGGGGCAGAGTCAGCAGTGAGGGATCAGCTATTCCTGCATTCACTCATCAACAGCATTTCTAAAATTAGAACAGCTCCAGTATTATGATGAGCTATGCAGATGTTGGAGGGTTTTGTGTCATAAATCTGACAATTAATAGTCTTTTTATGACATGTCAATTCCTGTTTATGGTACATGATCTCATATACCATGTCATACTTTTGCTCCTTTTCTACTCAGAATCAAGAGTATAAATAAATAAATAAATAAATAAATAAATAAATAAATAAAAACTGGTAGAATGCATCCTGTACCATTAACAGAATAAAAAGTGGATAAATTTTCTAGTGCCTGGAAAAGGAGATTAGCTGCTTCCTTTTAAAGAAAATTCACATTACTGAAATGGGCTGGTGTTTCTCCAAGCATTTCAATGGAGTGTCTAGTCTTCACTAGGCAAAACTCCTAAATTTATTGCTAATTTTAAGTGATTTAAAATTTAATTAAATTTAATTTTTAGATTTGAAAGCATTTAGATATGAGAATAATTTGTATTAGATTTGGCGTTTATTGTTGCTTTTTAACATTTTTATGTGATTCATCTTGATTTTAAAGGGATATAATATTTATAAATATGAGAATGCATTTTCCTGTGATAGCATAAGAGGTGAAGATGTTTCTGTTTTTATTCTGTTAAACATTAATAATTCACAACACTGTTACAACCTTTATACAATTATTTTGAGTAAATTTAGAGTGTTTATGTGTCATTTCAATATCAACTTCCATTAAAAAGCTAGGAGATATTTTGCTGGCACAAAGGAAAAGATCACAAATTGTTCACTTACATGTTATCCTTTTTTCTCATGCAGAAAATTCAGAAGTTCCCCTCCAAGGAGAACATTCTAATATTCTCACACTATTAATTATGTGGATGAGAAAATAATTTATTTCCTCTCTCCACCTCTTCCCCCTCCCCTCTCCTGTTCTTTTCTAATTCACGGCTAAGAGGCTGATGCCATTGGAGGAGTGTGTTGTTGTTGTTTTATCATGGGGTGGTTTATTGAGCACCAGGTCTGCCGGCAACAGATGGGATCTGTCTCTCAAAGAGGAAAGTGCATTTTAGCTCAGGAGTTTCCAGGACTTGTTGAGAGTGTTTTAAACCAGATTTAAATGAGAGAGGGGATAATACCAGGCTCACTAGAGATGAACAGATGAGCAGTATGTCAGGCTTTGTGGTGAGACCCATAGCCCATCTGAACTGTACCTACACTGCTGGTGATAAACTGTTGGATAACTCACCAATTTTAGAGCGGCTGCTTCCTTGTGAGATCCTTTGGTCTGCTCCATGAGTATGATGAAGCACATTAGAAAGGCTTCTGTGTCAGTTCTTGTAGCAAAAAGAACAAGCATGAAGAGCTAAAAGCCTTTTTTCTGTCTTAGAGCTACAATATCATTGATACAAGCAAAATATTGAGGGAAGTTTTAGAAAAGCAAGTGCAAGGTTCTGAATCTAGGAAGGAGCAACCCTGGCTCTATATACTAGGGTATGAGATGCTAGAGAGCAGTCCTATTGAGAGAGATCTGGGAGTCAACTGCAAGTTGATCAGGAATCAACTGTGTGCCCAGGCAGCCAGAAGGACAAAACATATCCTGGGGCACTTCAAGCATGGTATGGAAAGTCAGTTGAGGGAAATGATTGTCCTGATCTATACTGCATTGGTGAAGCTTCGCCTTTTTAAGTACTGTGTTCAGTTTTGGTTTCCAAAGTACAAAAATGACACAGAACTATTTGAGAGCATCTAAAGGAGGGAAACAAAGATGGTAAAGGGTTTAGAGAGGAAGACATATGACAAGTGGATGAAGTTACATGGATTGTTCTGACTAGAGAAGAGAAAACTGAGGGGAGATGTTAGAGTGGGCTGCCAGTTCCTCAGGAGGGGGAGTGGAGGGGCAAGTGTTGATCTCCTCTGTGGTGACCAGTGATAGAATCCAAAGGAATGGCATATGCAGTAGAGGAGATTTTGGTTAGATATCAGGAAGTTTTTTCACTGAGAGGGTGTTTTGTCACTGAAACAGCCTCAGTGGGGAAAGGGTCATGACAGTGAGCTTGCTGTAGTTCAAGAAGCATCTGAGCAATGCTCTCAGATAAGGGCTCTGATTTTTCTGTGATCATGTGTGGAGCCAAGAGATAGACATCAGGTCACACATGTAGGTGTCCAGACGGGTCTTGAATATCTCCAGAGAAAGAGACTCCATAACTCCCCTGGGCATCCTGTTCAGTGCTCCATCACCCTCAATGTAAGGAAGTTCTTGTGCATATTTGTGCAGAACTTCCTGTGCTTCAGTATCTGGCCATTTCCCCTTATCCATATCCTGCTGAAAGGAGTCTGGCCTTGCCACTTTGATCCCACACCTCAGATATTTATAGACCTGGATCAGGTCCCCTCTCAGTCTTCTTTTCTCAAGGCTAAACAGACCCAGTTCACTTAGCCTTTCTTCACAGGGGAGATGCTCCAGGCCCTTCACCATCTTTGTGGACCTCTGCTGGACTCTTTTCAAGAGATCCCTGTCTTTTTCTACTGGGGAGTCTGGAACTGGACACAGTACTCCAGATGAGGCCTTACCAGGGCAGAGGGTGGATATGTAAGATATTCTGATCCTACAATTCTATTTTTTTTCCCCCCAACACTTAGAAATTTGAAGAAAAAGTTATTATTCAATACTTCTATCAATGGTTTATGGACCAGTTTGGCCCAGTTCAGTGACTAATGGACCCACAGTCCTACACCCTGGGAAAGCAAAAAAGAGGGAAAAGGGGGAATAGTAGGGAGATGGGCCTAAAAACAAAACAGAGGCAGCAATCTGAGGAGGAAAGTTAATTTACTAAATAAGATAACTAAATGCAAGATAAAACAATATAATGCAATATGAATGGAAATGAAGCTAATAAATCAAATAAAATGAGAGTGCCCAAAAAGAGAAGGCCTTACTCTAATGCTGAAGGAGAGGAGGCTAGGGAAAACATACTGCAGATATGAGTAGAAAGGGAAAAAAGGGCCATCTCGTGGCCTTTGAACAGTTTTATCTTTCCCTCAGAGTGGAAAACGAGAACAAAATGTCCTCTGGGGTATGTAGTTTTTCCTTCTCTTCTGAGACAGAAATACCCAGAACTATTGACTATCCACAGAACTGGAGTATTAGCTCTTTAACTCCCAGTGCACTACATGATGCTATGATGTGGAATATCGATAACAAAAATCATGAAACCATGACAATTTCTAAAATCCCAATGTCAGTAAAATCCCATTGCTAATAAACTCCAATTCAGTGTGATTTACAAGACAGTAAGGAAAGTACACTACCAGCACAAGGTATTATTAGGTGATCCAATTTTTAATTTGTTTGACTTGTTTCTTTGTGACTATAGGTGTGATCTGAAATAAACACTGCAGTAAAAAATCTTTCAATGTTATAATTCAAATAAATCTGCTGAATACATAGTGGAGCAGGAAACTCCTGTAAATACTTTCATCAGAATATTTTGTTGCCTTTAAGCTTCTATTTTTGTTTCATAATCCTTTGCTCTGAAGATATTGGTGTAATTGATTTTTTTTTTCCTGCAATATTAGTGCAATAGTCTGCATCTAACTCATATTGCTTTAGTGTATTAAATTTTAAACCACATTAACTACTCCACAAGGCAATAGCAGAGCAATACAACAGTTACAAAAACAATTTCATTTTCCTCTCTTCAATGAGGGAAAAATTTTCCAGAAAATTCTAAGCTGAGTACAACAAACATTTTGGCCTGTCTTTGTGGAACTGATCTAGTAAAAAACACTGAATGTGTACTGTTTCCAGCATATGTTAAGATGTCTTTTCCATGTCTCCTGAGTTAGAAAATGGTGACAGTATGTAAGATTAAGTCCCTACAATCCAGTGGGAAAATGTAAGTGATCTACTACATGATTTGAATGTTCATGTGAATATGGATCTGGACAAGATTATTCAAAGGTATTAAAAAAAGCTGGCAGAAGTGCTCACTAAGCTAGTTTGATTAATTAAACAGCAGTTTTGTTTAACTGGAGAGATCCACTGAGGGCACGAAGAAGGACTTAGGGAATTACAGGCCTCTCAGTCTGACTTTAATGACAGGGAATATTATGGTGCAGATCATCCTTAATGTCATCATTTGACACATTAAGGAGAATCAAGTGATCAGATTCAGCCAGCAGGAGTTTGTGAAAGGCAACCTGACTAACCCATTTCTCCTTCTACAAAAAGAGGATCTGCTTACTTGATGAGAGGAAATCTGTGAATACAGTAGGATACAAAGATATGAGGAGCTGTCTGGGTGGCAAGACGTTCAGTGGAACATGAGGCAACAGTGTGACCAAGAAGCCAATGTCATCCTGGCCTGAATCAGAAAGAGTGTGTGACCAACAGGAACAAGGAAGGGACTATAACCTTGTACGCAGTAATGGTGGAAAAAAAAACAAACAAACAAAAACACCTTGAGAACTCAGTTTGGTTTTGGGTCCCTTACTGTGAAAAATGCATGTATGAAGAGCAGTGAAGATAGTGAAAAGGCTGGAAAACAAACTATGTGAAGGGCAGCTGAGGGATTTGGGGTAGTTTAACCTGGAGAAGAGTCTGATGGAAAGTCTCATCTGTTCCTATGGCTATCTGGTGGGAAGCTGATACAAAAAAACGTTCACCAAATTAGTCACAGAACCCAAGTGATTCTTATACTTTGTTAAGTACTAAACTGAGAGAATAAACTCATGTAAAAACAAGCTAAAAATGTGCAGAAGAAAATATGTGAATGAAGTTTGTCAGTAATTTGATATGGATTTCTTAATTTATGCTGATTAGGAGTGGAAGTTTGGAGGTTTGCAGGACATGTATTTAGAACTGCAAAATGTAGTCTCAATTTTCTTTATAAGCATGCTTATCTTTTAAAAGGGGATTCCTATAGCAACATTTTTTTTCTGAAATGAACAGCCCACATTTACCTTATCTGCCCTAACTAGTTCAGTTTGTACCTCACAAACAGCATAATTCAGAGCTGTATTATTGTTCTGAAGCTTTGCAAAATTATTTTTGAGCATGAGAACTTTAAAACATAGGATTTTAAGACGTAATGGAAAACACATTTTATGTGTCAGTGTGACTTGATCACATACTGTCATGTCTCTTGTGCTTTCATCCTCTGGAGGGTGCAGTATTAATGCATTTATGTTGTATTCTTCTAAAAAAATAAAAAATAATTTCTTAGTACTTTTATCATTTTGTTAAAAACTTTGAATATACTTTTAAGCTCCTATCTCTACTAATATATCTCTTAGCCTTTCCAAGGCTGCTTCTCTAAAGATTTGAGATGATGTACTGGTAAATTATAAAGATTAGTTTCTGTTCTTGCTCTAGTAATATAACAGGCACCAGAAGCTGGTTTCTTCTATGTTTTGTTTTGTTTTCCTGATTTTCTTTTCTTCCCCATTTCACTGGGGTCAGGGGAGATGAGCAAATGGCTAAATGGTGTTTCACTGTCTGCCATGTTAAACCATAACATACATCTATGATGACTACCTAAATCATATTTTATCTAAAAGGTGAAGATTAAAGGTGAAGATTGAATTGGTGATCTACATTTTCTCTATAATACTTTTCAAGCAACTACAACTATCAACAACAAAAAATGACAAAATATTTCTGAAGAGCCCATACATGTTCTAAAATTTAAAACACTCTTTAGAAATGCAAACTGTGAGGTGTCTTTTGTAGAATAGGGATTAGTAGAATGTATATATTCATGATATGTAATGTAACTTGAGAACTCAGATCTATATTCAGCTTTATATAAGCCCACATCACATCTGCTAACTCCGTACAGACAGTTAGTGTAATCTAAAATTATGTTGTATTTAGGCATCTGATTTGCTTCATAAATGTTTACTGTGCAGTAATAAAGTTGTCATCAAACTGTCTCTTCTTAAAGGCAGGCACCACTCCTTACATTCACAAAAAACAGGTGCTGAAATTTAACATATTTGCAAATTCATTCAGAATATAAACTAATCAAACAATCTTAGAAAAATTATGAACTCCTGAAGCCTCAAGATTTGAAAGAATCCCTGACTTATATCAATAATTATTACTTTTAGTTACAATGTTATTCCTCTTAGAACAAAAAAGGAAACAATAATGGTAATAACAAATAAGAAGTAAACCACTTCATTTTAAAATTTTATAGTTAAAAATCTTTGACAGGGAGTTCTGCCAACATTTTCCATTGTTGAATCCATCATCACCCTCAGTCCCTTCACCTGTTTTACATGCAGTAGACTCTCCTACAACTTGAGATTTCTAGACCTTTCTCTGTTAGCTGCATAAATCTACAGTATGCCAGCTGATGTTACGCAAATTATAGAACACATGTTTCTATTACTGTACATATTAGCTGTCCTGTATACCCCAGGTAGATTTTCTGGGCTACTGTCCATGCAAACTGCTAAAATCTCTATTAGCGATAGTTTTCAAATCTCCTGAATTTTGTCACCAGCACTTACTTAGGTGCTCCAGAACAATTGAATGAGAAGCTGAATACAATTCCTAATGCATTCAAATCAGGAATCAGTTAAAGTCAGAAACTACGGGCAATCAACAGAAGCAGTACTGCTCTATTTACAAATATTGAACAACTGTTGCATTACCTGCTAACTGTCTTTCAGAAATGCCTTGCTCATCATGCACCTATTACACATCGTATGCAAACAGCTGTTCACAAATAAAGTATTTTCCTTTCATACCATGTTTGGTTTTGGATAAAATAATTTATGTTGTCTTTATCATGGGTTAACCTAAAAACTACGTGCATCCATGACAGGGGAAATAGACAGTCTGCAGGGCCGCTATCCCAAAAGGAAAAGGGAAAATGAAAATAAATACAGTGGCAATGATCTAAGGAGGCACACTTATTTACTAAATACTATATTGGAATACAGAATATCACAATATAATACAATGTAATTGGAATTAAGGCTAACGAATCAAGTAAAATAGGAGAGAGTGAGTCCTGAAACTGAGAGGCCTACTGTAACTCTAGGCAAAACGGCTGGAACGCTCCCACACGGCTCCCCTCTGGCTGGCAAGGTCCAAGAGAGCGAGTCCAGCACCAAAGTGAGATTATATAGAGTCCTTGTCATATGACTGACTGTGGTGTTCTCTGGGACATTCAGTCTTCTTTCTGTGAGCAGTACATTCGTCAAAATTATCTATGCTTATCATGACGTTATGATGTGGAATACTGATAGCAAAATTACAAAATTGCAAAACCATGACAGTCTTTTTTTTTGAGTGTTTAATGACGTGAGCATTCAGTAGTATAGGAAAAAAAAAAAAAAAAAAAAAAAAAAAAAAGAAAGGTTTTTCAGTGCAGTTAGAAGAAACTGTGTACACTTAAAATTGGTACTGAGGAACAGAGAACAGTAAACTAGTTCACATGAATTAAAATTGAAAGGCAAATGCAGTATTGGCATTGTTCATTGCCCTTCCTTGTTTACTTAAGTTAGAAATGTGCATGCTCAAGTTGCACAAGCATAAGAACATGTAAAAGCCAATTTCTCTGCTTCAGTGATCAAATATTTGTGGAGGTAAAAGAAAAAGAAAAAGGAAAGGAATTTTTTTTTTTTTTTTTTGTAAATATAACAATTAACAGTGTATTAGATAATCACTTAGCAAAAGCAAGAGAAAGTGACAGAGGTAATTAAGAAAAAAACAATTATATATATATATTTATATATTCTGTTTGTGGAAAATCGTAAATGCTTATGTACAGCATGGAATTATTGATGCTGGAAGAACCTTCGGAAGATGAAGTCCAGCCTCCCAGCATAAAGCAAGATTAATATACAGAGATTTTTCAGGGCTATGTCTGCATTCTGACTGTCTCCAAGGACAGAAAATGCATACTCTTTCTGAGGTGCTACCTCCAGAATTTCATAACCATCATAGTTAAAAAAAAATTCTACAAATAATTCTCAGTTGAAGTAAAATTTATGGAATCAATGTCCACTCACCTATCCCACAATTTCCAAGCTTATCCATGAAGTTTTTTACTGTAGACAGTTTCAAAATCCTTGCTAAAGTTAAGATACACAACAATCACTGCTTTCACCTCTCCTCTCCCTTCCTCTAGTCACAACACTGTGCGAGGCTATCAGGTCAGTCAAACATGATTTCCCCTTTTTGAATCAGTGCTGACTAATTCTGATAACCTTTCATTTCTTTGGAGATGACATTCAGAACATTTTGTTTCACCACCTTCCTAGGGTCAGAAATGAAACTGACCAGCCTGTAGTTTCCCAGGTCTTTTTTCTTTCCCTTTTTGAAGACTAAAGTGACACTGTCTTTCCTCCCATCTTCAGGCACCTCTCCCATTCTCCGTGACCTCTCAAAGGTGAAAAAAGAAGTTTGGCAATCACCCCCCAGCACTGTGGGTGCATGCCATTGGGGTCCATGAATCTGCATGTGTCGAGTTTGCCTACATGGCCTCTGAACAGATCTCCCTTGATGAGTGGAAAGTCTTTCTTTCTTCAGACTCTCATTATCATCAGAAACCTGAACTGCCACATTATTGAGCAGACCCTCTGTCTGGGTTGCCACAATCTTCACATGGGAAGCCCGTTTCCTGGTGAGGACCATGTTTGAAGTGTTGGCATCAGAGCCTGTCAACAGGAAAGCATGTTATCTGAGAAAGACAAGAGCACTCACCCGTGCTGACACAAGACACAGACTTCACTCCCACTGTTGCCTTACTGAGAGAGCTCTCAGACAGTGACTACTTCCACCCTAGGTGCTCAGAAGGGCTTTCCACACCTTCTGTGTTGCCCTCCCAGGTCTCTCTTTATCCACACAGCAAATGGGTCAAGGTCAATTACCAGAGATAAAGAGCAGGCATTATCAGCTCCACCCCTGGTGAGTCAGGAGCCCTCCTACAAGCTGCTAGCTGCTAGCCCAAGCACAGCACTGCTGCTGGCTCCAAAAAAACTCTAAGAGAGAGCTTTTCTGGTTGCTTTTCTTCACTTTTCTTAACTTCAGTTTCTTTCCCCAGTGCAGTTTTACTTGCTTGAAGCTGGTCTCTGAAGCAAATGGTTTGCTTGTTTGTTTGTTTTCATTTTTTGGCTATACATATTCTGGTATCTACTTTCTACTAAGATCAATAGAAGTCATGTTCCTAGCTGTTTGAGATATCTGTACGTATGAAGAAAGTGGATGGGAAATGAGTGCTGGAGGCTACAGAGTGGGAATAGCAGTCTCCCTTTAACTCAGTGACTTGAGAATTATTAAGTAGTTTCATGGAAATCCCCTAAGAAAACTAGTAGTCCCATCCTGAAGCAAGAGTTACAATAACAATAAATTATAATGTCTGAGTCCAGTGTAAGTATAGTGCAAAGAAGTGATTACAATATATTCATACTATGGTATGATTCAATAGCTTCTCATTAAATAATCATAATCTAGCTTGCATATGAATAGAAGCAAATTGTCTGTTGAGGGGGTGTATGAAAGAAGGTAGGTAGGCATTTGAAGAAAGAGGTGCTAATGTGAATACATGCTGCATATGTACTATGTAGAGCAATTCCACTTGCTGTGTGTACAAAATCCAATAAATTTTCAAGCATTTCAATACTTGAAAGAAATACAGAAATTGAGTTATTTTTTCTAAAAATAATTGACTTCTCTTTGTGCCTCTATACACACATTGGATTCTCTGGGTCTTAGATGACTAGGATCCTAGGAAAAGATCTTTAGGAAGAACTATTGTTTTAGAAGTCTGTAAGTGTGAAACATAGAAGAGCATATCATTACTGTCTCTGCTGTGATATTTTATTTTGGTTTTTATTGATAAGTATTTTCAATCGGCATTCCAAATCTAAATACAGTATTACATACCGTATAAAAATAAACAACTATTTGAGGTTCACACTCAGCAAAATACTGAAATATCAATTTATATATTAGCCGTATAGTTCTCAGAATGTAAACCTTAAATTTTAAAATTCACATTGTGAAATATCATACCATGACATCTTTTTATTTGTTGACCAACATGTTTTGAGGAAAAGCATTTGATAAAATAAAATGATTATAATTGGAATAATATTTTTTCCTAGAGAAAAACTGACAGGATATTCAATAAAAAGGAAAAGAAAATTTATGAAAGAGTTACAGCAAAATGATCATTTTTTTTTAGAGAGACACAATACTTTCCAGTCATCTATATTACAAGATTCAACAAATGTTACTAACTGTAAGCTGCAAATGAGTGCAGTGTAGTTCTACTCACATAACATTTCCTTAAGAAAGTACATACTTGCTAACTAGCTATCCAAAACTACGGTTAAATTACTGACTGATTTGTTGTAACTAAATTCCACACCACCCCATCACCCCCACACACACACTTTTTTTTTTTTTTTTTTTAATCTCAAAATTGAATAAGCAACAGTGTTTTAAGTTATGCTTCCAATAACTCTACATTTTGAATAACTTTTCAGAGTATATAACATTGATCACAGGCAACTGGTATACTTTTACAGCTTTCACTTTAAAATATTCACAATAAGAGATAAAACCTGTTCAAAGAGTAGAAATAAAAGAGAAGAAACATATTATATTTATTAGACTGTCTTTCTCAATTTCTATCTCTTTTTAATGTGCTGGCAGGAACTCTGGTTACAATGTTATGCCTTGTCATACTTAGTTAGCTAGTGGTTTCTAATTTTGTAATCTACTTATTAAAGCTGTCACTGGTTGCTATATTATTTATATTTCAAATTTAATTATTTTTTTCCCCTGGTCTAAAGAACATATTATCATATTGTTTTAAAGACATTGATTAAAAACAAAACAATTTCTTACACAATTTTTATTTAATAATGCACACAAAAACCTAGCTTTTGAAACATAAATCCTACTGCCCTTTAATTTAGTGTTAAGTCTGGAGTAATGCAGTTAATATCTCTGCTTTTAACTGATGTCAGCTAATCTAAGTTGAGGTCACATCTTTCATCTTTCACATCTTTCATCAGTTCCATAGTTATCAATCAGCATTACAGTGATCTTTTCATGTATATTTTTTTAATCTGCATGACTGTTTGTTTTGAAGGTAATTAATTACGACACTTTTCTTCAGCAACGCTGTCCATTTAGTTACTTTCTGTTCCAAATTTATTTCAAAATTCCTGTTCTGTTTTAAAAGAACTGCAATTTTGGATTAGTCTAATTGAAAAAAAGGCGTTCAGATTTTGAAGTGGGGGTTCTATCAGTAGTAATACTGAAATACCATTAGTTGGTTTCCTTAATTCTAAACCCTTTGAATATATTATATGTGTGAAATAAATAAAAGTTACACAACAGTTTCAGAAAATACTGTTAAATATGTCTGCATAAAATATTTAGCAGATTTTAAAATTAAAGAGTCTTTTGAGTTGGAAGGGACCTTTAAAGATCATCTAGTCCAATTCCTCTGCAATGAACAGGGATGTCTAAGGCTAGATCAGGTTTCTCAGAGCCCAGTCCAGCCTGATCTTGAATTTCTCCCAAATAAAAATGCAAGACTGATTCTATTGCTGATCATTAAAGGATAACTTTTTTTTCTTTTCTTTCCTTTTTCTCCTACTCTGTCATGAAATTCTAATCAGTGAAAAGAATGTAGGTATATTATTAATAGAAGAGCTTCTTCATATATATATAATGATTGTCCTTTGAGACTGTGTATTTAAACAATCAAGAAAAGTTATTTAGCCAATGAATAATGAATGAAATACTTTAAATTTCTGTATTATTTCTAAAGTTCTTGATGTTCCTTTTGGCTACAGTGGTTAGAAAATGGCATTATTGATTCCCAAGAGTATCCACTTCAAATTAAGGATTTTATTTTATTTTATTTTATTTTATTTTATTTTATTTTATTTTATTTTATTTTATTTTATTTTATTTTATTTTATTTTATTTTATTTTTTGCAAGAAATAGTGCTTTAGAAAATTACTGGAATAAGCTAATCATACTTTAAAACACACTGTTGCAGGAAGTGGTTGTTAGTCATTGTTAGCATTCTTTTCCACCAGATTGGTCTGAAATATTAATACAACCGCTTGCTTAATTGTGGAACAATAAGAACATTCTTAGGTCATGTTTCAGAACTGCAAGATTTTCTTTCTAACAGAATGCTGTGTCTCTCATTAAACATCTACTGATAGATATATGCTGAATTTTGTTGTGGTTTGTGAGTATTTCAAGAGGAACATCATTTTGAAATATTTTACCTATATCTATATGAGAACATGCTGGTACTAAATACACTACTTAAGCCTATTTCTCAATACTACCAAAGAAATACAATTTTATATACAAAATAATTAAATGGGCTAGAATACTTATTAATTACTATTTGCATAGTTAATTTAAAACTGGAGGATAATTTTTCTACAGTTTGTTACTTGATTTGTTTTACGTGAATTTTTAGTTCTTACCAAAAAACAGCTGAGTTCAAAGCAAACAAAGCAAGTTCAAACATAGGAAAATGAAGGAAAGGCCAAACACAAGGAAATTCATAAAGGTTTTGTTATATATATATATATATATATATATATATATATGCACATATTTCTGCATAGACAGGTGCTTGAATTGTAACAAGGATACAGATGTAAATACTTTTAAAACAGTTTTGGTAAATCCTTTCTAGATATGCTGAATCTCTTTCCTATTGTAATTTTTAAATATTTTATTTTCATAGTAAAGGAACGTATTAACCTAATGCACTTTTGTTTCAAATATAGATTTTTCAAAATGATTTTTATTTATATATGTATATATATATTTATTTTTCTTTTCTTTTCTTTTCTTTTCTTTTCTTTTCTTTTCTTTTCTTTTCTTTTCTTTTCTTTTCTTTTCTTTTCTTTTCTTTTCTTTTCTTTTCTTTTCTCTTCTCTTCTCTTCTCTTCTCTTCTCTTCTCTTCTCTTCTCTTCTCTTCTCTTCTCTTCTCTTCTCTTCTCTTCTCTTCTCTTCTCTTCTCTTCTCTTCTCTTCTTTTCTTTTCTTTTCTTGAGAAGATGCAGTTTCTTTTATTATGTTATTAAGTGTAGCAGGTAATGCAATACGATGTCTTTCAAAGTAACAGTCAGCTAATAGACCTCTCGTACTTTCTGAAAAATATGTAACTCCTGAGGTTCAAGTTGTGTCTAAGTTCTTCTATTTTCTCATACTGATCTGTTGATGATTTTTTTAGGTAGTTTCTGACTGGAAAAGAGTATCACTATAGCAGTCTAACAATCTATGTAACTGAATAAACATTTGTTTTTGTAGTTTTGAATCCAAATGCTTAAATTATATTAAATGGAAGAGAGTGACCGAACATTTTGAATGCAGCTGAAACAACGTAATAACAGTATATGGACAGTATGGCATATTATGTAATATTAGTTTGACATAGGCTTGCCTATAATTTACAAGAGCTACAGTATGACTGATTATTTGGAAAAGATGTTTCAGGATGAATTTAATCCAACTATTTTATTGAAAATAATTTCAGGAGTTTTAATGATAAACCTTATAAGGAATGGCAAGATTCTATGGCTGCCATTCAAACATATTCAAACAAAAAATAATATATAGTTATTTAATTGTGAAATTAAGAATATTTTAGGGGAAAAAAAAACACAAAAAACAAAACAAACAAACAAACAAACAAAAAAACACCTGTGCCCACAGACATGTGATAGTTCAGGTGGAGAAGCAGATCTCTAACTGTTTCTAACTGAATCGTGATGATTTTGTTCTGTTCCCCATCCCAGTCTTCCGCGTGAGGATGCTCAATACCCTGGGTATTATATAAATGATCCTTGTTACTTCTTCTTGAAAACATTTTGCATTAAGATGTCTATCTCAGTGCTCAAAATGAAGAAATAAGAATCAGTCTTTTGATTATATCTGCAGTAATAGTAATAAGCTGATATAGGTGCAATTACATAAAGCAAACAGATGAATTGAGAGAGAATTGAGTGAAGATAAATGGTACCCCACAACATCTTTCTCTCCAAATTGGAAAGACATTAATTTGACATGTGTACTGTTTGGTGCACAAAGAGCTGGCTGCAGGATTGAGTCCAGAAAGTAGTAATCAGTGGCTCAGTGTCTTGGAGATCAGGGATTTAGTTTTCTCCTTTAGCTCAATGATGCTGTTTGTTTGTTTGTTTGTTTGTTTGTTTTTAACGCCCATCTCCCTACCTTTTACCTAACCCCATTTTCCCTTTCCTGGGATGAGTGTCTATGGGTCTTTAGTCACAGAACTGGGTCAATCAGACACAGAACTGTGGACATAGGTTCCAGTGTCTTTATGAATCTGATGAACTTGTCCACTTATTTATGAAGTCTAGCTTATGCTATTTTAGTAAAATAAATTTCATTAAATAATATAATCTAATAAAATTCTCCATAACAGTAAGTTCATGTTAAACAACATTTTTATTTTTATGCTCTGTTTTTATCAAGTTCAAACATTTGATTTTGTTCATATCAATGTAATTGTTATGGAATATTGTTAACAAACTTGTTTTTCAAAGATCATAACTGAAGCCAAACTACATTTTTATCTCTTAATTCTTTATTACAAATCATTTTTTCAAATCTCTTATTCCTAAATCATGACAAAAATCATGCTTGATTGATTGATTGTTTGTTTGTATGAAAGAGAATTTAGCACAGTGTCTTACCTGCCATATAATCATAGAACCACATAAAATAAGATTTTGAGTGCTCTTTAAAGGTCATTGTCTTCCCTGAAGAAAAGTATTCTATGCTTAAATCAGTCTGTATTTTTGCCTGACCTCTCCTTTGAACTCTTGAGTGATGTAAATTCCTTAAGCTTTTTCATAATTTCCTCCCTCTATCGACTATTTGTTTGTCAGCAATGTGTTTGAACAACATTTTTAACATGTGATTCTTGTTTCTTCTTGTAGATAATTAGATTTAAACTGACTTACATACACACTAATTTCTCTTATCTCAGGTAAGGCTTGGGTGTTTTAATTAACCTTTTCTTAATTTATTGCAACTTACTTTCATTTAGAGTATTCTATTTTCTACAAATACCTTTACCCAGCAACAAGACTTTTATTCAGCCTCTTGACATTTGCACATCATACGAACCAAGTGGCTTCTCATGGAATGAAAAAAAAAATACCCATCTCCTTAGTTTTCAGTTGGTAAATAGTTGAAAATTAGAAGCAATACTTTGCTGATGACTGATATAAGAAGGAATCTTTGGTCCAACTGCTGCTCAAGGAGGGCCACCTTGCTCAGGTTACCCAGGCCCATGTGCATAATATTAATTATTTTTACAATACAAATAGTGTAATCAATCTATCTGGAACTACATTTCATATTTAAGCAGTTTCAACAAAAAACTTCTTTATTCTGTGCTCTAAAATCTGTGTCATCTTATTTAAATAATAATAATAATAATAATGTAATCTTTACTGAAAAGTAAGCATCTTTTTCTTTTTTAATAACTTTTGCAAATACTTGTACAGATTTGCATTACCTTCATTGTGTTATAACTAAAGCTTTATTTAATGCTTACTTATTCAAGTAGAATTAATTTTCTTTGAGTGACCAAAGAAAGACAGAGCATTACATTTTTCACTTCATTATCATTATTTTATGTCATGTTGAGACATGATTTAGCAGTCAATTCAAAAACATTATAGCAAAGATAAATTAGATCCATTATTATGAATAGTTATTTGAGTTTGGAAAAACTGGCTACTGCGTGACATTTGGAGTAAGATTTAGAAGGATTAAACTGTTAAGAAGAATAGAAAGCAATTGGCATATGTGCACATGGTGAAGGCAGAAAGCCAAGAAGTTTGTTCAGCTAGATTAGCTAGGTCTAACTGTAACCTTTAAATATGCTCATACTGGAAGGTGTAATATTCAATTTATTTCTATGTTCTCAAAAAATTTGTTTGCATTCTTAAATCTCTCATGTAACAAATTGTTTTGACTAAGAGATGAAATTATACATCTGAGAACTCTCTGTCTGATGAATTGGAGGGATTCCTATGCAGAGCATCCAAATAATCGGAAATATAAATCACTCTAGTATATTTCTGTTCCCAGACAGGTAGAACAGGATGTCCGCTTAATTCAGTATAATGAGGTCTTCTGTGTGCTACCTACCTCACATACAGGCTCTAAAAGCCTCTTGATTTTTCAGCATTTCCTGATGCTAATCATCTATGTCAGCCAGTAAAATCTGCTTAGCTGCTGGTTGCCAGAGGGACAAGAGAGTCAAAGTCAAAGTTTTTTTTTTTTTTTTTTTTTTTAATTTTTGTGCTCCATATGAGGGGTTAATATTCTAATTTAAAATTGATACTCACCACTATAATTGTCTGAGTGGTGGTTTTCGTGACTTACCAGATCTTGGTCAATGACATAGACAGGACTAAGCAACTTGTAAGCATGTCCTTTAAACTTTTGGTTTCTGTTTTTTAAGAATAATTTCAGAGGTATTTTATATAAAATATGTTGCCCAATACTGTAGATCACCTAGTCAACTACTTTTACTGAAAAGGAAAAAAATAAAAAATGACAAAGCTAATGCAAAAACAAACAAAACCAAAAATAATAGCACAAAGTCAGCAATAGTAATAGAGAATGGGAAAGCTATCAAAAATACTTTTTTTGTTGTTTTTTGTTTTGTGATTGATGTATTTTTATTTTTCAGTGTCTAAAAGAATTTTTGTCTTTGTGTCACTGAAACTTGGTGATCCATAAATTTGTACATTACAGATGTTGATCTTTTAAAGAAAAGGTTAGTCCCGTTTTACTGTGTGCAACAATTGTATTTTTGAGTTTAAGCCTTAGCAGTACAATGATTGGTTTTTGGTAAGCGAACAAGCAAATTTTTTGTGAGATACTTGAAACATATTTGATATATATATCATGCATTAAGTGATTGATATTTTTGTGGAGTTTTAATTTTTTAAAAATTTCACTTCATATCATTTTTTTAGAAAAAGTGTTGCAGAAATATTTTAAAGTAACTTGAAAATTATGCATCATTCATTGAGTCAGTCTACAGTAATAAACAGAGAAGGATTACATTCCAGATTCAAGTACACATCCATCAATTCTGTTATTTTTTGTCAGAGTCTTGGACATGGATCATAACTGTATCAATTATTCTTCCAGTAGTGATCAAATACATTTCACAACTTAGGACAGGTGGAAATCATCTGACACTAGAACTTATAAGTAGCCGTGCTGTATGGTAAGAAAATCTGTCCCTAGGACAGAGATTTCAGCAAGTGATTTTTGTTATAGTAGTTTTCTTACTGGATAAAGTTTTTGACAGTTAGTGATTTCTAGGTTTTGTTGTTGTTGTTGTATGTTTGTTTTTTACAACAACAACAACAGCAACAAAAAGACCAAGAACTGCCTCATACCATACGCAGTTCCAGCTGTCTGACAGGAAGCCACCACCAGCTAAAGCAGAACAAATAAGTAATGCTGGTTGCACCTATGTGAGAGTAAATGAAATGATAAAAAATGCTGTGCAGCAGTTGGGAGAGAGGAGTGAGAAAATGTGAAAGAAACAGCCCTACAGACATCAAGAACAGTGAAGACAGAGTGAGAGGAGGTGCTCTCCTTTCCATATTTGTATTCATACATTCTTACATAACAGCTATAATTTCCTTTATTTATTTTTGGTGGTGGTTGTTAACATCTTATACCCTACATCCCCTTTGAATTCTTCCAGTAGATCATGAAATATACTGTCTTTTATCCTATAATGTTCTCATCTTGGGAATTATTGTGCTGCGTTCTTGGTTAAAATAAATATAGTTTTTAAACTTTAGGAAAGATGTATTTCTGATAGAGAAAAACAAACAAACAAACAAAAACAAAATAAACAAAAACAAAAACAAAAGAGGTTTAGACACCTGCATATGAATGGCTAATAAATAGACTTTCATTTCAATTGTTTTTTCCCCTTGATGACTGCTTGCCATATATTAATATGAAATGTCCATGCTCCTGAACTGTATTGTATAATGAAGTATGAATTATGTACATAAACACTAAATAAAAATATTTATTATATTACTAAATAAAATATGATCAGATGCTGCTCTTTGGCCATAAGTTAGCTGACACTCATGTCACATTTCCAGAGTAAAAGCATTGGACTTGGTTCCTTTCTTTGACTCATTTGGTGCGCTTGAGCCCTAACATATAATACTGCTTCCTTTCTTCATACTCCGAAGTATCTGAAAATTAAGTGATTTCTGCTTACTCGAATGGTGTTTCTGCAGCACTAAATTTTTGTTTCTGTTTTATTCCTTAGAATATGGTATGAATATATGTGGACATTGTGATAGTGTTGGAGCACTGTATGCTGAGTGGTAACCAAACCTGATACAGAATTACAAAAAGCCTTTTATCACCATCCTTGAAATTGATATCTCAGAGGCATGGTGACACAAATTGAATGTGCCAAGTTGCATTCTATCACTTAAAAAAGTGGAAAATCAATGATGCAGTAATTAAGATTTTTCCCTAGCTCTGTGTTATTTAAAAGAATTGGCATAGCCTTTGATGACAAAAATGTTAAGTACCATTTGGTCTTCACAATCAGAATGCTATGAGTGATTCTTAGACTCTTCCCAAGTATATAACAAAGCTGAATGAAGGTAGAGTCCTGACCTGATAATGTTTTGGAAATGAGACACATACATTTGCAAAAGGAAGAAACAGACATAAATGTGCTCATACCAATGTGAAACCAAATTGTTATATGTATGTACATATATATATATACATGTAATACATATATATGCAAATACGTTTTATCTGTCGCCACAAACTACCTTTTTCTTTCTTTTTTTTTTTTTTTTATAATATATTTTTTATATTTTTTTTAGGTTTTTTTGTTTCACTTGTACTGCTGCTCTACACCTCTTTTAGCCCAGATTTCTTCCTTTCTCACTTATTGAAAATTCTATTGACAGTAAGCAGAGAAGGAAAAAATCAAGTGGTGAAGCATGTCATGACAGATCAATGCTTGCCTTTTCAACAATGGGAGATCATTACAGGGTGTCTTTTTTCACTGTTTTCTGGATATATTCTGCACGATGTAGCTGAACAATCTGTGGAATTCTTTAATAAGAGAAGATGACATCCCAGAAAGTAAATTACATGACTAGATGACTAGAGAAGAACAGATTAAAGAGCACATAAAATTAGATACACTTCATATATGAAGATTATAGTAAAATTGGTAGAAGAGTGTTGAGAAAAGTATAAAATAGAAAAATATGAATGCATCTATCGAGTTGGGATACTTTTTTTTTTTTTTTTTTTTTTTTTTTCCTGAGAACTTAAATTGCATTTTGTGAAGGAATGAACTTACCTAGAAACTATTCAGAAATGCTAGATGAAGAGAAAAATTGAAGAAAATAACACTTCTCCTGCAAGATAGCAGACATTTGCCCACAAATTATTTTTTCAGTTTTCACTGTTGTGTTAGGAAGAAGTTCTAAAACAGAGCCAAAGTTCAATCTGTCTGTTCAATAGCGTAAGTATTGGGGAGCTGTGTTTCAATTAAGTGAAGAGGGCTGAGGGCTTAGTCTGCTTTAAAAGAAATAGTTCTTGGAATCAGTTCCTAAGCTACCTGTAAAAGGAAATCCAAAACTTGTCTCCCTACTGCTATGACATCTCTTATTTTCAGGACTTCTTTTCATAACACTTAAGCTGAGTTGCATGTATCTCCTTCATCTTTTCCAGTTGTCCTTATGTTCTTCTTCTGGAGTTACTCTGTTTGGTGTATGCACCTCTCTTCAGGACCAAATTTATTGTTATCTGTTTTTGTGAAGAAGCAGATAAATAATGTATTTTCAGTTCTGAATCTTCCCTTTCTCTCTAATGAAGTTCTGTAATGCTTTCCTAAGAAAGAACAGAACAGAGGAGTTTATTCCATCTGCATCCTCCACTCCCTTTTTAGTGCCTATATAACAATACATGCAGCATGCCTAGTAAGAAGGGAGAATTAGAGATCTGCATTTGATCATAGGGCCATAACCTCAATGTAATCATGGGAATAATGGTGGGACAGCTCACGAGACAAGAAAATTTTCATGGGTGGCTACATATAGTTTAGGAAAGACAGGCTGATGACTTAAGGCAGTGGAGCTGCTATTTATGTGAGATGAACTGGAATGTGCCAAAATCCACATAGGAACGAACAGCAAAATTAAGAAGCAGGCTAATATAGGTGACAAGGTTATGGGTGATTACTACAGGCCACCTGATCAGGAGGAAGTTTATGAGACATTCTACAGCCAGGCCTGTGCTTCATGATCACAGGTTCTTGCATGGGATGTCAGCCACCTGGGCATTTGTTTGAAAAGCAACACTGCCAGGCATACACAGCCTAGGTGGTTCCTGCAGTGTGTGGAAGGTAACTTTCTGAATCTGGCTGTGATGGAGACAAAGAAGAGAGGTGTGCTGGTGAACCATGTTCTTGCAAACATGGAAGGAATCATTTGGGATGTAGCAGCTGGGGTAATCTTGGCTGTAGCAACCATAATGTAGTGGAGTTCAGTAACATATATGGAAGAAACAGGGCAATAAATAGGATTACTACATGTTACAGTGAGGGTCGTGAGGCATTAGGACAGGTTGCCCAGTGGTGTGATTGATGCTCTGTCACTGGGGACTTTCAAGATGAGCTTGGATAAGGCCCTAGGAACATTATCTAGCTGTGGTGTCCCTGTTTGTTTGTTGCAGGGGCTTGGACTAGATTGCCTTCAGATGTCCCTTCCAACTCCAAGGCTTCTATGATTCTACAAAAAGCTGCAGATGTGGTACACCTTCTCTGCTTCAGTTTTTGCTGCTAAGACCACCTCTCAATATGCCAAGGCTCTGATGATAATGAGAGTCTGAAGAAAGAAAGACTTTCCACTCATCAAGGGAGATCTGTTCAGAGGCCATGTAGGCAAACTCGACACATGCAGATTCATGGACCCCAATGGCATGCACCCACAGTGCTGGGGGGTGATTGCCAAACTTCTTTTTTCACCTTTGAGAGGTCACGGAGAATGGGAGAGGTGCCTGAAGATGGGAGGAAAGACAGTGTCACTTTAGTCTTCAAAAAGGGAAAGAAAAAAGACCTGGGAAACTACAGAACAACTATTTGATCAAGCTCTAATAATTTTACTTATATTGTTTAGTTTGTTTGTTTTATTTACATTTATTTAATTATTTTGAATAGATTGACTAAGTACTGGGAATCTTTAATGGTGTAGAAAGATGTATTCTTGCAGACTGAACTAAGAATATTTAATGCTACCTCATTACATCAGCTGTTGATATTTTAAATGAAATAGTCCCTGGATTTCAAAGAGGCTATTCTGGATAGTGATTTGTGCCAGCTCATCACAAAACATCAATACTGCAAGACTAGACAGAACTATAAAAAAGAATCTGAGGATCTTCACTGAAATCATTATTGTCCTATGGGAACTGTATAAGGCAAGAAAAAACGAATCAGCAGAAATAAGAAATTAACACTACTGGGATTTTTTTACCAGTGGAAAGAACTTTACTCTGTGTTTTACCCTGTATAGAAATCTTCACAACTGGGTAAATTAGTATCAAGTTCAATTTAGCAAAATCTAGGTGTCAGAAATTTATTTCACTGACATGACCTGAATTATGAGTTGCTGCTATAGTCACTTGGTGTTGTTGAAAGCTGCATTTAGAAGTTTAATACCCTTGTATTTGCACAAAATGACAAAATTCTACTTCAGTACTAAGTAGACGATCCTAAAGGGTTAGACACATAACATTACATTGTGGAAATGAAATGATACACTGGAAAAAAAATAATCAAAGAGATGAAGTTAAGGAGAGATTAAGAGTGAAAGTGATTTCAGTATTTCCAAATGTTATTATTAAAATTGATTTCATCTCTATTTTCAAATAAGAAGAGAAAAAAGTTTAGAAAAATTACACTTCAGAACTGAAGTTTTAATGGAAAGTCTTACATACTTTTACAGTACAGCTAATGGAAGGTCTGTGCTTCATTCAGATAGAAAATAAAATGAAATCAGATAGGTAAATAAATAAATTAATGTGTTAATGAATGAAGCTAGATGGCAAAGAGATTTACCAAAATGTCAAACTGGCAATGTCATGGTGTAATGGTTAAGGTTAAATCAAATTGTAGAGTCTACATGAACTTACATACTAAAACATCTTAGTTGCACACATATGCAGTTAACCAAAATATCATGATTTCCTTGTTTCTCAGAATATGCAATGCAATCCAGAAGTTCATCAGGTCACATTAGAGACTCCATCCATGCTTTGTGTAGTCCTGGGCCTGGACACTGGTCCTTGGAGTTCTATCCCCAGGTGATGACTAGAGAACCAGGTGTTACTGGACTAGGAAGAGGATCCACATGGCTTATAATCTCCTCAAAATCATTCAGTGCCTAACAGCCGTCTGTCTCTGATTTTCATAGTCTCCTTCTCTGAAAGGTTCTGACATAATCACAAGTTTCAAAGTGAATGACATATTTACTGCTTTCACAACCAGTGGTAACCAGGTTGTTTATTTTCAATATATTCTCCTATCTCTATAGCTAAGTTATTCCCTCAAACTATAGTGTTAGCTTAAGTTTTTATTCTATCTATAATTTATATCATGTTGACTGTAGAGTGTATGACTGGAGTAGAAAACAATATATATGTACAAATATACGTAACATACAAAGAAAAGACAACCATGAATTTTCTAGCTTAATGTGACTTCAGTATAATACAAACTTGAAAAGACCAATTGAAAATTGAAGTAAACAGAATTTTTTTACAAAATTCAAAGTCCATTTATAGAAAATAATGTATGTAAATATATTTAATAAGAAAAGAACATCAACTAGTTCTATTAATTATGAGACTCATCACTCATAAAATATTACTTTTTTTATTATTTAATACAAAAATTGTAAAAGCATAATATTAACCACTACCAGATCATGGAAATATTGGCAGTTAAGATGAATAATATATCTGAGAAACAAAAATAATAGAAAATGGAAAAGAAAAAAATCAAACACTTTTAAATAAATTATAACTCATTTAGGATGATGTGTATGCAATTTAACTTTAATTATATCTAATCAAAGTGCCAATGTGTCACGGAGTTATCTAGATTAATCTATGTGCATGACAGGGGGCAGTAGGCCCTTGGCCTCCTGACCCTCGAAATGGGAAAGGGGTAGTGAGATGGGAGCTAGGCTCGAGGAAATAAACAGAGCAGTGGCAACAGAATAAGAAGGAAAATTTATTTTACTAACTATGCTACCAGAATGCAAGATAACACAATATAATACAGTCTAATTGAAATTGAGGCTAATAAATCAAGTAAAATAAGAGAAAGAGCTTTCCAAAAACTGAGAAGCCTACTTAGAAATTGAGGGCATACACCCACTGCCAGGCAGTGAGAGAGAAAGAGCCAGCAAGCATCACTTCCATGATGTATTTTCCTCTCTGAACATGAGGTCCTCTGGGACATGTAGTTCTTCTCTGTGCTCCCCATGATGTCATAATGTGGAATACCAATAGCAAAAAATTACAAAACCACGACACAACATATGATGAAGACTTGCTGTCATCAAATTGGTAGAGTAGGTCAGGAACTTCAGGGAGACAGTAGTCCATGTGAGGAGTACCATGCTCTAGTATGATTCTAGAACATATAAATCAAATTATTTTTATTTGAGACAGAGAAAAAAGAACATTCTTGGAAAAGTAATTAATGATGCTTTATACAAAAAAAAAGATATGTACTAATCATGCATTTCAGAGAAAGTTTGATTGAAACTGGAAAATGGATAGAATGTTTTTCAAAAATATGTAAATAAAACATCTTATTACAAAGATATTAAAGAATTCTATTTTTTTTCTCTCATAAAAAGAAGTGTTTGTTATTAATGTCTGTAGATACAGTGGATGAAGGCTAGAGGACAAGTACTGGTCAAAAAAAAAAAAAAAAAAAGAAAAAAAGAAAAAGAAAAAGAAAAAGAAAAAGAAAAAGAAAAAAGAAAAAAGATTTAATCTGCCCTCATATATAGGTGCAAAGGAAACTGAAGAAAGTCTTCAGCCTTAAGAGAGGAATATATTAATATTATTCTAAAATAACCACATTAAAGATAAGTCTAACTAATGTGAGTCCGATAAAGTTGCTACAGATATTGTACAATAGGGAGAAGGGGTTTAGCAGCTCTGAAGAACTCCTCTATAGCTTCAGGAACAGACTGGAAATTGACCCATGAGCTTAAGTAAAGACTAATCCACCCTGGAATTAAATCTGACAAGGAATGAGAAGGGTAGCAACAAAGGTCTCTACAAATACATTTGTAGCAAAGGAAACAAGGAAAAATATGGACCTTCTGTTCAATAGACAGGAAACTTGGAGGCAAATGCCATTAAAAAGGTCAGTGTACTCAATGTGTTCTTTGCCTTGCTCAATACTTGATAGATTGGACTTCAGAATTGTGGACCTCTGAAATCAGAGGTAAAGTGTGTAAGCCCATAGGACTTCTGGTGACTTAACACTTGTAGGGGGCTAAGCATCACACACTCTTTTGCTCACTCTCCCCAGGTGTTGTGGGGGGAAGAACCATAAAGTAAAAGAGCAAGGAGTCATGCTCTGAGACAAAGCCTAGGTAAAGCAAAAGCTCTTTGTGCAAACAAGACAAAACATGGAATCCAATCATTATGTTGAACTGTCAGCCATTTCCAGGAAGGCAGGGCTTATCAAGTGTAAGGATTTATTGAGAAGACAAATGTCATCGCTGTGAATGTACTCCTGTTTCTCACCTTTTATTACTAAACAGGAAGTCATATTGTATGGAATATCCTTTTAGTATATTTGAATCAGTATCCTGGCTACGTTCCCTCCTAGATGCAATTCCTAGCATTCTCACTGGCAAGACACCTTAAGAAACAGAAAAGGTCCAGACTCTGTGTAAGAATTGCTCTGCAAAACATAAAACCACCAATCTTTTCATCAATCATCCAAAACACAGAATCATATGAGCCTCTATGAAGAAAACTAACTTTGTCCCAGAGTTAATAATGACAGGATCTGATGGGGTACACCCAGAAGTTCTGAAGGAGCTGGCTGATGTTATTCTGAAGCCCATCTCAATTATCTTTGAACTGTCTTGGTGCCTGAGAGAGGTTCATGAAGACTGGAAAGAAGTAAATATCATTCCTATCTGTGCAAGAGCCAAGAAAAACAACCAGGCTATAGTATTTCTACGGACTGTTTAGTGTAACTTCAGTTCTTGGGAAAGTAAAAAACCTTCCTGGAAAGCATTTCTAAACACAAGAAGGATGACAATGTGACTTAGAGAAGTAAACGTGGATTTATGGAGGGGAAATCATACTTGACCATGTTTTTAGCCTTCTATTCTAAGGTAATTAGCTTGATAAGGTGCACCTGTTGATCTTCCAGCATGGGTCAATGGCCTCCAGAGCTGCATTAGGAAAAATAACACTGGTAAATAGAAGAAGGTGATTTTTTTCCTCTAATCAACAATGGTGATACTCATTTACAGTGCTGTGTAAAGGTCTGAACTCCCCAGTTAAAGAAAAACATAGATTTTCTTGTCCAAGTCCAGTGTTGAGTCAGAGATAGATGTGGGCTGCAACATCTTTCATATGGCTGAAGAGGCAGAAGGAACTGAGTTTGTTCAGCCTGAAGAAAAGAAGACTCAGTAAGCAGCTTGTCAAGATTTCAATAGCCAGTGGGAGGGAATGGAAAAGAAGGAGACAGATTCTTCTCAGACATAAGAGATTGGACAACAGATTCAAAATAACAACAACAGCAGCAGCAGAAATTCAATCTGAACACAAGAAAATGTTTCTTTTTTAAATTATGCTGGTGAGCACTGGGACTAGTTGTTTAGAGAGATTATGGAGTCTCCATTCTTCAAGAAACTCAAAAGCCTCTGGACAAGGCCAGTGACAACTTGCTCTAGTTTTTCCTGTTTAAACAGAAGCAGTAGGACAAAACAATCTCAAGAGCTCATTATCAGTCTCAGTGGTTCTATGATTCTGTGAATATATGTATATTTATATTCTTATCTGCATAAATTTCCAAGGGAGAATGAAGGGAAACAAACTCTCTGACACACAAGACACTAATGTAAATAGGTAGGATTTTCAAAGTCAATATTCTAGCTGTGTGCTCAATGAAATACAGATACGTAAGTTACTTTCTGATTTGTTATACTTTACTGAAATTAAATTAGATATTTTTCACAGAATCATGGAATGGTTGAGGTAGTAAGGGACCTCTGTATATCATCTGATCCAACTCCCTGCTCAAGCAGGGACACCTAGAGCATATTGCACAGAATTATGTCCTTGTAGATTTTAAAGATCTCCAAGGAGGGAGATTCCAAAATATCTCTTGACAACTTGTGCCAATGGAATCTTTTATGTTCTAGTTTGTGATCATTTCCTCTTGACCTGACACTGAGTGCTTCTGAAAAGAGCTTGGCTTAATTTTATTTTCATCTCCCTTCAAGTATTTATATAAATTGATGAGATTACCCCGTAGTGATTTATATGGAAATAGAGAGTCCTAGCTCTCTCAGCCTTTCCTGACAGAAGTGCTTCAGTCTCCTAATCATCTTTGTGACTAAGTAATACTTTGAAATACTTTGACACAGAATATTGCAAGACAGAAATACCAGATGATTCATCTCAAATACTTTGGGGAAGTCCTTTAAATATTAAATTCTAGTGAAGTCTTGGAAAATGACAATGACAGTAGCTAGTAGCTATGCCTAATGCCATAGTAATGACCATTCAAGTGAATCACATTCACAACCCATGGCAGTAGTATAATTATCCTGTAGCCCAAAGTGAACTCAGACTTATCCCTAACCTTGCATATCTTTTAAAATATGAAATCATTTTAAAAGAAAAACAATGCTTTAGATTATAAGGCAAGAATTTCTGCAATACTATAGGATGGTGGAAAATGTTATAGTATTCACACTGTTACAGGATGAGAATTTGCATAGGTATCAAAATCTGTATATTTGATACTTAGTTAAAAACAAAACAAAACAAAGCAAAACAAAACCAAATATACATATGTGTGTTTAATTGAGCAAATTTTTCCAAGGTATCTCATTTGTTCTTATACATTTTATATTTAAAAGTAGTAGGCACTTGTCCTCAATAATTCATATATAATTGCTCAGGTCGGAAAAGACCTTAAAGATCATCGGGTCCAACCACAACCTAACCATACTACCCTAACTCTAACAACCCTCTGCTAAATCATGTCCCTGAGCACCACATCCAAACAGTTTTTACGTACATCCAGGAATGGTGACTCAACTGCCTCCCTGGGAAGCCTATTCCAGTGCTTAACAAACCTTTCTGTAAAGAAGTGTTTCCTCATAACCAACCTAAACTTACCCTGGCACAACTTGAAGCCATTTCCTCTCATCCTGTCACCTGCCACCAGAGAGAAGAGACCAACCCTGCTCTTGCTGTAAGCACCTTTCAGATATTGGAAGAGAGCAAGAAGGTTTCCCCTCAACCTCCTCTTCCCCAGACTAAACAACCCCAGTTCCCTCAGCCTCTCCTCATAGAGCATATGCTCCAAGCTCTACACAAGCCTAGTTGTCCTTTGGACTTGCTCCAGCACCTCAATGTCCTTTCTGCATTGAGGTGCCCAAAACTGAACACAGTACTGGAGGTGAGGCCTCACCAATGCTGAGTACAGGGGCAGGATGACTGCTCACCACACCATAATTGGACCTCTCTGTTATATCAAGCCTCTAAAATTTTACCAATAAAACTCAAGTCAAGGATGATATGGGAGTGGCAAAGCCAAAATACTGATATTAATTTGTAATGTCAAAAAATACACAAGCATTAACTTAGATTCTAAAAGAAAATATCCATTCATATTACTAGATATACACAATGATTAAAACCTTAAGACTTCTGAAAGTTAACTACTTCTAATAATAGGATAGTGGCATTATACCTAACCTAGGTACATGAATTCTTCTGAAATAATTAGAACTCAAAATAAGAATTTTCACTAGGAATTTAGGGTGAAATTCTGCCTAACCAGGCTCGTAGTTTTATTTTAGGAGCATAGCATGAGTTCACGTTAGCAATTACTTTTCAGTGAAACTGGAAAGTGCAAACTAGTAGGGCACAATTGTGCTTATTTTCATTTGATCCTTGGGATCTCACTGGAAGTAATTCAAAGAAAATTCGCCCTCACACTTAAACACTTGTACTTTTCATGTTAATTATCATTAGCAGCTATTTTGTTTTATCAGTCCATTTATATCAGTCAACATTAGCTGTTAATTTAGATATAGAATTAATGTTTCTTGTGTAAAAGTCCATTTTTTTCTGATGAAATGATCCTTATATTCTACTCAGGTACAGCTGATGTTCATGAAAGGCAGGTTGTGCTTGTCCAACCTAATCTCCTACTATGACTATGTGACCAGACTGGTAGATGAGGGAAAGGCTGTGGGTGTAGTCTACCTACACTTCAGCAAAGCCTTTGACTCAGTCTCCCACAGCATTCTCCTGAAGAAACTGGCTGCCTGTGGTCAGAACAGGTACACCCTTCTCTGGGTAAAGAACTGGCTAAAGCTCTGTGCACAGTGGGTAGTAGTTAATGAAGTTAAATCTGGCTGGAGACCCATTACAAGTGGCATCCCCCAGAGATCAGTACTGGGTACCCATCTTGTTTAATATCTTTATTGATGACTTAGATGAGGGGATTGAGTGTGCCCTCAGTAAGTTTGCAGATGACACCAAGTAGACAGGTAGAGCTGATCTACTTGAGAGTAGGTGGGCCTTTCAGAAGGATCAGCATAGGCTGGATTTCTGGTCTGAGATGAATGGGATGAGATTCAAAAAGGCCAAGTGCCAGGTCCTGTACTTTGACCACAATCATCTCATGCAATGCCACAGGTTTTGGGCATGGTGACTGTGAAGAAAACCTTCAGGGTACTGGTTAATCCTCGCCTGAACATGAGTGGACAGTGTGCCCAGGTGGCCAAGAAGGCCAATGGTTGTACTAGATAATTTTGTAGGTCATTTCAAACCTTGTGATTCTGTGTGGTCTTTTCAGATTAAGTTACACATGAAAACTGTCTAGCAAACACTCACTGTCATGTGATATTAGCTATACTTGAAATCATGGTACACAATATCATTAAGAAAAAAAAAAACAAACAACAACAATAAACTTTAACAATGGCTCATTTATTATTTCCACTTTATTTTCTTTTTCTTGAACCATGATAAGCATATACTTGAGCCATATTTTTTACTACTGTATTTCACAGAACATTTCAGAACACTAAATGATATCAGTTTATATCAGCATAAATTTGCCTAAAAACAGGAATGTTTTGATTAAAATAAATATGCTATATAACAAATATATTATCAGTTAATACTTAATTGCACTCAAATTCTCAAATTGCCTATGTCTTTAAATTACATATACAACAAAATGGGAAGAAGGAAATACTCAATTATTTTTTCCTTATCATTTTTATTTAATGAAAATTATAGAGTAGTATTAGGTATAATTTTATAATCTTCAGAACACATTAGAAGAAGTTAGATTCTACATTCTGTATGTACTTTTACTATATTGAGATCATTAGAAGAGACTAGATTTTATGAACTGGAAGTGAACTTTTCTAATCAATGTACTTGTACAGTACTGTGGTTAATGGAAATTTGATGTCATTTTAAAAATGAATAATTGCAGAAAGTCCCTCTACTTGCATTAGCAGTATCTGTTACACAATCTTATGTGAAGGTCATTGAGTAAAGTGCTGAGAGATGAGTCTCCTAATGGGTAGCTTAACAGACAGCCAAATACTTTTAGTTTCCCTGGAAAATGTACAACTATTAACAGTTTCATTTCTAAATTTTACAATTATCAGCTAACCTGTCTATTTTCCGTGTTCTTAATATGGGCATTAACATAGCATGCCTAATTAAATCTAAGCTAACTGGCTCTTTCTTTCTCCTGCAATTGTCTGAGCCTTTTCCAACTTCCCCACCTCTACTGTATTTATAGCACTTTGCTAAAAAACACAGTATATTATTTTATTTTGGTGCAGTGGACAACATTTTTTTTATTTTTATTATTATCATTTTTAATGCCTCAGGACCACATCTGAAACTTAATCTTCAGCATTATCAAGAAAATAAATTATAGGAATAGGCAGGATAAGGTAAGCTATAATTTCCTCACGACCACCACACTGTGGAGCCAGTTCCAGTGCCTGAACATCCTCACAGTGAAGAACCTTTTCCAAATATCCAAGCTGAACCTTTTGTGAAACAAATTCATGTCATTCCCTTGGGTCATGTTGCTGCTCAAATCAGTGTCTCCCCTCTACCTCTTTCTGTGAAGAAACTATAGGCCTCTGTGATCTCTCCTCTCCTCTCCTCTCCTCTCCTCTCCTCTCCTCTCCTCTCCTCTCCTCTCCTCTCCTCTCCTCTCCTCTCCTCTCCTCTCCTCTCCTCTCCTCTCCTCTCCTCTCCTCTCCTCTCCTCTCCTCTCCTCTCCTCTCCTCTCCTCTCCTCTCCTCTCCTCTCCTCTCCTCTCCTCTCCTCTCCTCTCCTCTCCTCAATTTTGTTATCACTAGGTTGAACAAATCAGGAGACATTAGCCACTTCTCATTTGTATTGCTCTCTAGAACTTTTATTATCTTTCTAACTTTCTTTTGTATTCTCTCTAATAGATCTAGAACCTCCTAATACTGTGATGCACAGAACTGCACATAGTGCTTGAGGTGAGGCTGCACAGTGCAGAACAGAATGGGACAATCACTTTTCTCAGCTGGCTACCAGTACTGTGCCTGAGGTACCCCACAGTATACTTAGTCCTTTTGGCTGCCAGGGCACACAAATCACATTAAACTCATACCCAATACAATATTATTTAGTATATATTTTCTTTTGTTTTATGAGTATGATTCATCATAGTAACCATTTACTTCAAACTTTATTCTTAAGATGACATTACTAACACTTTCTATCAGAGAAACACTGAAAATGAAGAGATCAAAGAAAGTACCAAGTGGTGTACTATCAAAAGTTATTCTCTCCCCCCATTGTATGGAAGATTAAACTAGATGTAAACAGAACTGATGTAGTAAAGTAGAATATGTTTCTTTGTATTACTTTGTATTTTACATGATAAGATTATAAATATAGTTAAAAAAAAAAAAAAGTGGAAAAAAAAAATAAAATAAGAGACATGTCTTTTTGGAAAAGCTGCCAGAGTTTATCCAGAAGACTTAGAGTTCCCAGATTAGCTCTGTAATTAATCTCATTGTAATATCCCTATATCTACTTGGATGTTCTTTGTCCTGTTAACTCTAGAATTAATTCCACAAGTATGTATTTATTTTGACTCTATTTGCATTGAAAGCTTTTTGCCTTTTTAAGACAGTGCTAATCCATAATTTCATAACATGAAAAAGTCTCATAGGAACATGTTATATGTGCTCCTTTCCCTCCACCAATAATATCTCGATCAGAGTGATTGTCTTATAATTTTTTCAATTATAATATTGAATGCAATGACAAAGATGTTCTGAACTTCCAACTTTGCACACAAATTTTTGCCGACTTTTTTTTTTTTTTTTTCATTTTTTTTCCTCAGAGAATTTGTTAAGAAAATAAACATAATACATTTAAAATATTTTAAAATTTATATGCATATGTACTTATATATATACAGCTCCTGGCTCATTAGGAGTAAACTCATTTGCCACTAAAACCTTACAAGAAATCTAGACAGTGATCAGTTTGAAGTATTAACTCTACAGTTATAGTGAAGAGAGCACAAGATCCTAGATCTTGTAAGATAAATAAGCAGTACTGCTTACTTTTATCTTTTCATCTTTACCTTTATTGAAAACCATTCTGGAGGGTGAAATAGTTTGAAATAAGCATAATTTCAAACATAGTTAGAAATCAGGTTTTGATTTCTGACTCTACTATTTTAAATTGTAATCTTGTTTATTTTTACTTCAGAGATGCACATTAAAGACTATGGAAGTTTTTGAAACTATGGTGAAATTGAAAGCATTTAGAACTCAGAATATGTTAATCTGTTAATCATTAAAAGAATAGTAAAAAAACAAAAAAAAAAAAAAAAACAACTTTTGAACCACAGTATACTGAAATTTAGAACAACTGAGTGAAATCAATTCTTTCTTTAATCCATGAGACTACTGATAAACCAGGTTCTACATCTTTCAACATACGATTAATTAGAATACAGGTCAGATAAAAGATGTCAATAATTGGTCACTGAAACATTTAAACAATCAGTGTCTGTTTTCAGAACTTTCCGTAATCAATCACTGTCTTGTGCTTCAGGGACATCTTTCTATTAGAACATGCCACATACTGGAATTCCTCTGTTAGTAACAACAGTATCATGTATATTTAATTATAAAATAATGCACTGGTTAACAACAGCTCATAATTGAGTAATATTCTGATAAAATAGATTGTCTGATGAGACTCTAAAAAAGAGAAAAACAAATCCATTTTATTTTACTGCAGGAAAATATCACTACTGACTGCATTATACTATGGAGTATTACGTTATAGATAGTCTGCATGATGCTCTTTTCATTTTCAGTCCTGAGATGTCTCAGCTGCATTCAGACATGTAAGGCTTTATATCATTGAGGTTGCCACCACCTGCATCAGTGATAATTCCTCTGGAGTTAAACCTGAGACGTAGTCATAGAGAGAGCTGAAATACTCTGTGTAGTAACTACTCTAAATTATCTTGTTGCCTGTGAACCGGTTGTTTTTGGAAAAGAGTTTCTAAACATTAATAGAGCATTAACAATTAGGGATAAAAACAATATGGCAAAGAATCAGAACTGATATGTCATTAATATATTCTCAGGGAAGAATCTGGTATTTACTGAGAATGGCTTGGGTTAGAAGGCACCTCAGTGTTCATTTAGTTCCAAGACCAATGCCATAGGCAGGGTTGCTAGCCATGGAATCAGGCAAGAAATCAGGTTGCCCTGGGCCCCACTCAACTGGCCATTGCTGAGGCATCCATAACTTCTCTGGGCAACATTTCATGTGCCTCATCATACTTTGAGTGTTGTTGTTGTTGATGTTTTGTTTTTCCTAAGATCTAGTATAAATCTCCCTTCTTTAAGTTTTAAAACATTCTCCCTTGTCCTATCAATATTAGACTCTGTAAAAAAGGTATCTCCCCCCTGACTGTAAGATTATGTTAAGTATTGGAAGGCCACAAGATCAGCTCCTTCAGCCTGTCTTCATAGGAGAGGTTCTCCAGACCGCTAATCATATTCAAGACCTTTCTCTGTACTTACTCCACATTCTACGAGCTAAATTGTGATGTATTCTTTTCATTAATAGAATTATTCACTGAAAATCCAGATAAAATTTATTTACATTATCTGCTTTCATTTTTGATGGATTGTAATAAGTAATGTAGTTGTTCTCTTTAATTCAATAGGTAAATATTTAGAAAAACAGTATTCCATAACAGATTTATGGAATCTAGATACATTAAGTGCATATTCTTGGAATCTAATAATCCTAAGTGGAACAGAAAAGAAAAGAAAAGAAAAGAAAAGAAAAGAAAAGAAAAGAAAAGAAAAGAAAAGAAAAGAAAAGAAAAGAAAAGAAAAGAAAAGAAAAGAAAAGAAAAGAAAAGAAAAGAAAAGAAAAGAAAAGAAAAAAGAAAAACAAAAAGAAAAGAAAAGAAACCAAGAAAAGAAAAAAAAAAAAAAAAGAAAGAGGGCAGTTTACTTCCTCTATTAGGAAGACAGTAACATTCCACACTAAGCAGATATCAATAAGAATGTAATAATCAATGTCATTTCTGATTTCCATTTCTTTTGAGTTGTCATTACAGTAATGGAAGAGAGTCGCTGTACAGAATTGCTAGAAGTTAACAAGTCAAGTGAAAACCTAATTTATCATCTTCTATCTTTTCCTCATAAACTACAGATTAAGTTGTAAATGCCTCTGGAGATTTTTTTAATTATTATTATTTTTAAAATTAAATTATCTCAGCAGTCTATATAATCAGATCATTAAAATAAAAATAGTGAAAAATAAATTGCCTAAGAATAGTTGCACTGTATCACATATAAAACTTACAAGTGTTAATAAAACTAAAATATTTAGATCTATCAATTCCAAAAATAAAGAGAAAAGAATAAAACAAATCAGAACTTTTTTTTTTAATGTCATGATGTGTGTTTAGGGTGCAGTGTATCATATTAATATAAAGTTAGTAACTTATTAATCCATCAGTCCTGTTAAAATTAAATAAGGTAGCCTTGTGTCATGGTTTTATGATCATCGGCATTCCACATTATCACATCATGTAGTGTACTGGCAATTAAAGTGTTAATTCACCAGTTCCACACACCAAGCAGAAGAAACTGTGTTACCCAGAAGACTGTTTGCTATACTGATATCATTCCTGCACAGGAGGAATGCATATAAGGTGGTGGTGGCTCATCTGGCATTCTCTCACTTTCCTTCGTCTTTTCTCTTTGCTGCTCTTCTCCTTCACTGCTGCCCATCCTGACTGTGTGCACTGCTTCAGTATTAGTGTAAGGCCTACAGCTTTCATATACTCTCTCATTATATCTGATTTATTAGCTTCAGTTCTAATTATCTTGTATTCCGATACCACATTTATTAAACTAGTTTGTTTCTCCTCAGATCTTTCCATCTGTTTTGTTTTGTTTTGTTTTGTTTGTTTGTTTAATTATTTTGGGGTCCCCTGTTTCCCCCTTCTCCATGTGCCAAGAGCATCCACGGTTTGAGACATTTGTAGGGCCATACTGTAACTGAAATCAGATGCTCAACCTGGCAATGACAGATCAGTGATCACATTCTGAAAATAAATTACAAGAGCACCACAGTCATACATGCCAATTTCCTATTTCCTTTGTGAAATTTCACAGACTCATATAGTGCTCTCAGTCTGGGGTGAGTATAACAGGAACTGAAAGCATTCATTCCTCTAAGACTTCAATATACTCAGCACTTGATCAGTCACAAGCAGAGACTAGACAGATAATAAGCAGCAAAATACTGTCAAATCCTCTTAGCTAACTGGATATCAGGCTTTTGCCACACAGAAAGGTCTGGATGATGAGAGGCAGTGAAGGAAAAAAAAAAAAAAAAAAAAAAAAAAGGAAATCATATAGTATGCTATTTTCTTCTCTGGTATTGTGATATTGTCTGGTATTGGCATAATAAGGCAATGTCATAAAAACACATGAAGATAGTAATCCAATATTTTCATTTTCATTTGATGAGGATGGAAAAAAAATAATTTTGCTACAAAATAATACAGTCTAGAGTAGCTCAGTTTCATTAAGATATATTCCACTTTGTTTATCTAAAAAAAAAAAAAAGTAAACATTCCAAGAATTAAGAATGAGGAAGGAATTCTTGTCCAAGATAAACTAAAACAGCTCAAGAGATAGACATTGTATGGTACTTGACAACTACATTTGGATATACCTACAATAAGTATTCTTTCTTTAAACAGACAAGACACAATTTAACAGACACTAGCCACAATTACTACTGTACTACTGTTTCTATCAAATAATAGACCACTGTAAAATACTTTGTAATTTTTTCGTATTACTTATGTTTTTATGTGATAGCTAGGAGATCCATTTAATAACCATTTTCTTTTTCAGTGAGCAAGAATATCTCCAGAATTATTTTCTCCCCAGAAATCAATTATCAATAATAACAGCCAAACAAGTATTTCACTGAAACTAGACAGAGATAAGACAGAACATCCTACACCCACAACTTGTCTAAGAAAATAATTAGATGGCTTTCTACATCAGTTCTCCCAAAACAGTCTGTTATATTCAGAGTACATTAATTGTGTTCATTTGATGTGTATTCACGCAGCACTTTTTATTTCTAGCATATATTTCAAATGAAATGCTAACTTGTGAACAGTTTTAGCCCACTTTGGTTCAGTACCTAAATGGACAATGGGGACCCATGGACCCAACATGAGAAAAGGGGAAGAGGAGAAGGGAAAAAGTAGGGAGATGGGCCTAAAAACAAAATAGTGGCAGTGAGTTAAGTGAGAAAACTAATTTACTAATTATGGTATCAGAATGCAAGATAGCAAAACTTAAAGGTGTATAACTGGAATTGAAGCAAATAAAATAAGAAAGAATGTATTCAAAAACTGAAAGGCTTACTCTAATGCTGAAAGCAAGACAGTGTCATGGGTTACCTAGATTTACCTGTGCCCATGACAGGGGGCAGCCACCTTCCCAAAAGGGAAGGGAAAAGGGGAATGGGAAAAGAGAACAGCAGTGGCAATCTAAGGAGGAAAACTTATTTTACTAAATATGACATCAGAATACAAGATAACACAATATAATACAATATGATTGAGGCTAATAAATTTAACAAAATAGAGAGAGAGAGTCCCCGAAAACCGAGAGGCCTACTGTGAACTCTAGATGACACAGCTGGAATGCTTCCCACTCTCCAAGAGTCTGAGAGAGAGATTCTTCAGCCTGGGAGCGAGATATATATATGTCCTCCTCCCATGACTTATCTCTGGCCGCGAAGTCCTCTGGGATACATAGTTTTCTTCTGAGAGCTGAGTATTTGGGACGTTATTATTCCATAGAACTGGAGTATGAACTTTTTAATGATCCATACTGCACATGATGTTATGATGTGGAATATTGACAGCAACATTACAAATCCATGACAGACAGTTAGGAAGCACATGCCTCAGAGACGAGCAGAAAAAGATAGTCTTGTGGCTCCCATACAGTCATATCTTTGCCTCTGAATGAAAAATGGAAAGGGAACAGTGAAGTCTTCTGTGATCCATAGTTTGTTCTTTCTTTTCTGAAAACGGTATGCCCAAAATTGCAGCATTAACTCTTTAACTACCGGTGCACATGTTGCTATGATATGGAATACTATTAACAAAAATCTTAAAATCATGACACATCTGAAGACAAAATTAGTAGTTTTTTCTATGTTATTTTTTCATGAAATTTGGATACTTCACTGCATAGTATAAACAGAGGTTTCTAACATCTTAATCTCATAGAAGACAAAGGGATGCCACAGGGAATAAATAATCACAAAACATATGCATTCAGCCTGGACATTATTTAAAGATCACTAGATTTTGTTTGCTTGTTCATTTCATAATACAGCTTCCATTAAATTTAGTGACTTCTTGAAAGAAAAACATTTCTGTATAATTTATTCCAGGATTTAAGTGAAACCTACAAAATAAAATATGTTTCATTAATCATCACCTGCAAAACCTGAAAAGGCTAAGACTTTTGTCCGCTGTGATGCAGAAGCTTTCCAGTGGAGAATATCCATAACTTCCTAAAGTTTGTTATTTCTTGAACTATCTTCTAAGTAGCATTGCACAAATCTAAATATAGAAGTATTTTGTGTGTTTTGCTTTTGAGGGAATACAATCAATCAAACAAACACAATTCACCAGGAATAACAAGAGGAGATTCATTTAAATTCTTGCAATGTGAGAATTTCAAATTCTGGTCATTTTTCCTGATTCTGAGTATAACTGAATCTATAAGCAATATCTCTATGGACAATTTATGCAGAAGGAGAAACCTGATAATTAGAATATTTTCTTTTGGCTTCATAAGCTAAATAGCTTTATAGGTTATGTATATTTAAAATTCATTTTTAGCTTAAATGGAGATCTGATTACTTTAGGGAAAGTAATTCCATTAAAACAGATTAATTTAACCAAATGAGTCCTGTATTAATATGCTTTTTTACCTACTGATTGGCAGCAGGAAATCATCTGAATAGATCCTATAATGGATTAGCAGTAGTCAAACAGAGTTCTTCATATTACTGCAGTCCTAAATGGTGCTTTGTCTAAACAGTTATGTTTCTCAGGAGCACATTCTCCGATATTAAACATTTATCTGTTGACACATCTTTAAATTTGTTTGAATAATTTTATATCCACCTGTGTTCTTCATATCTTACAGCATGAAAAACTTCAAGAGAAGTCTATCTCAATGAAAAGGTGTCAGGCAAAATACCAGGGAAGTCTTCATGAATGAGCAGGAACCTCCCGTCTAAACTCAAACACAAAAAAGGGAACAAAAAGAGGATGGAAAAAAAAAAAAGAAGTGCCATCTAAGAGTAATACAGAAATATTGTCTGAGCATCAGGGATGAAATTAGGAAAGCCTGAGACAAACTAGAATCAAAAGTGACCAGGGATGACTTTTTTCTACTAAAAGTAGAACTTCTGCAAGTACATAAGTAATAAAAGGAAGAGTGAGGAAGATATGGATCCATTGCTGAAGGAGGACCTGAGTACATATGACAGAGAAGCAACTGAGGTATTGAATGCTCAGTCTTTACTAGAAATTAAAAACCTTCACAAATTACACCTCCCAGACACAAGGGGGAAAGGCTGGATCACAAAAGAGGTACCTATGGTGGAAAAGGATCTTGTCAGGGAATTCTTATGCAAACTAGAGTTCCTTAAGTCCATGGGCCCTGATGGGATGCACCCCCAAGTGGGTGATGGCAAATTTCACTACAAAGTGAAGCCCTGGGGAAGGTTGATGTCCCTCCTATATTAAGAAAGGGAAAAAAGGTGGAGCCACAGAACTAGAGGTCTTACTTCAATCCCTGTGAATGAGATGGAGAAGCTAATCCTGTAAACTAGATTTCTAGGCACATGAAGGAGAAGAAAATCATCAGGAGTAGTCAACATGGATTTAAACTCAGATTCTATTGTCAGAAACAGTTAGTAAAAAGAGGAATAAAACTTTTTTTTTTTTTTTTTTTTTTTTTTTTTTTTTTTTTTTTTAGTAATGTGCAAACATTTATCATTAGGGTTTAAGGAAAAACAAAACAAAAAAAACACAAAAACAACAACAAAACAACAACAACAACAACAACAACAAAAAAAAAAAAAAAAAACAACCTCAAGATATTTAAGAAATCATAGAATCATAGAATCATAGAATTACCCAGGTTGGAAAAGACCTTGAAGATCATCAAGTCCAACCACAGCCTAACCAGTACCCTATCTCTAAAAACCCTCTGCTAAATCATATCCCTGAGTACCATATCCAAACAGCTCTTAAACACATCCAGGGATGGTGATTCAACCACCTCCCTGGGGAGCCCATTCCTGTACCTAACCACCCTTTCTGTAAATTTCTTCCTAATACCCAACCTAAACTTGCCCTGGCACGACTTGAGGCCATTTCCGTAAGTTATAATATTATACTGTTTTTACAAGAAGTAAATCATACTGGCCTGATGTGATATGTGTCAAAGAGAAGAAAACTCATTTCTATCTTCAGGTAATGTGGAAGATCACCTATTTCTCTGTGATAGTGAAATACATGCATTAGCATCACATGAGATTGGAAAAGATGTGAACTAATGGACAGCTTGAAGAATGTTTAACAGCTATCCCATAGAAAGATAAAAACAGGTAAAACTGAAAGGAATAACATGAAGTGAGAGAAGTAGTTAACCATTTATACTCATGAAATATATTGACTTGATATTGGATATATACTAATTACATTAAAAAAAATAAATTTGTAATTGTAGAATATCAAGTTCAACAGCTCATAATTCCCTTTCAAAACTAAAATATTGGATAGTACAAAGTACCTGACATAGTAGAGGGAGGGAGGGAGGCTTGAGCTATAATTCAAGCACAGACCAAGAAGACTACTAGCTTTTTTATTTACATAAGTATTTAACAATTTCAAAACAATATCATGTTTTGAAGGATTTCATACCTGTATCTTGAAAAAGACAATAAGAAAACTAGTCTCTTAAAATGCTTTTGTTCTACCTTAACCCTGGCACTGACTTGAAATTATATCTTTCACTGATTGCCATAGTAATTACCTCTGTGTGAAAACTCTCACCAGTTTATAAAATCTCCTTAACAATTTTGACTTGTATGTAAACATGATATATGGATTGAGTTTATAATATTCATATTAGATCAAAGTCAGTTTTCTGCAGCTGATTGGTCTAGTAAATTTTTTCTTTAAAGCATAAGGATAGATATTACAATTTTGCTGTGATATATCCTCTTAATCTGAAGCATTTCTAATCCAAATACCATAACATGACACAAATCTTTCATGCCTACTATTCTATGATAAGATAGGTATGGCTTATAGTAAAATATGAAAACATGGTTAAAATCAGAATCAAAACAGAATACCTGAACAGATACATTCACTGCAGTACTAGATGTCTTTGGTGCCCAAATCTCCTTGTGGCTGATAGACATGTCTCTCTGCACAGAGAGATACAGTCATTTCTAGAATAACAGTTCAAAAACAAATTGGATGAACTTTTACATACAAATCACTTCCCCAAAACACTGTCTTTTCTCTAAAAAGAAATATAATAAAAAAAAAGATTTTATTTACTTTAATAGAAGGTTGTTTTTACATTCCTATGTAAATTAACACATTTAACTACAAAATAAACAAATAAAAAATCAAAACATAATTTTCTTCATATGTGAGCATGCTTCCACAGCCATGATCACTAGAAGGAATATTACATACAATGTATCTCATCATATTTTATATGTAACAATGCAATTAAATATTAAATAATAAATACTGCTACTGATATTTAATATAACATGGATTTCATCATTGTATGAGATAGTAATATATATGCGCACATAATTATAATATGAAATTTTATATAGTATAAGGCATTAAACTTCTGTCCTAGGCTTCATCTTAAACAGTTAGCTTAATATTTTATGTCTTATTTTGGTATTCCTAGTCGCTTTCTAGCCTGTGAAAGGAAATAGATAGTTTGAATCATACTCACCTGTAGTCCTGACCTGTGCCTTTGTGGGACAAATTTCTTTTCCTGAAAATAATTCATAGAACCAGCCTAGATCTCAGCATTTACATTGTAGACTTCTGCATTTGATCAGATAGATCCCACTTCTAACAGTGAAATAAAGCCTGCATTTGCTAATTATATTTCTTCTGTTCTGTGCATTTTGCATTTATGTTCAAATCTATTTTGTCCTTATTTTATATTACTAAGGTAATGGACACTGGACAGATATGATTGAAGTTGTACATTATAAAAAAAAAAAAAAAATCTTCCCTACATGAATATTCCGTCATGAATTTCCAGTGGTCTGTCTCTTTCAAATGGATTGATCCTTTGGAATTGCAGGTAATGAAAATCTGCCTGTTGAATGACACAAATATTAAAATCAACTGTCCACAGTTCACTAATGTCAGCAGGGCCTTCCAGTTTCCACTTTGTTGAGCTAATACATGCCACTTCAATTTTTTATTGCAACTTGAACCTTCATTCTATCCATAATTACACGAGCTGTGTGAATGTATCCCAGATACTGAAAGATCAAAGTTTTTCTACATCTCACTTCGGACACTATAATTACAAGGTGTGCTGAAGAAAAATCTTCTACCTAGATACAGATATTTTAGTTCTGATGTTTTAAGACATTTTTTAACAGTAAAATGTTAATATATATATATATATATATATATATATACTGGTACTTACACTTTAAGGTCAGAGATTAATTTGTGAAATTATCATTGTTCTTCAAAGTTTTGGGGTTTTTTTGTATTTTTTTTTTTATTATTATTATTTTCCCCTGTAACATAGCATACGTTAACATTATTTACCTGATACTTTTGAGGTTGTTTGAACACATGCATTAGAGAGATCTGCAGTTTCAGTTGCTTCAATACTGGTATGTTTTCAAAAGCTGTATGTAGTGAGTGCAACAATTAAGATGAAAAAGTATACATTATTTTTGATAGTACAGATTTCTATATTACAGGGTAAAATATAACTGTTTTTTTTTTTTTTTTTTTTTTTTTTTCTGTTAGTGCATGATGCCACCAAAGGAGAACGCTGAAAAAAGTTAAAATAAATCAGACCAAATGATCAAGGTTGTCTCCTACACAACAGAAGGAATGTTTTGACTGTCTCAGCTTTCTTGGGAAGAGTGGTGATACAATGGAGATCATAAGCAACAAGTGACAATGGCCTTCCTAGTGACATAAATGTGTTGAGAATGCAGCATAAAAGGATTCCTTATTAGTAATGATAGAACTATCATGGTTGCAAAAGACTGGAGAGTTAGGGATTTTGGAATAATATTTAAAAGGTTCTAAACCAGCACATTTGAATTTTAGAGGCTTGTGCATATTCTAAGGGATTTAGAGAAGGAAAGAAATAACCAGGTTCCAACAAGCACTGTCCTGTATACCCTTACCCCACTCTTCTGTTTTATCCAGGTCTCCAGACCCCATTTAAGCCTTGGAGCTGTCAATTCTCATCCCAACAACATGCAACAATGTCATTGTGTTTGTCCTTACAGACATGTTCAACTATCAGACCTGCAGAGCTGGGCACACTCACAGGCCCACATCCTAGATAGGCACAGCTAATTCCTATACCCAGGGAGGTGTCAGATGCCTAGGACTAAGGCAACCATGCTGTACCCAATTGCCCTGACTATGATTTTAACGTCTATTGAGTAGACTGCATGATTTACTTGTTCCAGTGTCACTCTTTCATGACAAACTGAAAAGAAAGAACTACGTGATCTTTTCCACAGTTTTTTCCACTTATTCTAATGGTTCTTGTAAATAATCATGTTTTGTACTTGAACTTCTAATTACTTTTAGGCATATTATGGTTTCTGAAATAGTTACAACTGCTTTTTTTTTTTTTTTTTTTTTTTTTTTTTTGGCAAATGAAAGTAGATCCAGTGTCTTATTTATCTATCCATCATGTGTTTTCCATGGTTTGCTATTTTCCGTATCTCTATTCTTATAAATATGTAAAATATGAAAACATGGTTAAAATCAGAATCAAAACAGAATACCTGAACAGATACATTCACTGCAGTACTAGATGTCTTTGGCGAACAAATCTCCTTGTGGCTGATAGACATGTCTCTCTGCACAGAGAGATACAGTCATACCTCTCCAGAGGTCCTTTCCTTCCAACATCAATCATCTTGTGAACAATTAAATCTTCAATCTTCAATTAAATGCATTATCTTAAATATATATACATATATATACAAGTAAAATATTGCATTTGAACCCCATTTTAATCTTTACAGAATAACAGTAGTAAGTTAGATCTACAAAAAGAAAAATTAATTTCTCTCTCTCTTTTTTTTTTTTTTTTTTTTTAATTTCATCTGCAGCCATCTTTTCCTTCTTTTCTTCCTTCCTGCCTGCTTTACTTTTATTTTTTATTTGCTTTTCTACTTTTCTCCTTTGGTTGAACACACTGTGCTTAAAAAGAATTTGGATGTGGTGCTCTGGGACATGATTTAGCTGAGGGTTGTTATAGGTAATGGTTGGACTCGATGATCTTTAAGGTCTTTTCAAACATGAGCAATTCTGTAATTCTATGATTCTGTTTGGTTTGTTTTCTGCTGTACTGTGGTTTTTACACTGAGGACTGGGAAATGCTAGATCTAGTATAATATAAACAGTGAAAATGGAGAGCAGAAGTTGAGAGAGTGCAGTGGAGTTGAAGGAACTGTCTAATTTCAGTTATTTGAAATAGTTTACATAGCTGAAGTTAGATGATTTCAGTAATAATTCAGTAATACTTTTTACCAATATGGTTACTTATGTTTTAAATTCTATTAGTTAGAAAACAGTAATTAACAACAACAACAAAAAAGTTACAATGAAGAAAAAAAAAAAAAGTTCTGTATTTAATACCACTAGAGATTAAATTAAACATATATCTTGTCTCTTAGTGTATACAGAGCAAACATACAGCACTAAAGATCCTGAGGTAATGATATTAAGGTTATGGCACGATCAAAAATGCCTGAATTTAATGACCATTTGTGATCTACCTGTAAAATCAATGAAACAACACTTGACAAATCTATAAAATGGGATGCAACCTGACATGAATTTGTCTAAGATCTTTCTAAATACAAAGAAAACCACAGAAAACAATACAAAACCATCTCTTCTCCCCTTCCCATCTGTTATGGTCTTGTAATTTTTGCTATTGGTATTCCACATCATGACATCATGTGGAGCACAAACAACTACATGTTCTAGAGGACCTCACAGTCAGAGAGGAAACTCATGGGAGCTGGCCCACTCTCCTTCTCTCACTGCCTAGCAATGGGTGTGGATGTGCTTTCCAAGCTGAGCATCTTCAATTTTAAAGTAGGCTTCTCAGTTTTTTGGAAAACTGTCTCTCCCTTATTTTATTTGATTTATTAGCCTCAATTTCAATTAGATTGCATTATATTGGTTATCTTGCATTCTGATATCATAGTAACACAAGTTTTCCTCCTTAGATTGTTGCTGCTGCTCTTTTTGTTTCCTTGAACCCAGCTCCCATCTCCCTACATCTTTCCCTTTTCCCTTCCCATAGATTGACCTAGATAACTCTGTGCCACCATTCCTCTTCCTTCTCTTCCTTTATTCCCTTTTTTTTGTTTTCCCTTACCTTCCATTCTTTTTTTTTTATTATTATTTTTTTTAGGGTTTTTTTTTTTTTTTTTTTTTTTTTTTTTTTTTTTTTTAGTGTGTATTAAGGAAAATAAATAGTAAAATGTCATTGCCTCTAATCTAAAGAACAATCTGCATTATGTGCTCTGGTACACTAACGTGATCTCTTTGCATTTGGGTCACCTGTTCTGTATTTCTGTATTTTATTATCCTTTTTATTCTTTGCTAACTCTACAAATACAGAAGCTGCTCTGAAATTCTTAACACTAAATGAGAGCTTTTTCCTTAAGTAAAACAACTGACTTTACAGTATACACCTTAGATTAGCACCTATGCCTCAGCATTTCACTTAGAAGTTAGAGGATATCTTGTGTATTTCTTTATATAAGTATAATGAGGGATAATTCAATGCTCACATTCTACTTCTGTTCTATAGCTCCACATAAATGTTTCTAAGAATTATTAATACTTATTAAAATGGGCAATTGCTGTGTGCTCATTAGCTCAGTTAGCGCAATGTTTGATTTGAAATTTCTAAGCACTCAAGGAATCCAAAATGCCTGAAGGTATATTTAGAACTTCTACTCACCTTTGCCTGTGTCTTTGTCTCTGGCAAAATGAATAATTTTATTTTAAATATACAATTATGGGAACAATGTCAATAAATGCTGAAGGAATTAGTGGATGACTGTCTTGTGTTTAGTAAGTTTTCAACACTATAAGCCAGGTCTTCCAAAATATCTGTTTATTACAGGAACAAAAAGGAATCAGTGTGCTTTAGTCTACTGCCATTTAATGAAATTCAAGTGATTATTCTTTATAGATACCACAGCCTCTTTTCTCACTTGGTGGGTTCAGAGGAAGGTAAATCCTTGGAATCCCCAGAACAGGGCACACCCTTGTCACACTGACCTCCTGAGTCACAGGAGTGATGCAATTAGACAGTGACTCAAAGGAACAAACCCAGATAATTTATTGAGCTTTCCAACAACATTCAAATAGTCCAAGACAAAATTAGATAACATTCTAACAAGATTTAAATAATGTTATGGATAAAGAGCATTTTGACACTGCTGTAATTTCCTTATCATCTATGTTAAGGTAAATTTAAACAATAGCTACTAAAGAAAATGAGTAAAAGAAGAGAGAAAAGAATAGAAAGAAAAAGAAAGATGAGAAAAATTGAGAGAAACAGAAAAATAAAGAGAGACAGAGAGATGGACAGTGAAAAGAGGACACAGATGCCAGAGGAGGAATGAATGGGTGAGCATGCTCATCCTAAGGTCATTGTCTCTAACTTGCAAAAGGCAGACAGCAAAAACCAAACCAAACCATACCAAAAACAAACAAACAAAACAAAAACAAACAAAACAAAAATAGGGAAAATGAAAATATTCTTTCAGGCATCTTTTTATGCCTGTTTGTTTTGCAAATTCATCATCCCAAGACTGTAATCAAGTGAGTAAAGCACAATTCTGACTAAATATTTGTGACTAATTATTGATGATCTGTGTAGCTCATCAATTAATTTATTACAAACTCTGGAGTTTAAAAATATTTCTTAAATTTGGAACTTTGACATTCGCCTCCCTGAGAGGTCAACCCAACAGGATTATTGAAATATTTATTCATAATACATATAGAAAATAAAATTCTTCAAATGAGCATACATGCAGATCAGTTGCTACTTTACTGTATTCAAAGATTTTAAACCTGTTCAGTTAAAAGGACAGATTATTGTTATAACCACCATTACTTTCCTCTGTATCCTCATCTGGAAATGCTTTTCCACATTTTCTATCTCTTCTTCAGATTTTTCACATATATTCTTTCAATTTATTCATTTATTTATTTATTTTCAGATATGCTAGCCAACTATAAACAAGACTTTCCTTCAGACTTCACTACATTTGATACAAGTTACAACAATATTATTAAGCTTCCTAATGCTCCTTGAATAGATACCCCAGCCCTGCAATTTTTGTTTAGATAACAGGAAGAGCTGTGTCTCTGAACCGAGGAAATGAGGTAGTTCTGCTGACACTTTATACTGAGTAAATAGTGAGTCCTGGTTGGAATCAGTCACTGAATATGTAATATACCCCTGGGAAAGTTCTGTGTAACACAAGCTATGCATATAAACTGAAGATCTTTTGCATAAGCTATGCATAATGGGGAAGATTACCCTCATGCATCCAGCACTGATATTAAGGAATGTCTGCTTTCTAACACTTCAACTTGAATCTTAGAGTGTTATGATATCACACTGACTTTTGATGGGGAGGGGAAGAAAGAGATTATAATTTAAGTGTTAGTTATCAAGATAGAAAGCAGAGGAACACAAGTCTAGTTCTTTTCTCTTGGCAAGGGCTGTTGTACTTCAAGACAGAGAGATAAGCCAGTATCTTGAATGCTTTATTTCTGGTCAGATATTAAAGTTTATTCTGTAGCCTCTGGAAAATGAAAATTAGAAGGCAGAAAGTAAGAACTACATCATGCCTGAAAAACACAATATTGTAGATATTTCAAGGCTAAGTAACCTCAATGAAACAAATCTTTTGGGTCTGTAGGACCATGGGACTCTGCAGGGCTATGCTAGAACACAGAACAAAAAACTGAAGGAGAGCAAGCTGCTAGGGATGTAACTTTGTGGTCATCATCACCGGGTCACCTCATTTATCCTGATTTTTGACAGATTTAACTTCTGGGTCAGGACTTTCTGCCTCAAAAGATTTCAGACTTCTCTTCTTACAGCATTATTGTTAGGTTCTATCAACAGAGTTTTAGATGTTTCCTTGCGACAGGAATCCTAGAAGTTTGAGCAGAATGAGATGCAGGGTCTGACGAGTATTAGGTATATTATTCATAATAGTAATATTCCCTGCCTGCATAACAAATCTAGACACTGCTGCTGTCTGTCTCCTGCTGTATTGTTTACTTTTAAATCTGCAGAATGTTTTCGACTGGATAAACTAATGTAAGTTTCACATATATAAGTACTTCTGATAAATGAACCATTCTCTGAGACATGGAGAAGTAAGGCCAGTTTTCAGTGGCATGTAAAAATAAATGTTTATGTGTTGATGAAAAACAGTTTTCATATATTTGAAACAAGATAACTTGTCCATGTTATCTGGCATCACATGTTTATATAAAAATATGAGCATAGTGGAATATATATTTCTTAAAACCACTGCCCAATTCAGTTATAACCTTATGTCTAGCTTCAATTTACAGGAGGGTTACAGGAGGGAGGCAAGGTTCTTTTGATATATCATGCCCAGCATGAGATTAAGAAGAAAACATTCAAATGTTGTTCTGACCAGTTTATTAGTAATAATAGTCAGCTGAGGAGATGGGGGAGAGTGGCGAATACCAAAATTAGGGTGATGGGGACGGGAAAGTGGGTGATAGGAAAGGTAGGAAAGGGCAAGAATTGTGTAAAAGTAAGGATAGTCACCACCTGGATGCAGCAGCGTCCCGTCGCACGTTGTTTCATTGGCGTAGGGGAGAGCAGCAGCAGAGTGGCAGGCCACAAGCAGCAGACCGGTGCAGCTCAGAGCAGGCAGTGGACGGAGCAGCGAAGTTTCACAAAGCAGCATCTCGAGCAGCATTTCGAGCAGCAAGCCCAGGAGAGTTCGTTGGTAGCTGTAGGCGAAGTTTGTCAGCATGCAGGCATGCAGGTGTCACGTAGTGAGGCATCTGATGTCAGAAAACCTACTTGTTCATGTAGTGAGGCATCTGATGTCAGAAAAACTTAACCTCATGGTTTGTCCATGCTCTTTTTATCCTACTTCTTCCCTGCCTACGTGACATTACTGGGGGCCTGGGTCAGAGTCATGTGAGTACCCCTGAGATGACCATCTTCCTTGAGATAAGCCCACACAAAAGACCACTTCACGGCCATTAATCTGCAGCATAAGCTCTCTCATTGCCCCTGGACTTGTCCATCTGTTTCCCTCAGACAAAGGGTTTCTCATCCCCTGCCCAGGGCTTGCCTGGACTTGTCCATCTTCAGCAAACTTTTGAGGCAATAGTGTAAAAAGCATGGCCTCTTACACCACCCTCTGACTCAAAGTTTGCTTAAAAAATTGACCACTGCTGATCCAGGATGGTGAGAAAAAGATAGCAAGCATAAGGGTAAAGAAGGGAGAGGGCAGGGAATTAAATGTTTCATACAATCACTAGAAAAGATTTTTTCTGCTTGGTTACAAATGTTGCTCAACTTCTCCATCACTTGAGGAGGTTACAGAATACATGGACGATACAACACGTCGGATAAGTTGAATGAAACGCGGTATCATACACAGAACAAACATAAGAGTTGCGACAACACACAATAGATAACAAACATGAGAGTAGTGATAACACACAATAGACAAAATAAGATGTATTTTATTCACAGTCCACCTGGAAGCCAGGAAAAAAGATCAAGGTCTGGGCTTTTCCAAGTTTGGACAGGAACATGTGCTATTTTCTGTATACCTTCAGCAATTTGTTTAACAGCTTTACCACTATCACTCTTTAGACAACAGGTGAAGTCATTTAATATGACAGAGACACCATATCAACTTCTGAGTTTGTAGAACTGAGGCATTTTGGTAGTTTCATAGTCCAAATGAACACTCCTGAAAGTTAGAGTGAGGTTAATGTGATAGTATAAAATCTTATATCACAGACTATTCTGCATTTTCTGTTCATGTATTTAACAGAATGTGGTTTTGACATCAGCTTTCTCTCCTTTACATTATTAATAACCTTGAGGAAGGAAGAATTGCTTCTTTTACAATGACAATTAAATTAAATCACATTTCCAGGTGAAAGAGTCTTAATGTAGTCATAATATCAATGTGCTATTGAGTTTAATGACATTAAAAATAGGTCAGAAATTTCTAAGCTGCTTTACAAGCTGGAAGTATTGACACAAAAGCTTGTTTTGATGTTGTATTTCTTTTTTATTCTAGTCAGATTTAACTCTTTACCTTTTCCTGGGCTATTACTACATCCTTCTTCCCTAGGAGAAGGTAAAAAGTTAGAGACAGTAAAAAACTGAAGGGTATTAATAGCTTTCAGTAATCTGTTATTATTTGTTGTTGCTCTGTTCTCTTCTGTTCAATTCTGTTTTGTTTTTACTAGAGATAGAAAGCAAACAAACTAACAAACAGTAACAAGTATAAACAAACAAACAAACAAAAATGATTCTAGGTTCATGCAATCATGTAAAATTTTTCAACACTAGCTGACCAATGCTCAGCATGTCTCACAGAAATGTTAGCTGCCCTGGATAACTCTCCACAGTTTTATTGTTCAGCATGATATGATTTACTTTGGAATAATCGTTTGGTCTGTTTACGTCAGCTGTCCTGGCTGTGTTTTGTCTCTCGTTTCTGTGTATCTCCAGCCACTTCACCATCAGAAGAGCACAAGAATTATAAAAGTCCTTATCATATTATAAGCACTGCTCAGTAAGAACTAAAACATCAGTGTGTTATGAAAGTTATTCTCATCATAAATCCAAATGACACAATCATACCAGATACTATGAAGAAAATTAAGTCTTTCACAGCTGAAACCAGGACAGTGTCAAGCATTATCCATCACATATCCATTCTGTATCGTTTACATCATGCTCAGACCTCACATTTTCCATTACATTGTTAATAATCAAAACTTTTTGTGTTCTTCCATGTATACACCCAAATATAATTCCCATACTCTTTTGGCAGTCTCTCTTGAATGTCCACTGAGTTCTTTTAGGTCGTAACTGTGGGGCCCATGTCATAATGGCTCTTCAGGACATTCTATATGCAGTGTGGTGCTGTAGTGCTGAATGCTGAAGCCAGATTTGGCTCAATCATCACTGTACTTGCCTGGTTCTATCAAAATAAATTCTTCATTAATCTGTATGATTCTTACTGTAATACCACAGAAATTATATACAGCACTCATTGCAATGATGACATAGAACAACTTATGATAACTGCTTACACACAATGGGCTATTCTCACTGCAAATCATATCCTCTAGAGGACCACACCAGACTTCCCTATAATTCCAAATTACTCACCCAAGTCCTTCAGCAAAAGGAATTTTTTTACAAGGCAGGAATAACCCAGACTGCTCCAGCATTTCTTTTTATGAACAGTACAAATACTTTACACCCCTCTACAGTACAAAAAAAGTTTTGATTGGAGAGATAGCTATACTTGCAGTTTTCCTAGTTTTTATTAACCTGATGGCTTTTGTCAAATATATATTCCAGCATTTAAATGTCCAAACACCCACTGCTTCTAGTGTAGCCCTTAACAGTCTATTGCACTGTTCAGTTTTCCCTGGTGCATGACAGTGGATGTGAACGAAGGATCTTCATATTTAGACTCTTCATCATCTGCACAGATTTCCATCAGATATTGTTTTTTATTCATGTAGTATTGCTCCCAAAGTGCACACAGTGCTGAAGGTGAGGTCACATTAGCGAGGAGCAGAATGAGCAATGTTTTCCCTCATCTGAATAGTGATGTTGTGCTTAATGCCTACTCAGGATGTGGTTGGACATTTTGACTGCCAGGGCACAATAATGACTTCTATTCAATTTACACTGACAAGAACTCCCAAATACCTTTCTGTGGGTTTACTTTTCAGTCTCTTTTCCCTAAGTTTGGACACATATAAGGGATTGGTCCACCCCAGGTTCTGAATTTGGCATTTATTCTAGAGAAGCTTCATGTGACCAGTGATTTCTCATCCCTGTTTTTTTTCCAAAATCTCTCTGCAACACTTCTGTACTTTTGAGAATGGCAACATCTTCCCCTGATTTAGTATAGCTTGCAAACATAAATAGTACCCATTCAAGTCTTGTGCTCAGATCATTTTATAAAAAACTTTTAAGACTGGATTTAGAATGGAACATCGTGCAACCACACTAGTGATTGTTTACCATCTTGATGTAACCCCAATTACACTTTGAATCTGACCCACTAGCCAATTGTTCACCCATTATACTATACGTTTGTCTAGCTGGACAATTGGTCAAGTATCTCAATCACTTTGATGTAAGGTTCCCATTCAGTTAAAACATTAATACTGCTAAAATGAATCAATGAAGTCAATAATTTTAGCTATTTTGTTTATTTATTGAGTAACGTACTTTCTATTGCTGCTATTTCTCCCTGTGAACAGGGAGAGCAGTGGAAGTTGTGTATCATGACTTCAGCAATGCTTATGATAATACATTCCATAATTTTTTCATGAGTAAACTTGGGAAATGTGGGATACATAAGTGGACAGGGAGATGGACTGAGAACTGACAGAGTTCAGAAGGTTGTGATCAGCAGCACAGAATCCAGTTGGAGTCTAGTAACTAGTGATGTTCCTCAGAAGTTCAGATTTGTTCAACATCTTCAAATTTGCTGATGATAAAGAGCTGGAAGGAGTGGCTGATGCATCAGAAGGCTGAGCTGTCATTCAGTGAGATGCAGACTGACTGGACATTTGGATGTTGAGGAGCCTTATGAGGTTCAACAAGGGCAAGATTGAAGTCTTCTGACAGAGGTGGAATAACTGCATGCATCCATAGAAGTTAAGGACTGTCTTGATGAAAAGGAGGAGAAGGTCCTAAGTGTCCTAGTGGGCCATGAGCCAGAAGTTTGCCCCTGTGTCCAAGAAAGACAATAGTATCCTGGGATACATTAAAAAGAGCATGACCAGAAAGTTGAGAGAAGTGATCTTCTCTCTGTACTCTGTCTTCTTGAGACCACATCTGGAGTACTATGTTCAGTTCTGGGCACCCTCGTGCAAGAAAGACGGGAGATTTCTAGGCACTGTCCAACAGAGGGACTCAGAAATGACTAGAGGCATGGAACATGTTCCTTAAGAGGAAAAACTGACAGATTTGGGACTATTTAGCACGGAGAAGAGACTGAGGAGGAATCTTATCAATGCTTATATGTATCTAATGGGTGAGAGTGAAGTGGATGAGGTTAGGCTCTTTTCTGTGATGCCCAGCAGCAGTACAAGTAGCAATGGGTATATAAAAACAAAACAAAACAAAACAAACAAAACTAACAAATGAACAAAAACAGCACCCTATTGTATGGAATCTACTTTAGTGGGGAGAGTGGGCTAGATGATCTCCAAGTTCCTTCCAACCCATACAATTCTATGATTCTGTGATTTTGTATGACTGCTCTCTGTGGTATCATGTTAACTCTTATTGATATGGGTCCACTCTGGAAGACACCACCAACTTCATTCTCTGTATTCCTGATCCTTCTCAATCTGCTTTGCTTCTTAGTAATTACTTCTTCCTGGCAACTCATGCTGCTTCTTAATGCTACAACATTCACCTTCACATGTATTTATTTCTCTAATCCTCCCTATATACTTTCTAACAAACTGTTTCTATACTCTTCCATATTGAGGCACAGGGAAGATTTATAGATTCTGCAGGAATTCACTCATTGTTTCCCCAATTTCTCTTTGAATACTTATGAAAGTCAAACAACTCAGTACTTCCTGACAATTAAATATTAATGTCATTTGCAAAAGTTATTCTAAAGGAAGCCACAAACACAATGCCATTTTTTCTTCTTTCTGTATTCTCTGGGAGCTGTATTCTGTGGGAGTTCAGTTGATTTCAAGAAGGAAGAAGTAGCAACAATATCAACAATAACATTTTTAAAAACAAAAACAAAACAAACAACAACCACAACAAACGACAGAATTCTGCAAGCCTTAAAGAGTTCAGTTCCTTTATATTCTGTGCACACTGATAAATACTCATTTCACTTTCCTATTCCTATCATCTCTAACATTCATGTTAATTTTCTTAACTGTTCATTAGCACAACAGTATTTCTTGCTTATATATATGAATCACACCCTTCCTAATTCATCTGCTGTCTATCATAGAGATTACTTGAGCCATAATTTGCAGAACTGCATTCTAACCATAGTTTTTCATCAATTCAAGCACAGTAATTTTGTCTGAGAACTGTGATATAACAATGACCTCTCTATCTTCTGCTCTTTATTCCCCATTCACTGATAATTTCCATGCAATTTGCTGTAGTTAGGATTTCATAATTCTACTGGATATCTCTACTTCTTTATACATTTTTCCCATATTAAAATAACATTTTATGTAACTCACATTTTTACTGCAGTATGACTTGTTTGTTACAGAATGAGTACCATGTCTATGTATTTGAAAAGGTAATTAGAAAAAGTTAGCTTCTCTTTCATCACAGTTTCTCACAGAAGAAAATACATAATTACAGACAAGATATAATAAGGAAGACAATTAGGACATTTGATGTTTCCAAATGTATTTAATTATTTCTCACGTGCAGAACAAGTTGAAGGTCCAGGCAGTTCTTTTTACCTCCTTAGGTTCATGTAACATAGTAGGCTCGTGCTTCTTTCAAAGGGACTATTGAAGAAATAACTAATCAGCTGTACAATGAAGGTTCAAAACTCGGAGAAACACTGTGAATACAAAATTAGTGAACATTATATAAACAGTATGGAGAAGGATGAGGATAGAGTAAAGGAAAAAATTCCAAACATTAGGCATAATTATACTACTATGTTTCAATTGCCTGTCAAAATGGGAATTTCAAATCTTTGAAATTTGGGCTTATAAATCATAAACACAGTTTCATAATTTCTATGATAAGATACACAATATTCTACTATAAAAATTAAAAAAACAAACAAACAAAAGACTGAGTTAACGGGTCTATATTTGCAATACAGTCTTAGTGTTCTAGATTTGGGAAGGAACTTTTTGGAATTCTAACAAGTATATTATAACAAGTAGATGTCTCCAAGATAAATGCACATTGTAAATATATTATCCAAACTATTCTGGACTGGAGTCAGTCACAGGAATCAGTCATTATATCTTCCTATTTTGTAGCATAGACATATCCTCAAAAGGAGATATATTAGGTCACAGTTTATATAGAGTTCTGTAAGACAGCACTACTGTTTAGTGGTGTTGTAGCTGTTTTGTACCCAGTGAATCCTGCTAAACACGTGTGCTCTGGTTTCAGCTGGGACTGTTTATTTTTCCTTAATAATGTCTGGTATGACACTACGTTTTGGCTTTAAGTGATAAGTAATGTTGATTACATACTGATGTTCCATTTGCTGAAAAGTGCTACACAGAGGCAAGGATGTTTTGTTTCTCAGCTTCTCATACTGACTTGCCAGGATGAGAGGCTGAGGAGGTATAAGGATCTGCATTGGGACTGCTGGCTGGGCATCAGTAGCTAACTGGTGAGAAATTGCTATAAATAAATATATATACTATACTCATACTGTATATTATATGACTATATACTGTACTCATATAGTATAGCATAGTATACAATATATAGTATATATATATATACGAGTGCATGTACTTGCATGTATATGAGTATATGTTATTATAATCACTATCATTTCCTTTTTTCTTCCTTTTTTATGTTAGTAAATACTTTTCACTTCAACCCACAAGTTCTACACTGTTGTTTGATTTTTGTGGTTTTTTTGTTTGTTTGTTTGTTTCTTTTTTCTCTCCTCCAGCCCACTGGGAGCAGTGGGAGACAGTGAAAGATTGTGTGGTCCTTAGCTATACACTAGTTTAAACCACAATGTGTTAGAAAAAAAAAAAAAAAGATAAAACCTATGAAGACTAGGAGGAGAAAAAAAGTCAGAAGAGACCCTGGAAACAGGTGTTAAGGGGAAACCGGAACAAAGAATGATTCTGACTTGGACAATACAAAGTAAAGTTCCCTCAAATTTCTTTCCTTTTCAGTCCATTCCTTCACAAGAGCAAATACATAATTTGTGTATTTCCTGAGAAGTATCAAATTGTCTATGACACATTGAAAACCCCCATAAATGAACAAAATATTGATGAAATACTATTTTCCATCTAATTCCTGATGTGGACTGCTTAAGCTACAACAAAAAAATGGAACTTTCACATGTGTGCCACTGGTGGCGCAGTGGTATGAGGTGCTGCTTGCAACACCAGAGGCCCAGGGTTCAAATCCCCACTGTGGCGCAAGTGGTAGAAATGCTGCTCTGCTACACAGAAAGGCTCGAATCCTGCGAGTTGGACTCGATGATCTCTAAGATCCCTTCCAACTCGCACAATACTGTGATACTGTGATTTACAGACTACTTTTTTAATAGAAAAAGTAAATATTTTTCTTACAACAATAATGTACGGTCTGAGCAGACATAGTGCTCTCCATTTCCAAGGTGAGACACATCTTAATAACTGTAGTTATTGATTTTGTTTTGTTCTGTTTTTGGGTGAAGTAAACAACTATATTTGACCTTGCTATCTAGCCATTGAAGAAAATAAAAAATAATTTCTAAAAAAATATTCTTTGGGTATCTAAAATAAGTCAGAATAAGCAAAATACATCTCCTAAAAATACATATTTATATGCTACAAATCAAAATGGACCCTAAGCATGAGTTACCCAGGAGTAATGATGCGTTATGTATATGCTGTAAGAGATAGTATGCACACACCACATCCACTCTTACTGCATTTTCAGTAAGGCACCTCAGTGAGCTATTGCTTTTTCATCCCTGACAGGTCTCTGAAGTCATTCTGCATGGCTGTCTGGATAATGGTCATCTCCTTTCTCTTTGCCAGAAACAGATTATTCAGGCCTGCACTTTGCTGACCCATAGATGTAGCACACAGAAGTTGGTAACCTTTCATTTCTTGCAGCTTCCTGGATTACCAACTTCCATGGTCTCTGAAAAATGAGATCTTTTACAGCATCATTGTCCTTCAGAACATTTATTTCGCTTGCCTCATCAGGAAAAATTCATAGACTGAATCTGAGTCTCAACAAGCAACTTCCAATGTTAATAATGATGATCATGAAAAACACATATGAGTGCTTACAAGAGACAGTGTAATTACCAAAAAATCACAGAATCACAGAATCACAGAATTATAGGGGTTGGAAGGGACCTCTAGAGATCATCGAGTCCAACCCCCCTGCCAAAGCAGGCTCCCTACACCACGTCGCACAGGTAGGCGTCCAGGCGAGTCTTGAATATCTCCAGAGAAGGAGACTCCACCACCTCCCTGGGCAGCCTGTTCCAGTGCTCCGTCACCCTCACTGTAAAGAAGTTCTTGCGCACATTCGTGCGGAACTTCCTATGCTGGAGTTTCAGCCCGTTGCCCCTAGTCCTGTCCCCACGCACTACTGAAAAGAGACCAGCCTCGCCACTATAGCTCCCACACCTCAGGTATTTATAAACCTGGATCAAGTCCCCTCTCAGCCTTCTTTTCTCAAGGCTAAACAGACCCAGTTCCCTAAGTCTCTCCTCGTAGGGGAGATGGTCCAGGCCCTTCACCATCTTTGTGGCCCTCCGCTGGACTCTTTCCAAGAGATCCCTGTCTTTTTTGTACTGGGGAGCCCAGAACTGGACACAGTATTCCAGATGAGGCCTCACCAGGGCAGAGTAGAGGGGGAGGATCACCTCCCTTGACCTGCTGGCTACGCTCTTTTTAATGCACCCCAGAATGCCATTGGCCTTTTTGGCTACAAGGGCACACTGCTGGCTCATGGCCAACCTGTCGTCCACCAGGACGCCCAGGTCCCTCTCAGCAGAGCTCCTCTCCAGCAGGTCTTCCCCCAACCTGTACTGGTGTATGCAATTATTTCTACCGAGATGCAAGACTCTACACTTGCTTATGTTAAACCTCATCCGGTTTCTTACTGCCCAGCTCTCCAGTCTGTCCAGGTCTCTCTGAATGGCTGCACAGCCTTCAGGCGTGTCAGCCAATCCTCCCAGCTTCGTGTCATCAGCAAACTTGCTGAGGGTGGCCACTATCCCCTCATCAAGGTCGTTGATGAAGATGTTGAACAAGACTGGACCCAGCACAGACCCCTGGGGGACACCACTAGTCACAGGCCTCCAGCCAGACACCGCACCACCAATGACAACCCTCTGCACTCTGCCAGTCAGCCAATTCTCGATCCACTTCACCGTCCACTCATCTATCCCATACTTCCTCAGCTTTGTTATAAGGATGTCATGGGGGACCGTATCAAAAGCCTTACTGAAATCAAGGTAGACTACATCTACCGCTCTCCCCCCGTCCACCCAGCTAGTGACATCTTCATAAAAGGCCACCAGGTTGGTCGAGCACGACCTCCCCTTGGTGAACCCATGCTGAGTACTCCTGATAACCTCCTTTTCTCCCAGTTGTCTGGAGATGGCATCCAGCACAAGCTGTTCCATCACCTTCCCTGGGACAGAGGTGAGGCTGACTGGCCTATAATTACCCGGGTCATCCTTCTTGCCCTTTTTGAAGACTGGGGTGACATTGGCCATCCTCCAGTCTTCAGGCACCTCCCCAGTTCTCCAAGACCTTTGAAAAATTACAGAGAGCGGCTTAGCAATAACCTCCGCCAGCTCTCTCAGCACCCGCGGGTGCACCCCATCAGGTCCCATGGATTTATGGACATTAATGTTTCCTAAGCACTCACGGACCACCTCTTCCCTGACTAAAGGGAAATCTCCCATTCCCCAGATTCTCTCATCAACCACCGGGGACTGGGATTCCTGGGGGAGAGCCCTTTCACTAAAGACAGAGGCAAAGAAGGCGTTCAGTATTTCCGCCTTCTCAGCATCCCCCGTTACCAGAACACCCCCCTCACTTAGTATGGGGCCCACATTCTCCCTAGCCTTCCTTTTGCTGTTAATGTACTTAAAAAACCCTTTTTTATTATCCTTTATCTCCTTAGCTAGATTCAGCTCCAGGTGGGCTTTAGCCTTCCTGGTCGCATCTCGGCAGTCCCTGACTACATTCTTATATTGTTCCCAAGTGGCCAGACCCTTTTTCCACATATCGTGTACTTTCTTCTTTCTGCGGAGCTTGCACATGAGTTCCTTACTCATCCACGCAGGTCTCCTGGCACCTTTTCCTGACTTCTTAGTTACAGGGACGCACCGATCCTGAACCTGGAAGAGGAGCCGTTTGAATGCTAGCCAGCTCTCACAGGCCCCCTTGCCTTCTAGCACCCTGGCCCACGGGATGGCCCCAAGTAAGTCCCGGAGGAGATCAAAGTTGGCTCTCCTGAAGTCCAGGGTAGCAATCCTACTTTTTGTTTTGCTTCCTCCGCTCAGGATCTCGAACTCCACCATCTCATGGTCGCTACAACCCAAGTTACCCCCGACTTTTACTTCCTTAACGAGTCCTTCCTTGTTGGTGAGAATAAGGTCCAGCAGCACCCCGCCCCGCGTCGGTACCTCGACCATCTGCATTAGAAAGTTATCTTCAATACACTGCAAGAATTGTCTGGACCGCGCATGCTTGGCCATATTGGTCGTCCAGCAAATATCTGGATAATTGAAATCCCCCAAAAGTACCAACGCCCGGGAGCGTGATGCTACTTCCAGTTGGCTACGGAAGGCCTCATCAACCTCCTCTTCCTGATCAGGAGGCCTGTAGTACACACCCACTACAGTGTCCCCCTTACCAGCCTGGCCCTTGATTCTCACCCACAAGCTCTCGACTGCTACATCACTCTCCCCCAGGTGGAGTTCAATACATTCTAGCTGCTCTCTCACATAAAGAGCAACTCCACCACCCCGCCTTGCTAGCCGATCTTTCCTAAAAAGGACATAGCCCTCCATGACAACATTCCAGTCATGCGAGCTGTCCCACCACGTCTCTGTGATCGCAATGAGATCATAGCCATGCGATTGCACACAAAACTCCAATTCTTCCTGTTTATTCCCCATGCTTCGCGCATTAGTATACAGGCACTTGAGAGAAGGAGCATCTCCCCACCTCTCTCCATGCCTTTGAACCCCTTTGTCAGCACCCAACACGCTCTGCTTTAAGCCTTGAACTGCCGCCTCAGACCCAGCGGCCCTCATTTTGTCCCCTTCCCCCTTCGTACCTAGTTTAAACACCTGTCAATTAGTCCTGACAGTTCCTCGGCTAGAACCCTCCTACCCCTTGGAGACAGGCCGCTTCCATCTGCAGCTGTCATGCCAGGAGCCGAGTAAATTCTCCCATGATCAAAAAACCCAAAACTCCTATGTCGGCACCAACTCCTTATCCATTTGTTTAAGAGGTGGGTTTTTAGGCCCAACTCAGTATCCCTCCCTGTCACTGAAGGTACAGATGTAATAACCACTTGTACACCTGTACTGTCAACTACCCTCCCCAGTCTCCTGAAGTCATCTTTTATGACCTTCAGGCTTTTCCTACTGACTTCCTCACTGCCAGCCTGAATTATCAGCAGGGGATAGTAGTCAGTAGGCCGGATCAGATTGGGAAGTCTCCCAGCAATGTCCCTGACTCGCGCCCCAGGGAGGCAGCACACTTCTCTGTGTGTAGGGTCGGGTCGGCATATAGGGCCTTCTGTTCCTCGCAGAAGGGAGTCACCTATGACAACTACCCTTCTGTCCTTCCTCGTGGAGGAAGTCTTGAGGCGTGGGTGTGACCGCTTACCCCGAGGCTCCCTCACAGATGGGCCTGCCTCAGCATCCACGCTCACCTCTTCCACGGGTTCCAGGGCCTCAAACCTATTTTGCAGAGGCACCTGGGGAACCGAGCATGGTCGTGGGCGGGGATACCCAGCACGCCTAGCTGGTATTTGTTTCCACCCATCCTTTTCTCTCAAACTATTTTGGTCCGATCGGCTACTGTAGGACAGAGGCTCCGCCAACAGTCCCACACCCCTTAGCTCTTCATTTGAATTGCTAGGTGTAGGGGAAGACTGAGGGCGCACTGTGGCAGGAGCACAGTCTGTCTGCATACTCCTTTCTATAACCTGTTTGTGAGGCAACCGGGGGGGACATGCTCCTTGGGGAGCCTCAGCTATGTTCCGGGATCCCGAGGCCAATAGGGCCTGGCACCACCAGTCGATTTCATTTTCACTATCTTTAATGGACCTCAACCTCTCGACCTCTTCCTTCAGGCAGACCACCATACTAAGCAGATCATTTATCTGGTCACACCTGAAACAGGCACAGCTGCCATCGACTGGCACTTCGAGGGCCAGGCTGTGACACTCACTGCAGCCTGTGACTTGCACGCTAGCGTGCCGCTTGTGGACCTCGGTCTGGGTCTCCACACTCCTCCTGGCAGCAGCCTTCCTCCTACCTGTGCTGGGTACCTCTGTCTGGGTTTCCACATCTTTCCTGGCAGTTACCTTCCTCCGGGAGGGAGCCATAGCAACCCAGAAGACCCCACTAGCAAAATCAGAAAAGTTTTACCAAGTTTTGACAAGCAGCTCTGTCTGGACCCTGTTAGTGGTGGTGCTGCCCACGACCCGGTATTAGAATGCAGACAGGTAGACCTGCACTTACCTTTACCCTTCACAGAGAATAGGTTGTTCCTCTTCTTCCGTGTGGGCAGGGGCGAAGCCCCTGCCCTGCTCAAGGCCTTTTAAAGAAGAAGAGGGCGAGGGTGGAGAGCCGTTGCCTTGGCAACGCCCCCTCCACGTGTAGCCTGGGAACGCCCCCTCCACGTGGGCCGCTCTCTCTCGAGCTGCCGGGCTGCTCCTACCTCGGATGGATGAGGGAAAAGCAGAGCGAATCCCCTGGACACCCCGCGATAAACAGCCTCAGCTCTGCCAGGGGCAGCTCCGAAGCAGCGAACCACGGCGATCAAAAGGGCCGTACAAATATTTTTGTACATGATAGAATCTGTAGGAAGAAAAAAATATCCCAGTAAAGTAGCCTGCTTATTCCAGTATTTATTTATTTTATTTGTCCCAGTCCATTGTTATAAGAAAACAGGATCATGCTGTCAGGATTCTGCTGACAACATCCAATGAGACTTTTCTATTTATCAATAGGTAAGACTCAAAAGGAGTATTTGCTGTGAATGCATTCTATTTTACAGTATAAAAGTAAAACACTTTTACAACTTGAAAATATATAGAAATATAAGAGAGAAAGAGAGAGAAATAAAGTTTAAGTTAAAAAAACAACAACAAACACAAAAAAACAGCACTTAGTAAATGGAAATTCTTATCTTTAAATGTGTTTTATAAAACATACACACACACACACACACACAAAACAAAACAAAACAAAATAAAACCTTACTGAAATAGAAAAGGTATTATAAACATAGATAACTTTATTAAGTAAATATACATTGTGCTTTTATCCTTAATAAAACAAATATAATTCATTTATTTTAATTCTAATGTGAGATCCAATAATTAGTTTACAAGAAATTTTGGCAGTGTATGTTAGAAAATTTCTTCAGTTCTCAAGCAATTAGTCATTAAAAAGTACAGATAAAATAATTGCCTTTTTCAGTAAAACAAGGTTACATAAGTATAAACAGTAATCCAAAAAGTGTATAAATTAAGGGAAATGTGATTGATTACATTTTATGATATATTTGTCCATGTCTATAATAAATTCCACATTTAAATAAAAAGCATGAACTTCACATTAAATATAAAAACATTAATAAAATGGGTGACACAGGTCAAGGAATGGTAGAACTTCTAAAGTTTTCCAGAATAAATTATCAATGGACAAAGAAGCTAATGTGAAAGGAACTCCTTCACTGAAAACTTAAGTATTGTGCACAATTGTCAGTGATTTTATGGTGATTATTATTATTATTTTAATAAATTTGATTTTTTGCCTGTTAATAATTCTTACTCCAAATAAGGACAAGGATTTTATCTCTAGCTTACAGGGAAAAGCATTACAGTTGTGTCAATGGATAGATAGTTGAAAATGTTATATAGTAGAGATCAAATATAAGAGACTGGTTTCCACCCAACCATCACAAGCCTTCTTGAAGTAAATAAATAAACAAAATCACTCTTCCTATTTCTCAAGAATGTAGACTCACATAGCAGTACAAACTGAAAAGAAAAAAATAACAAAAAATAATTTTCATAAATCTTGATTTTTCTTTATATAAAACAAGCAGTAAATCCCACAAGTCTTTGTAAACACTTTTGTTTAACTACAAACAAAATTATACATGATGACTGACTGATTGTAAACACACAAAATTCCCATTTACCAGAAAAGTCTACATTCTATTAACTGAATAGGTAAAATCAATATTATCTTAAAAAAATAAAAATCTTAACTAATTCAAGAATACATTTTCTATTCTTCATGTGTTATGAATCTACTTACTCAAGTGCGACTTATTAAATAAATAAATAAATCCCTCCTACCAGATCTCACCTTTGCAAATTCAGTTCTTAAAGACTGATGAAAAACATCATTATTCTTAGTTTTCTTTGGCTTAATTTGCAATACAGATACCAAAAATATTGTCCTTCTTTCCTTGCTGAAATGGTGTGAGTTGTCTCTCAGATATGTGAAAGGCATTTAAAGAACAATCTTAATACATATTTTATAGCTATGAGACTATAAAAGCAAATGATAAAGTCCTTCACTACCAAATCAGGCCACTCACTAAAAACAATCAAAACAAAGAAAAGAGTCCACAGAGTACACGTAATTGTAGAGTTATAGAATCATTAGGGTTGGACGGGACCCGTAAGTGTCATCTACTCCAACTCCCCTGCAATGAACAAGGACATCTACAGCTAGAACAGTGTGTTCAGAGTCCAGCCAAGCCTGACCTTGAATGTCCTGAAAAGTAGGGAGGGGAAATAAGGATGGCAGAGTGATTTATTTTCCTCTAATCTGTAATGTTTGTTATCAAAATTATAAAAACATATGTAAGGATATACATGGAAGTAGAATTGTTCAGGAATGCTACCCCTTTCTCATCAATGAGATTAAAATTCGATGTTAGTTGCTGATAGTGATTCTGTTTTGCTACATTTATATCATCTTACTAGTCACAAGTATTTTTTTAGAATTACTGACTGCGTGTAGCTACCAAAAGTCAACAAATTTTTTGTTTGAGAAAGCTATATCTATTTGCAAGTCCAGAAGTTATCAAACCTGAAAGACACCACAATCTAGTACACATGGAAGCACATATAAAAATGAAACATTATTTGAAAGAAATTATTTTAGAAGAAAGGTCAAGGAGAAGGGCAAGAACTGGCCAACATAGACTTGCAACTTTTTCAACTTTTCCTTGCTCCAGTGATTTCTGAGGTGAGAATAGGTTACTTTTTTGTTGGTATGAAGTAGACTAATTCAATTTTGAATAAAAGCATGCAGACAAGCAAAGAGAAGACAAACAAAACAAAGTCTGAAAGTAGGGCAATCTGAGATTTTTAAAAGCAAAACTAAGCTTTTTCTGAGTTTCATATCTGATCGAATATTTTCTGTAGTCTCACACTGTCAGCATTTTACAAGAAATGCAGGACAAATCCCATACTTAGACAAGCTCACATTAATCTCTGCCTAAGCAAAATAGAAAATGTTAGCATTTCATTTCAGAAAATGTTTATGAATTATTCATGTATATAGTTTTGTCCATAAAGGTTATATATTTAGCTTACATTCATGCTTATAACTGTATAGAATGACAGCTTGTGTTATGAGAAAAATAGAAAATGTTTCTGGAATATGACAGAGAAAAACTTTTAGATTATTCATATAGTGCCAACAAAAATTTTAGATCCACCAAAATGGCCAGTAGATATTGCTCATCTATTCCACAATTTGTATACAGTTATGATCTTCTGCACTAATTAAAAAATAATAATAATAATAATTAAAAAAAAAACCTTCCTACATTTTATATGCACTTAAGAAACTTAGTAAAGACAGAGTTCTTTCTGAAATAGTGTTCTTCATGTGGCAGGATTTATACTTTTGAACTATGAAGACAATTTCTCTGCTAGCTTTTTCTTTTTTTTTTTTTTTAATTCAGCATTTTTTAAAAGGAATAAAAGAATCCGTAACTGAATGCATTTCGACCTAAGCAGAGTTAAATTGGAAAATATTTGCATTACGCACAGTACACACATACACACAAGCACACAATCATAAATATAAACATGTCTGCCTGTTTTCAGAAACTCTTCTATCTAGAGTAAGATTCAAACAAGAAATTCAACAAGTTGTTTGTTTCAAAGTTCAATGAAAAACCTGAAAAGTATATGTCAGCATTTCAATTATTTAGGTCACCTTGTTTCTAATAAAAGTATGGTCCAGAGTAAATTAGATAAAATTCACATTTAAGCCAATATCTGAGAAGCAAGTAGAGATATTGTCAGAATCTAGTAAGGGTTTTTCTCAGCCTACTCCTTCAAACTTTCCAGCAAAGAAGTCAAAAAGAGGAACCAGATTAGTGAAATAAGAGGATCACTAAATTCCATCAGAACAGCTCTCTTTTCAGAATGTACCTCATTTCTGTTTACATTCCATTACTAACTTAGTCTCAGTTCAATGTCCTGAAAATAAAAAATGTGTCTGGGACTTTCTTCAGTCTGGAAGACCGAAGTTATCGTCTCCAGACAGGGAGATAAAGAGCACTGCTAAAAAGTGCAGCATGATTAGTCAAAGAAAACTTAAAGACATTTAAGGAAAGATTTTTAAAACAGAAAATTTCTGGTAGCATCTTGTTGTTTTGTCTACCGAGCTGTCATTGCTTTCAACTTACAGTAAGAAGCTGTAGATTTGGGTAATTAGGGATCTTTGTCAGTGGGGACACAGATGATATCTCTCTGCTTCCTAGTTACCTTTTCTCTATGTGGCTGATAGTGCTATCATTCCTATTTGCCTATGACATATCATATGTACCTATAGGACTGCATAAATAATTAGAATAATGCTAAGTTTCATATACTGCTTCTGTCAGCAACAGTCACTTCCTGCTTCACTAATTTTATTGCCATTAGCATCAAATGCCTTCTCCATAGTTAGTGAGTTTAATATAATATAATAGAAAGAGAGACCATGTTATATTTAATAAACTACTTTGAAGCAGGACTGTGTATTGAAAATTCATGTGTTGAAAATGTAAATGTCAGATGAATGAAATGCATGAAATCTTAATAGCAGCCTCTGTAGGTATGTGCTAACTCAAACCTTAATCCCATAGAAAGACTTAAATAATGTACCATTTGTACTGTTGATTATTTCCACTCCTGAAATTTTCCTCTCTTTGTGATACAGTGGAAAGTAAAATGCATAATTACAGAAACAAAGTCAAATGTCTTGAAGTTAAACCGTTCTGAAAGCTTACTGTCAAGAAAGGAACACTTTATGGACAAGTGTTTCTAGGAACACTAGAAAAGATATATCTTGACTCTTTTGTGTTTTGCAGAAATGTATTTTTTATTCTAGCTCTTGGAGGAGTTTCTTCATCTTTTACACTTGGAATTCAAATACAATTGATGTAGGAGATATATGTCTACATATATCACTTAATCACTCATTATTCTTATTGTTTAATCCTTATTTGTCAGTATTTCCTGATTTGCATAGTCATAATATTTAATTGAGTCTGGCAGATTGCCATCATGGAATTAAATAAATAAATAATATGTGCTTAATTGCTTTATTCAAATTTATTCAAAGTTTCTTGTTCCTGTGCAAGTATAAGGTACAAATAGTTCTGCTGTAATATAATGGCCTTGCTTTAATTGAAGAGTAGGGAGAAAAATATGTAATATAAGGCTTTTTGTTGCTAGAGGTTTGTGGCAGAATACTGTACCTGGATTGAATCAGTGAAGCCTATTAATAGAAGAAAGGATCATACTCCTGAAATTTTGTGTCACCAGATTTGTAACCACCTTTTCTGATTTGCAATACAGAAGAAGAAAATTATATTTATTAATTAATTATGGTTTTCTTTATACTGTTATTGTGTATGAAATACGACTTTAAATATTAACTGTGACACACATGTATAGATTACTGTTTATTAAACAACAGAAATCTTCATATTGGAATAATAAAAATATCAAATTGACAGCAAAGTCCCCTTTCTTATACCCTGTAATTAGTTAGTACAAGTCCAAACATACCTGGGACTGTTTGCTGGCACTGATGTCAATTGGCATCTATCTGAAACAGTGTGGCCAATGTAAATTATCTGTTGTAATGGTCCTTGGGTCTATTATGGACTCTATCCGAGAACTGTTTGGAAGAAATCCAGCTCATTTAGACCAAAACAATGTCAAAGACCATGCTAACAATTAAACAGTAAAAATACTTTCTCTGTACTTTACCTATCTGTATTATGACACTGACTTATACAGTGTCAAAGTGCTTTATCCTGGTATCATAGGAAAGTGGGATATATTCTCTGTTACCTAACAGATACTAAGCCGTAGTTATTGCTGTTTTGTACGCACAAATGAAAGATGTTACCTACTAACTACCAAGCCATTTGAATGCAAATCATGGCTGTTACGGTTAGAAAGACAATTTGTAGGTTCCTCTCGAAGAAACAGAACTTGTTCCTCAGCAAAGGTGCCCATATCTTTATTTTGGTTAACACAAAAAGCTCTGTTAGCTTAAACTTGAAATAGCAATAGGCTCACAAACATCAGTTAGTTGAATCTCTCATAAGAAGTAAGTATTACTGAATAACTCTTTACTGTAAGAAGTCTACAAAACATGAATTTACTTGTCTATCTATCTATCTATCTATCTATCTATCTATCTATCTATCTATCTATCTATCTATCTATCTATCTATCTATCTATCTACCTATCTATCTATCTACCTATCTATCTACCTATCTATCTGAGAAACAATAAGACTATCCCTACTCTAGAACAGATGGGAGACAGAAAACATTATTAGTAAAATGATCTTCTTAATCTGTTTTGTTCTAGAAATAACTTCCCATCTTCCTAAAGTCTTATTCCTAAGAAAGAAAGTCCTGGCGAGATCAAACAAATCTCCTTTAAACCATTTCACTATGTTTTTTTCCAGTTACTAGTCTTGAGACAAGAAAGACATCGAGGCCCTGGAGTGAGGCCAAAGAAGGGCAACAAAGGTGGTAAAGGGTCTAGAGCACAGGTCTTATGAGGAATGGCTGAGGAAGCTGTGATTATTTATTCTGTAGAAGAGGAGGCTCAGAGAACATCTTATCACCCTATGCAACTACCTAAAAGGAGGTTGTGGTGAGGTGGAGGTCAGCCTCTTCTCCCTGGTAACTAGCATCAGGACTAGAGGGAATGGTCTCAGGTTACACCATGTGTCAAGGAGTTATCTAGATAAATCTATGTCCATGACAGGGGGGCAGAAGGCCCATGGGCCTCACACTCCCCACCACCACACAATAAATAAATAAATAAATAAAAATGGGGGGGAGGGTGCAGGGTAGGGGGATGGGAGCTGGACTCAAGGAAACAGAGCAGAGGTAACAGTCTAAGAAGGAAAACTTATTTTACTAACTATGATATTGGAATGCTAGATAACATAATATAACAAAATCTAATTGAAATTGAGGCTGATAAATCAAATAAAATAAGAAAGTTTTTGAAATTGAAAGGTCTACTTGAATGAAGGCATGCAGCTTGGAACACATCAGCACCCACTGCCAGCCAGAGAGAGAGCAATCCTGTGATTTTCATGATTTATCTTCTTTCTCTGACTGTGAGGTCTCCTGGGATATGTAGTTCTTCTCTTTTGAGAAACAGGTATCTGGAAAGTTGTCAGTTCATGGAACTAGAGTGTTAACTCTTTAATTACCCGTGCTGTACATTATGCTATTATGTGGAGTACCAATAGCAAAATTACAAAGCCATGAACCACCATGGGGGGGGGTTCATAAATCACAGAATCACAGAATCGTTCAGGTTGGAAAAGAACATCAAGATCATCAAGTTCACAACCTAACCACACTACCCTAACTCTAACAACCCTCTGCTAAATCATGGACCTAAGCACCACATCCAAATGGCTTTTAAACACATCCAGAGATGGTGACTCAACCACCCCTCTGGGGAGCCTATTCTAGTGCTTAACAAACCTTTCAGTAAAGAAGCTGTTCCTGATGGCCAACCTAAACTTATCCTGGCACAACTTGAGACCATTTCCTCTTGTCCTGTTGTCTGCCACCAGTGAGAAGAGATCAACCACGCTCTTGCTGTAAGCGCTTTTCAGATATTGGAAGAGAGAAATAATGTCTCCCCTCATCTTCCTTTCCCCCAAGCTAAACAGCCCTGGTTCCCTCAGCCTCTCCTTATAGGGCAAATTCTCCAAGCCCTTCACAAGTCTTGCTGTCCTTCTTTGGACCTGCTGCAGCACCTCAGTGTCCTTTCTGTACTGAGATGCCCAAATCTGAACACAGTACTCCAGGTGAGGCCTCACCAGTGCCAAGTACATTGGCAGGATGACTTCCCTAGTCCTGCTCACCACACTATTCCTGATACAAGCCAGGGTGCCACTGGCCTTCTTGGCCACCTGGACACACATTCAGATGACTGTCCCTTTCCATCAGGCAGCTTTCCAGCCACTCTTCCCAAGACTGTAGGGTTGCCTGGGGCTGTTGTGACCAAAATGCAGGACCTAACACTTGGCCTATTCAAACACATACAGTTAATCTTGGCCCACCAATTCAGTTTGGGTATCATAAGAATTTCTTCTCTGAAGGAGTGATCAGACACTGAAAGGAGCTGCCCAGGGAGGTGGCAGAGTTATCATTCCTAGAGGTGTTCAAGCTTAGCAGGGATATGTTGATGGCAGGTGGACAGTTTAACCAGATGATCTTGGAGTTTTCTTTCCAATCTTGATGTATCTACTATTTCAAGATTCTACTTGCTACTTCTGGTTAGTCAGTTTTTAGATACAAAGAAAAAAGCAAGCAACCACCCAACCAATCCAAAATAAATAAATACATGAATGAATAAACAAACATAAACATCTTTTATCAGAATAAAGATAAGTTTACATTTTGTTTTAAAATCTTTCCTTTTTCCCCGTTGTTTTTTTGTTTGTTTGTTTGTTTTGTTTTGTTTTGTTTTGTTTTTTTCCCCAAGATTCCTCTCAGCATTTCTCATTTTTTCATACTTCTGCCAACTTTTATAGTTTTTGTTATGTTCTATCCCTACTCTATCTGACTTTACCCAGATCAAATTCCTGTAAAATCATTTATTTAATTATACATCCTCTCTCTTCCCCAACCATTCCTCTTTTACTAAGTACTTTACTGCAATGGAAGTAAAAAGTCAGAGCAGTTTAGACTATTGTACCAAAACAGATACTTCATTTTTATGTGATTGTGCTATTTTTTACTCTGCGAGAAACTTGGGACCAACAAAATTGCTTTCAAACAGCCTTTTCTCAAAGATTTCTCAGTAGACTTGTTTGATTTTGCAGTTCATTCATCTCTTGGTCAAAGATTACATACTGCTAGGATTTCTCTGTTTCTCTTTCCTGCCTTTCTCCCATAGGATAACTCCAGCACAAATTCTTTAAATTTGTTTTGTTTTGTTTTGTTTCTACCTAGGACAAACACTCTTAATCCTTAAAGATTCAAACTTGCTTAGTTAACCAACATTATACCTATACTATCTGATCACTCTGTATCCTCCAGATGGCAGTTTCTCTCCTTTTTCTCAAGAAATTTTTTCTTCAAGGAAGAAGAAATTTTAAGGATGCTCTTATTAGAATCTTGTCTGAGGGAAAGAAAAATAAGGAGCATTAGAAAATTATAACATTGTACTTCTTTCCCAGCAGACTATTCATTAGTGCGGGCATTATTAGAGGACGACAAGGTGAGTTGGGGCATAATAATATACCCATATATTTATATATATAATATAGCGACATCCTGGGCTGCATCAAAAGAAGAGAGGTTAGCAGGTCAAGAGTGGTGATTATGCCCTTCTACGCTGCACTGATGAGACCTCACTTGGAGTAAAGGTGATGTAAAGTCTTTCCAAATGGAAAGTCTGGTGTTCTCAGTACAGGAGAAATGTGGACCTGCTGGAGTTTGCCCAGAAGAGGGCCACATAAATCCAAGGGATCGAACAATTTCCCTGGGTGGATATGCTGAAAGAGCTGGGGCTGTTCACTCTGAAGAAAGCTACAGGGAGACTTGATAGCAACCTTTCAGAATCTTAAGGGAGTCTATAAGATAGAGGAGGACAGAATTTTTGGAGGGTTTAGGTGACAGAACAAGGGAAAATGACTTCAAACAAAAAGAGATTTAGACTGGGTACAAAGGAAGAAGATTTTACAGTGAGGGTGGTGAGGCTCTTCCCCTTCCCCTTCATTTTCCCCTACCACTCCCCTTCCTAGATTCATCAATTTGTCTTTCCTATTTAGAAAATAGGAAAAAATAGCACATATGGTGTGCTATTTTTAATAGGTCAAATAGCACATATGGAAGTGTGAATGTATAGATTTTTTGAATAAGGATCTTAACATAAATACAAGATCAGTGTATTTTCTAAAGTGTCGATTATGTTAGATTGCCACTGATAAACTCCTCCAATTTCTATTTTATTTTCTGTAACAGGCAGTACTTTCTAAAAATTCAAATTTTAGTAGGATTTTGTTGAGCCACCAGTTGTTAATGATCTTCTAGAAGGACAAATTAATAATATGCTTGTATATGCTATATGTTTTAAAGAAACCTGGCCTATTAAACATGTTGGAACATCTGAAGTCTACATTCCAGATTTCCTAGTCCATTAGTAGCAGAAATTAGAAATTTCATTTTAATATCATACTCTCTCAGGCCATAAAGGCATGCACATATGTCTTTGATTCTTAAAATTACACAAAGATATTAAGTATTTTTTCTGGTGTGGAAAACAGTAAGTTGTTCATCTCAGATAAGATTAACAAAGTGGTTATTCCATAAGTATTTTTATTAATTTATACTGTAGCTTGCCATATTTCAGCTTTCATTAAAACTTGTATTTACTGAAATCCTTCAGTTTGTCAGCATATCTTGTAAATTACAACTAGGTTTATCCTGAGTGCACTGAGGAATTGCTTATTACTGGAAACTTGTATCTCTTTCGTCTAGGTCTGTTCCATTAGTCTAAATATGTTTATGCAATTTGTGAAATGAAGCCTAAATTAGCATTTTAGCACTTATGGTTCCTCTAAAATCAGAGTACTTGTTCATGTACTTTCAATTAAGAATGAAAGTAATTCTATTAAATAAACACAGTAACATATTGCTGCCAGTTAACTGCAGAAGGCAGTTAAACATGACATAGCCAGTTTCCCACTCTCCTTTCTTGGTAGAAAATTGGGAAAGGTAAATATGAGGAAACTTGTCCATCAAAGACAGTTTACTAGGTAAAACAAATGCTGCACACACAAGCAAAGCAAAATATGAAATTCATTACTTCCCATCAACAGGCATACGTTCAGCCATTTCCAAGAAAGCAGAGCTTATCACATCTGACAGTTACTTGGGAATACAGAAGCTGAATGTCCCCTCTGTTCTCCTTCCTCAACTCATTTTTTATTGTTCAGCACAGTCACCAAGCCTGGAGGTTAGATCCTCCTTCTCTTGTCGGGGTGAATGAGCCATAAGATCAGGGCCTGCAAACCTTGCTTTGAGTTGCTGAGCTCCAATAGCTTCCACTTCAGCACCTTTTGATGTGCCTTTGATTCTTCAGTACTGGGTTTCTTCAAGCAAGCAGCACCTTTTCAAAGTCAGAATTCATATTTTCAATTGCTTGCTTCCGCCTGCTCATTATTAAACTGTTTTTTTGTTGTTTTTTTTTTTTTTTTTGTTGTTTTTTTTTTTTTTCAGCGAGTCTTAAGCCTATCCAGAAATGTCATAAACAGTTCTTGGGACTGTTGCTTAATACTAACAAAAAACTGTCATTGCTTTCCAGCCTCTGGTGCAGCTTGGAGAACAAGAATTGCCAAATGCTTAACTTGCTGTAACTCCTCTGCAGTAATTAGCGCATGTTGAGCTGAGGTGGAGAAATCTCCCTCCCCTGACAAGGCATTCACATCTATAGCCCGAAGTGGGTTTCTCTGTGGCCGCAACAAGTTTTCAGTTGCCTAAATCTGTGTTAGCCCCCTCCATTTCAGTTCCCACATGGTGTCTCCAAGGACACTATACAAGAAAGCCTCCCACTGCGGCTCTTGTCCCAGGACCATAGTGACAAGGAAAGCCCTCAACATACCCACATCTCCAGCTTTCCTGGCCTCCCCCTGAATAAACACCCAAATATCATATGGTTCAAGGAGAAACAGATCTGTCTCTTCCTTAAAGTCTACTGGGCCAGAATCAAGTGTCATCAGCACCACTGGGAGAGGAGGCAGCAAGGACACCCCAGAGCGGTGATAATGAAGGAGCTGATGTCACAGCAGGTGAGCCAGAAGGGAGAAGCCAGCAGCTCCTTCATCCTCAGATGAGTCGAGGGTAGCCGATGATGAGCCTGTATGACTTTTTAAGGCTTCAAAATTATTTCTCAAGGTTTTTAGCAACCTGGACACCATCCCAACATCTCTAGTGGATGTGTCGCACAATTTTATAAAGACATTTTTCAGTTCAGATGTTCCCCGTGGTATGCAATCGCTTACCTTTATCCAGTGAAGGGCAATTGAACGGAAAAGGTAACACTTCTCTCAGTCTTGTGCTTCTTTCAGCAGGACAGTGTCTCTTTCAGCCCGTCTCTCCATAGGGCTTCTTTCAGCCCGTCTTTGCCAGAGCTTCTTTCATCTCTCTCTTTGGCCAGGGCTTCTTTCAGCCCTCTCTTTTTAGAGCTTCTTTCAGCTCTATTTTGAGAGGGCCTCTCTGCCCGATGATTCTCTCAGCCTGCTCCTGACATGTCTACCTTTTTTGTGCCTGTTCAGGCACCATTTGTGGCAAGAGGGCTCCGAGCTCCCTTGCATGTGTGTCGATAGAGGCACAGACTCCCTTGCTGGTGTAGAACAAAAGACAAAGGAAGTTTATTGTAGGTGCTTACGATCTTTTATACCTATGAAGCAACTGGTCACATGTAGGAGCCAGTCACCTTGTCTTTGTTTAGGTCTGGCTCAAGTTACTGCTGAGCTTTTTTTACTCATTAGCAATATTATGACTTTCTTTATCCCACAGTATAGTATAGAAAATCCCTTTGGTCACTTTAGGTCAGCTGCCCTGGTTCTGTCTCCTTGCAGCTCCTTGTCCCTTGCTGGCAGGACAGTACAAAAAGTCAACAAACTGAAACATTCCCAGCTCTGTATGGCACTGCAGAGCAACAGTTATAATGTTGATGTGTTATCAACAATGTTTTTCTCCTGAAGGAAAACTAACATTATGTCATGCACCACGAAGGCACTTTGTCTTAGGTGAAATCTGGACAAGCTGGAAGGCAGAAAATACAAATAACACGGACAACCAATTTGTTCACATCTCCATAATAAACAAATATCTTTTGTGTGTGTTTAAGTGTAATATTATCTATTTCAGAGTGCACTCAGTGGGCACTGCTGGAAAAAGATTGTCTCTGCCTTTTTTAAAACTTCCTCCACTCCATTTATAGAGTGATAATTTCCCTCTTTTCCATACCAGTCCAACTCTGTATATCTTTCCTTGATCCCTTTGGATCCCTTTGGAACAGAGAGATAAATTAAAAAAGGACAAAAAGAATGTTAGTGTTTTCCTTTATGTAATATTTTATTTACAGTGAACCTGTAGCTTCTGCTTGGCGATTTGAATTTGTGTTTTGGCCTGTATACCTACTCAGACACTTTCTTACATGTATCAATCCTTGATCTGTTGTAAAGAGCTGAAAGTTTTCCTTAAACAGGCTTCTCTTTAGTCTGTACTCCCACTGGACTCACCAGCAGCACTCTCCAGTGCTCCTGATCCTGCATGTCACCCACTCTTAACAAGAAACAAAGCACTTGTTTGAGGTGAATCTACCTGATGTCCTGTTCACATTTGAACTGCAAACCTAGAGCCTTCAAAGAAGCACTACTGGTCCAGACGTCAATGGCTGTGCCTGAAGCAAGATACACACACATATTCTCCTACTAGCATGTGTGATTCATGAGAGGAAATATTTTAACAGTGACAGCTGCAGATGGAAACATTAGGTATTCCCTCCATGCCTGAGAACCTTTCCTCTTAAGCTGAACTAATTCTCCTGCTGTCTTTCCTTGGGACAGGTTCTTCGAGGACCTGTCAGGTGACCTTATAAAATGCTTTTCAAGCTGGGAAAAGACTGAAACTGTTTGTAAGTCTAATCACCATGCACTGCAGATGAATTCAGTTTCTTAAAGCAGAAAAGCTTCCTCCATTTTGTTCCAGAGAAAGAAACTATAAGCTTCTATCAAATCTTTTGAATTTGCATTAGAACTGATACCCTGCATAAACCAGAGATGTTGTAAATATTAAAGCCCATCAGTAGTGGCTGCTTTTGGAAATACATATATATATATATATATTAGAATCTTAATGTGAAATAAATTTTCTTTACTGTGAATAGTTAAGCCAATATTTTAAAGAAAAAGATCTAAAAACAAATAAATTATATCTCTCTATGCTGGGACCTCATTTTCTAAAATGACCCTGTTGTTCACAATAAAATTTTTAGAAGGCTGACACTTTAAGAAGGAGATTCAGTTCATTCAGAAACAGAACTGGCCAAGTAAACATACTTTTCTTCATTGATTACAGAGAGCGATTGTATTTTAAAACAGGATCTCTAATCAATTAAAACAGCTAAGTCTCATGATAAAACAAACAGACAAACAAACAAAAAAAAAATGTCCAGTTTTAACTATCCATTTCTATAGATCTATAAATTACATCAGTACACTAAGTGAAAATCATTTTGTTAATTTCAGACATTGAGTTGTAAACATTGACAAAAATAAATGGAAAAACAGACTCAGGTTACATGTAGGTGCTGCACACATTCAGTAGTTTAGTTTCAATGAGTGTTTGTGGACTTAAAATTGGTACAAAAATTTAATTAAGTGACTGCATATATATATATTAAATGGTATCTAAAACTTAAATAAAAACAGATAAGTGCTTGAAAAAGACTTTTTGCAATTCTAGCCGAGAGAACAGGCGACATTCTTACTTGATATCAGCAAAGTTTATGCTTTCATAAGGATTTATCTTTTTCTTCATATTTTTAAAAACTATGTCTTCATGTAGCAGCCATGTTTTGTGGTCTTTATGCGAAATTGTGTTGTGCTTCTCCTCAGAGAATTTTAGTAACAGGAAAGAGTTGAGTTCTGTTTTATAACAGTGATGCCATTTTTACTGAAACTTATTAAATACAGCAGTAATGGTAAAAATATTGATTACTCAAGTAGTTGGTGTTAAAAATGAGAGAACAGATAATGAGTATTTTTTTGCCAACCCTTTAAATTATTTTCATTAAAATTCAAACTCCTCTCAGGGTTAGATGTTAATCAGAGGGGAAAAAGGGAAGAGAAAAGGAGGGGAGGAGAGGGGGGAGAAGGAAGGGGAAGAGAAGCCTTTAAGTTATTATGTGTATTTACAGTGTTTATAATATAGGTGTAATAGCCAATGTCAAATTCTATTTCCAACCTAACAAAAAGCCCCAAGCCATTTTGCAAAATTACTGTGTTCATCAGCAGTGGTGGACCCCCTGCCCTGTTATCACTAAGCAGAGCAAGGCAATTTGAGAAAAGAGGAGGAGTGGAAATAGATCCAGGCTTGGCAGCATAGACAACCCCCATCCCTACCTACCTTTGTTCCCCAAGTGCCTCTCTATAAATTTGAGGCCCTGGAACTCAAGGGAATGGCGAGTGAGGGTTCTGTGGGAAGTTTACCTGCAAGGTTGTCTTGGGTGAAGCACTCAACTCCAAGCTTTGAGACTGTCTCCATCAAGAAAGAAGTGTGACTGTCATAGGTCACTCCCTTCTGAGAGGAATGCAGGGCACTATGTGTCAGTCTGACTCTACCTGCAGAGAAGCATGCTGCCTCCCTAGGGTATGGGTCAGGGATATTTCTAGGAAACTTCCTGGTCTGATTTACCCCTCTGATTGTCATCCCTAATTGATAGTTCAGGCTGGCAGTGATAAAGTTGCAGATAAAAGCCTGAGAACTATCAAAAAAGACTTCAGGTGTCTGTGGCAGGTAGTTGATGTAGTGGGGATGCAAGCAGTTTTTTCTTCTATTCCTTCAGTAGCAGGGAAGGATATAGAGAGGATCAAGAAAACCTACCTCATAAATGAGTGGCTTAGAGTTTATTACAAACACTAGAATTTTGGGTTTTTTGACCATGAGGTAATTTATTCGGCATCTGACACGATGACTGCAAATGGAACTCATCTGTCTCTAAGAAGCAGTAAGACCCTAGCCCAGAAACTGGAGGAACTCACTGAAATGTCTTTAAACTAGTTACAAAGGAGGAAGGGGACAAAATTAGAGCTACTGGGGTTGAGTGGGAAATTTGAGGGTTCATTCTGAACTTGATGGGTGAAGAGGGTGGAGTTCAAAGGGATGGGGTAAGGCAGGGGAATTCTATTACTCTAGATGATCTTAGATCTTCTAGAAAGGTGTTGAGACAGAAAGCCTTTGTAGCAGTGAAATGCCTTTATAGCAATGCACACAGTCTGGGAAATAATCAGGGGGAGATGGAAAACGTGATGCACTTGGAAAATTATGACCTTATTGCTATCACAGAAACATGGTGGGATGCCTCCCATGACTAGAATACCACCACTGAGGAGTATTGGCTCTTCAGAAAGGATAGATAAGATAGGAAATGTGGAGGAGCTGCCCTCTATATCAAAGAGAGGATAGACTGTGCAGACCTCCTTCTGAGAAACAGACAAGAACAAGTTGAGAGCCTGTGGGTTAAAATTAGGGATAAGACTAGTAAAGGCCAGCTGGTGATAAGGGTATACTACAGGCCACCTGATCAAAGGAAGTCTGTTAATGAGTTCTTCTTACTTCAGCTGCTGGAGGTATCATGCTCATTGGCTCTCATCCTGGTGGGGGACTTGAACCAACCAGATATCTGTTGGAAACAAACAAACAAACAAACAAACAAACAAACAACATGCAGTGAGCTGCAAGAGATTGAGGAGACTCCTGGGATCAACTGATGATAATTTTCTGGTTCAGGCATTGGACAGACAAACCAGAGGAGAAGCATTGTTGGTCCTGCTGCTCACCAGTGTGGAGGAGATCATTAAAGGTATTAAGCTGGAGACAGCCTGGGCTGTAGTGACCATACCCTGATTGAGTTTATGATCTTGAGGAATGTGGGCCTGACAAAGAGTGAGGTCAGGACCCTGAACTTCAGAAGACTGAACATTAGAATGTTTACAGAATTGTTGGCCAGGATCTCCTGGGATGCTATCCTTAGAGACAAAGATGTTGAGGAAAGCTGGCAGCTCTTCAAGGATGCCTTTCTGAGGGCAGAAGAGCTTTCTGTCCCTCTGAATAAAAAAGCACAAGAAAGCCAAGGCACAGGCAGAAGTAAACTTGGCAAGGGATGTTAAAACATTAAGAAGACATTTTACAGGTACATTGGCCAGAAGGGACAGGCCAAAAGGAGCATACCTCCTTTGGTAACTGTAAAAAGAGTTGTTTTCAAAAGATGTGGAGAAGACTGAGGTACTGAATGAGTTCTTTGCCTCAGACATCACTGGCAGCTAGGATTCTGTTATTTTTTCATGTTCCTGAGCCCTGCATCCCTAAACCTCAATGTAGGGATCAGTGGAGTATATCCTACTTATGGCAAGTCTGAGACAGCCTCATAAGACTGGATGCATACAAGTCTATGGAAACAGATGGCATGCATCCCAGGACTCTGAAGGAGCTGGCTGAGGTGGTTTATTAGCTGCTTTCTATCATATTTGAAAAGTCATGTCTGTCAGGTGAGATCCTAGGTGGAAATAGGGGTCATGTCACTCCCATTTATAAGAAAGGGAGCAAGGAGGATGAGGGGGGCTACAGGCCAGTGAATTTCATGTCTGTGCCTGGGAAGATCATGGAGCAGATCTTCCTGGATGACATGATAGATCACATGAGTAATGAATGTGTGATCTGAGACAGCCAACATGGCTTCATCATGGGAAGGTCATGCCTAACCAATCTGGTGACTTTCAGCGATAGGGTGATGACACTGGTGGACAAAGGGAAGTTGACCAATGTCATTTACTCGGACTTGTGTAAGGCCTTTGAAACTGCCCCCCTCCCCCCCCCCCCACATCCTTTACAGTGACAGTGATGAGGTGATGGAACAGGCTGCCCAGAGAGGTTGTGGATGCCCCCTTGCTGGAGGTGTTCAAGGCCAGGCTGGATGGGGCGCTTGGCAGCCTGGTCTAGTAGTAGTTATGGAGGTTAGTGGCCCTGTATGAGGCAGGGGGTTAGAGCTTGATGATCCTTGAGGTCCCTTCCAACCCAAGCCATTCCACGATTCTATGAATAATTATGTACATAAACATCTCTCCATTTTTAAACTGTATATGATTTCTATATACTGTGAAAATATGCTAATATGCTTGCATGCATTAAATGAAGGAGAGAAGGGAGAAATGGAGAAAAGGAAAGTGAAAAATGCTGAATAAGTAGTAAAAAAGCCATTGCCTTGATGAAAAGCAGTCTAGCAAGACAATTTCAATTTTATTCACAGTCTTCTAGCTTGATAAGTAATGTTGTTATCTATCCCTCTCTTAGCAAGAAAAACAATAAACAAAGGTTAATAAAACTTGATACTGCTAGAAAGTTCACCACGTTTTTGTTTCCTGTATGTTTTCAATGTGATATTGCTGCATAACATGAAAAGATAAATCCTAGTGAATAACAATGATTTCACATTGAAAGTTCTATCTTCTAAACAGATATTAATGGTGTTTGTTTGTTTGTTTATTTATTTATTTTTGTCTTAAGCAGATGAAAATAATAACCTTCTGAATGGTACTTAAAAGACTTACATTTCAAAGGAGAGAACTTTTAATGAAACATACAGGAATCCATATTTCAAAGTAACAAAAGATCACAGAAGCATTAAAAAAGAATAAGACTGTAACTGGGGGAAATTATATATAAATATATATATATATATACTATATGTATATAGTATATATAATTGCTACTGTAATTGTAAGGAAAATACATATAAAATATTCATATATTTAAAAGTCTTAACTACTACCCGTTGTACACTTCAGCAGTGACAGAATTTTAAAGCACATATTGTCATAAACTCATACAATTTTCACACAAATAAGAGGAAGAAGATGAGTTTTGTTTGTTCATAATAAAAGTTAAATACAAAGAACCTTACTATTTTGTATTTCTAAATAACTCCCCCTACCTCCCCCCCCCCCCCCCCTTACACACACACACACACAGACACCTACTTTATTTTGAAGAAGTTTCATTGGCTGATTTCAAGTGTTGGCACAGAAATCACTATGTTGGCAAGTAGCCCATGTGACTCTGTTTCCCAGTCCACTTCCTGGAACTTAATGACTTAATGCAACTTTTGTTCTTAGTGGTATTTTTCACTAATCTGTTTACTCCTCCAACCAGGTCATCTGGCCAGCACCTGTAGACATCCATCTTTAATTAACAGCTTAAATCTAGCTGGAAATAGTCCTTATTTATTCATATCCTGCCTAGGAATCCTAGATACTGGAAGTGCAGCAGTGCTGAGGACACTCAGTTTCTTAATGTCCAAAAAGATAGCTGTGCATTTTTAAGACTGTGTGACTTTCTGAGCTGCCTGAATTAAATTGCATAGGATATTGGAATTCATGTTCATTGAATGGGTTTAATCTGTCCAAACGTAGATGCTGCTGCTATCTGCAGTATTGTCTATTGAGTACGTAGCCATTAACCTGAATTTTCTTTATAAGCACATTTTAAGAACTTATCTTAATATCCTACAATAGGAATTAAAATTCAGTCAAATAAGTCACACAGTGAAAGTATCTTTTCAAGCTTGATGTGACCAGCTCATTTCTAAAGTCCAGTTTTGAAAATCTATATAGTTAGGGAAATATATATAGCTCTGATGGCCTGCTGTAAATTCTCAAAGATATCATTCTAAATTTCATTATGAAATAATGAAGTTCAGTTGGGAACATTATTGTTACTGCAATAAGAAAACTCAGTGACAATGAGTAAATTGTTTCTCAGAACAGCAATGCATGAAGCTTGGATAAATACAGTGAAATAAGTAATACACTATCCAGTATACCACAATACTAGACTGCTGAACTATTCTTTATTTCCCATCCTTTCCTATTACCTTTAATCTACAGTTAGGTTGTAGTTAAAACTAAGTAGTTGTTTATAAAGTGTCATCAGCCCAGTTCAGTACATGACACAGACAGAAGGGGAACAAGTTAATGTAATTCCACACTACCTACCTACAGGATATATGAGATACACAGAAGTTGAGATGTGACTTGTGATCTTTTGTAATCTTCACTCTGCTTGTCTGAACTCCTGAGTACCTGACGATGTTACATTAATTTTCTTTTCACAGCCTAATGTAGATAATACTAAGATCACAGTAATTAGTTCTTGCTGAGATAACAAGCCTCTAGGATACGATCTAGAAAATGGAAAGATGTACAGTATTCTGTTTCAGTGAAAAACTAATACAGTTTAGACCTATATTAACCCCAATGCTGCATTTTTCATATCTGTTAGTGGGTAACTAGTTACCATACAACTACTTCACAGTAACATTATAACTGTTGATTAGCAAGCAGAATTCAGAAACCAACATTTTCACCCTTTGAAAATCAGAACATTTATAATTTATTGTTTTCCTCTGGTTTAATTATTCAGTTGAACTGTGAGCTTTAAACTCAATGCAGTGAAACACAGTAAAATATATGAGGTCTTACATTTCATTAGTTCCAACAAAATGCATATCAAAAGATATACACTATGTTATTTGCCTGAACAGTTCAGAATTACTATAACAGACATGGATTTTCCACATGTATTTTACGAGCCCATATAATGAACTAATAGGGCCCAAATAGATTACAGTTCTTTTTGTTTCCTAGAAACTCACCAAGTTAAAAAAACAAAAGCAAAACCTGAAGAATTTGCCCCAAAATGTATTTGAAGTGAGTGGATAATCTTTTTGACATCTATATTAAAATTTTCTACTAGCAGCTCAAATAAACATTTTTATGTGTGTTTCCCTGACAAAAATAAATAAATAAATAAAAACAAATAGAAAATAAATAATAATTTAAAAAAAAAAAAACTTTACTGATCTCTTAATATTTTTCATTTTTCACACTTGAGTAAAAAGGCTATATCTTGTAAGAACAAAATTATTCAAACTTTAGACATCAATAATTAGATTATTACCATCAGAAATTCTTTCTAGTGAATAGCTTGTGAAATTCATGTAGGTCACTATCTTAGGTTTGGACACTATTAAAAGTTATGTCAAAACTGTAGGCAGTGTAAGTAAACATTTACAGTTGCTTATGTGTGTTCATATAAATAAATGTATATGCAGTCTTTTTTTTTTTTTTTTTTTTTTTTTTTTTTTTTTTTTTTCCTGAAACTGAAATTGGATTGCAAAAGACATTGGGGGAGGAAAAAAAAAAACCAAAACAAACAAACAAAAAAAAAAACAACAAAAAAAACCAACAACAACAACAAAAAAAAAAACCAAAAACTTTAAAACTTTATTAATCAAAGCAGTGACATAAAAGAGAACCTTTATGACATTTCACTTTAAAAATATACAAAGTTAAAAGTTTGTAGTATAATGTAGGATTATTCAGGTTGTTCTGTGAGCAAGATGATGTTCAGCAGAACTGTATTTGTTCGGTTCTTTCATTACTTTCCTTAACTTGTGGTCTTTAGTTCTTAATTAACCTCTGCTCTAAGCAAATCTGTCAACAAGGAACTGAGTAAAACCCTTGCCATATCTTTTACTTAGGAACTAAGAGGATGAATAATCACAAGAAAGAAAAAAAATTACAGATGTGAGAAAAATAAATAAAAAAGGACAGATGCTGATGTGCAATAGAACAAGAATATCATGATATCATGACAGTATATCTTTCTGTTGATTAATGCATGTTTGGCATTTCTACTTTTGTCTAGAGAAACAGAACAGGGAATGAGACATTCTCTTGTCAGCCAGAAATAGTCTTAGGGAAAGTAAAAGTCCAGTTTGTGTGACTGAACATCTCTTCCTAGATTATTTTTTATATGGAGAAGTTACAAGCTGCTGGCTTATGAACAACTGGACTAGAACATAAAAATTTGACATCTGAAAACTAGAGGTATGATTTATTTATTTATTTATTTATTTTTAATACGGATTTAACAGAGATACAGCTACCACTACGTTCATTATAGCTGATCTTAAGATACATCAATATCTTGAAGTATTATTCAGTGTTTTCTTTATTAGGAATTGCAAATGAGTCTGCTGGGATCTTTTTGTGCTACATTCAGTCAAGAAATAAATGTGCTTTGCAAAGGTATTAAGGAAATAAGGTTCAGACTGAGGAAATAAGGTTCAGACCGAGCACCCTAGGTAAATTCCAGTTCCTATAATGGATTATAAGACAGAGATGCATGCAAACATTAGGCAAAATTCTAATAGTAAAGGTAATATTAGGCATTCTTTTAGCCTTTATCCTTTTAAATTGCTGTCTGTATTGACACATGCAATTTCAATTTATTTCAAATTATCTATTTAAATAGTATTTCAGTAATTTCAAACAGTTACTAATAATGTGTGTACAAGATACATTCTTCTGTTTCTTTTTTACAGGCATATTCTTCATGATGCTAATAGAAAACAGTGAGATTAATGCACTACCTATTGACATACGCTTTTAGTTAAAAATGGTATCTTGAATTTAGTAAAAAAAAAGATATCTTTTTAATAATAAAAATGCATAAATGTCTAAATTCTTTAAGGTTATTTTCAAGAACTATTGGTTTAACATATATATTTTACCAACAGTATCATTATTTCTGCATTATATACATTTATCCTTCAGCAATTCTACATTAAAAATCCATGAATGCATAAATATATTACGATTATGATCATTTTTCAATAACTGTAGTACTTTAGAAGGAAAGGTATTCAGATGGAACCTTTCCAAGGCACACACAATTGATTTTATTGTCTGCAACATACTGGTTTATCTGTAAATCTCAGTTTGACACAAGAATTGCAAAAAAATTGAGAATAAAAAAGAGAGAAAAAAAATGTGTCTCTGGATTTTCTGTGTCAGATGGGGAAACAGGAATCAAGGATGGATTTACAAAACTTCATAGAAATTCAATGATGATCATGATATACTAGGGAACAGAGAAATGACCATTAACATTTGCAGCAGCTTACATACTGTTTGCAATAAAATGCTATCCATACTAATATAATCACTGATTTCATCAGTCTTCTATCATTTAAAATAGTATGTAAAATAGAACTTCCAGTTCTAGACAGGTGTATGTCTTAGGGTGGCACAGATTTGGATTTTTTTTTTTTTTTTTTTAATATTTATGTTTTCCTGAAACCTTGGTCTTCTCTGAAGCAGAAGCTTTCTCTAAACTGGATTTTTCATGTTTTAGTCAAATAATTGTCTTTTGTAGTTGCTGTCATTGTTTGCTTGATTGTTTGTTTGTTTTTACTCACTTGGGAAAATAAATAAGTAAACAAATAAATTAATAGAAGGTGCTTATGTTGGTATTTACAGCTCTTATAGAGACAAAGCATTCAGTTCCTAGATTCTAGGCAGAGTAGTTAATTACTTTGTTGCAGAACGGAATGGAAAGAAAATGAATGTAATGGATATCTGAGTTTGAGCTTTCTTTTCCTTGGCTTTGTACTGTAAAGTTAGTTAAGTTTCAGAAAGAAACTGTTTCCATTGAGATCTGTTATTATTTCAGTTACATCTTACCTGAAGAAGCTGATGATGGCTACTCTGTTATCCTCTTTTTTTATTATTTTTTATTTTTCTCTTCAAACCTCACCATCTGCTTGCTTACCTTGTTCTCTCTACAACTCCTCCACAATGTATCTTAACCTTGAAAAATAGAATTAATTCTGTAAGTGCTTCTGTATTTTATATATACTTACACATATATATGTATGTACACACATATATATATGTAAATGAGCATATGTAAAATCACTTTTAAAATGGTGAAAAAGGAGACTGATGATAGGAAAACTACTTTTATGAATGTAGAATATTAATAAAAAAGTAGGAAAGGGAAAGAATAAATGTCAGAAATCTGTTGGGTCTAAAAGTGCCTACTGCAGTGATAAGCTTTAGAGAAGGCAGCACCATTAGAAGTGATTTTAAGTACTACTTCAAAAAGCCTAGAGTTCTGAGACTTGACCAAAGTTTAATAGCACAGAAACAGCATTGGCACAAAAGGGACTATTACTAGCTCTGTAATTCTTTCTTATATAGCAAACATGTGGGAAAAATAAATAAATAAATAAAAAATATCTTCATATCCTCAATTATGTTTGGCTTTGAAGGGCAGTCCTTGGTCATAGGTTACTTTATTCAAAAATTGCTGTAATAGGATCACCCATTGTGACTGTCCTTCAGACAAACAAAATAACTTTTGGAGTACAGGAATTAAGAAAAGGTTTCAAGAATCCTGTGAGATATAGATACAAGAGTCTCAAGTGGTTCTTTGTAGAATCATTTTCAAAATGTAATGCCTCTGATATCATGATGTTTTCTAAATCCCATTCAGTATATTCAGGTGAAATGAACTGACAATAGTTTAGTGGTCCTAAAGCTGGAATTCATGTCTCTTCACCCATTTATGATCTAAGTCTCGTTTTAAATACGTTTCTAGCATTCATATAGAATTAATGGAGATAAAACTTTTCCTAAATAGCCATGTACTCTACTTATCTTAAAAACAAACAAACAAACAAAAAACAAAGAAAGAATAACAGTGAAACAATGATGTGAGGGTACAACATATATTGCATTGTGAAATACATTAAAAGGAGCAAGGAAATTTCCTGAGAGGAATTTATGGAAAAGGAGTTATATGCTACTACCTAATCTAAATTCGTATGTTATAAACCTAGTGGTGCAACACAGCATTAAGCTTAACAATGTAGTATACAGTATACATCTTTCTATGGATAGATGCTTCCCTTTGGAAGCAGAAAATGCTTGTTTGAACTAATCTAAAGGCAATACAGTCAGTGTGAATATTTGTACGAGATTATTATTTTATATCATTGACTCAAAGCTTGCTGAAGGACACAGGTGAACAAGTCCAAGCAAATCCTGGTCAAGGGTTGAGAAATCCTTTGTCTGAGGGACACAGATGGACAAGGCCAGGAGCAACCAGACAGAGATAAGTTGCAGTATAATGGCCAGGAAGGAGCTTTTTGTGTGGGCTTATATCAAGGAAGATAGCTGTCTCAAAGGGTGCTGCACATGACTCTTACCCAAGCACCCAGAAATGTCAAGTAGGCAGGAAAAATGAGGATAAAAGAGAGAACAGCAACCTTGAAGCTAAATTTCTGACATGACCTTCCTGTTCTTTTTGTTGCTTGGGAGAAGAGGCCAAGCCCCTCCTCATCACAACCTCCCTTCAGGAAGTTGTAGAGTGCAATGAGGTCTCCCTTGAACCTCCACTTCTCCAGGCTAAACAGTCCCAGCTTCCTGAACCGCTCCTCATAAGAGTGGTGCTCCAGACCCCTCACCAGTTTCGATGCCCTTCTCTGGACACATTCCAGGACCTCAGTGTCTTTCTTGTAGTGAGGAGCCCGAAACTGAACACAATACTTGACATGCGGCTTCACCAGAGCTGAGTATAGGGGGATGATTACCTCTCTGCACCTGCTGACCACAATATTTCTTATACATGTCAGGATGCTGTTGGCCTTCTTGGCCACCTGGGCACTGTTGGCCCATGTTCAGCTGAGCATCGACCAACACCCTCAGGTCCCTTTCCTCTTCACAGACATCCAGACACTCAGCCCCAAACCTATAGCACTGCATGGGGTTATTGTGGCTGAAGTGCAGGACCTGGCACTTGGTCTTGTTGAACCTCATCCCATTCACCTCAGCCCAGTAATCCAGTTTATCCAGATCCCTCTGAAGGGCCTCCCTACCCTCAGTCAGATAGACAACACCTCCCAGCTTGGTGTCATCTGCAAACTTACAGAGGGTACACTCAGTACCCTCATCTAAGTCATCAATGAAGATGTTAAACAAGATGGGCCCCAGTACCGACCCCTGGGAGACACCACTTGTAATGGGTTGCCAACTGGACTTAACTCCATTAACCACTACCTGCTGGTCATGGCCCTCTAGCCAGTTCCTTACCCAAAGGAGGGTATACCTGTCCAGGCCACAGGCAGCCAGTTTCCCGAGGAGAATACTGTGAGAGACCATGTCAAAGGCTTTGCTGAAGTCTAGGAAGACTACATCAACAGCCTTTTCCTCATCTGCCTGTCTGGTCACCCAGTTGTAGAAGGAAATGAGGTTGGTCAAGCATGACCTGCCTTTCACGAATCTGTGCTGGCTGGGCCTGATCCCCTGAATGCCACACACATGCTGTGTGATCTCACCCAAAATGATTTGTTCCATAACTTTCCCCGGTACCGAGGCCAAGCTGATGGGCCTGTAGTTCCCTGGATCCTCCTTACAGCCTTTCTTGTAGATAGGAGACCCATCGGCAAACCTCCAGTCCTCCAGGACCTCTCCAGTTAACCAAGGAGCTGGTAGATGGCAGAAAGCGGCTCAGCAATCACCCCCACCAGCTCCCTCATCATCTGAGGGTGGAGCCTGTCCGGTCCCATGGACTTGTGGCAAGTCAGGTGGAGGAGGAGCTCTTGAACTGTCTCCAAGTGAATCACTGAGTGTATGTATTTTGCATTCCATCCCAGACTTTCAGATCAGGGTATAAAGTGCCTTGAGGATAACTGATCTGCCCATTAAAGGCAGATGTAAAGAATGCACTGAGGACCTCAGCCTTCTCCTTATCCCCAGTGGCCACATTCCCCACTACGTCAAGTAAAGGGTGGACATTTTCTTTGGTTCTTCTCTTACCATTGATATATTTGTAAAAGGATTCTCTTTAACTATAGTGGCCAATCAAAATTCGAGTCAGGCTTTTGCCTCTCTAACTTCATCCCTGCATACCTTGGCAACTTACCTTAAAATACTCTTTTTATTTCTGTCAGTGTAGGTAAATAAAGCATTTCTCTAGAACTCAGCTATTTTTCATAGTTATTTTTGTATGTGAAGTATGAAACTCTGTGAATAGTTTTACATAATGAAGTGTTGTGCGATAAATAAATAAATATATATAAAAATATGTATAAATAAATATATACATATATATATATATACATATATATATATATGCTAGTGTACAATGAGCTATCTTCAGGCTTTTGAGATAATTAAGCAATATTGGAGTACTATTGTGCATTCAAATAATAGACTCTGCTTCTTTAACTGTGATCCTTCTATTATTCATGATATAAACTACCTTGTATTTAGTTACTTTCAGCATCTTGTATACCATTTAATTTTGTCAGAGATATGCAGCATAGTATTCTGAGCAATGTAGATTACTACTGTGAAGATTAATGATGAAATGCTGCCTTTCCCATTAGCTGAGAGAAACAGCCACTCACATAAGACGATATCTCCTGCCCTAAAACAGATCCCCAAAATAGGTCAGATGATTAGCACTCTAAAAAAAGAATATTTTTCTCTGCTAACTTTCACTAAGTCCAGGAAGAACAGCATACATGTTATGTTCAGACAAAGTACATCTGAGTTGGTTGAGCCTATTCCACCTACCCTGCATGATTGTTTACAAGGAAAACATACTAAACCATGGCAGAATCACTAATATTTCTGAGAATATTCGGTGTAAGGAAACATTTATACAAATACTTAATAATATAAATGCTCTTATTCAATCTTGTAGGGATATTGTTAATTCAAACTAAATGCTGTTAAGAATAATCAATCCACTGCAATTATAAACACATCAATCTTAATATTTTTTGGCAATGAAAAATCTCTTTTTGTGATATTGAATGTGACTTTGAAACAAAAGGGTATTTTTAAACTGAGTAAAATAAAGACTTGACTCATACCTCTGTTGACAAAGATGAGTTGTCTCTTAGTAACATACTTCATCATAATAGTATCATAATATGAAAAGTCTGACCAACAAAGAATACAGTGTCTCGCTCCAATTAAGGAGTGAGGCAAGGTTCTTTTGATAAATTATGCTCGGTGTGAGATTAAGAAGAGAAACATTCAAATGTTGATCCGACCAGTTTATTGGGAATAATAGACAGCTGAGGGGATGGGGAAGGGAGAGCGGTGGATATCAAAATTAGGGTGATGGGGAAGGGAAAGTGGGCGATAGGAAAGGTGGAAAAGGCAAGAATTACGGAAAGCGGGGAAAGTCACCTCCTGAACGCAGCAGCGTCCCGTTGCGGTCCAGGAAGAACAAGCGTAGGGGAGAGCCGCAGCAGAGGGTCAGGCCGCAAGCAGCAGATCGGTGCAGCGCAGAGTGGGAGGTAGAAAGGGCAGCAAGGTCTCAGGGGGGCAGCGAGGTCTCACGGAGCAGAGTCTCGGGAAGCGAGGTCTCACGGAGCAGAGTCTTCGGGAAGCGAAGTCTCACGGGCAGAGTCTTGAGCAGCAAGCCCAGGTGAATCCGTTGTCCGCCGTAGGACGACGTTGGAGGAATCTGAGGCCAGATACCCAAGAGTTCTTCATGCATGCATCTTCTTCAGCATGCAGGCGTTCACGTAGTGAGGCATCTGATGTCAGACAACCTCCTTGTTCATGAAGAGAGGCATCTGATGTCAGAAAACCTCTAAATCCATGGTTTGTCCATGCTCTTTTTATCCTACTTCTTCCCAGCCTTCGGGACATTTCTGGAAGGCTTGGGTCATAGTCCTGTGAATACCTCGGAGATGGCCCTCTTCCTTGAGATGGGCCCACACAAAAGACCACTTAAGGGCCATTCATCAGCATCTTATCTCCCTTTCGTAGCTCCTGGACTTGTCCATCTGTCATCTGTCTGTCATCTGTCACGTCACCCTTAAACAAAGGGGGTCTGGAACCGTGGTTCAGACTTGCCTGGACTTGTCCTTCTGTGCGTCTCGGACAAAGGGAGTTCTGGAACCTTGGCCAGGCTTCCCTGAACTTGTCCATTTCAGCAGACTTTGAGACAGTAATGTAAAAAGCATGGCCTCTTACATACAGCTATCAGCATTTGAACATCACACATGAAAATATTACCCACAAAATGTAACGGACTATCAGTTAGTTTCATGAAAATATTTCAAGACACATAAGCTGATCCAGAGTGAGAACTTACAAACTGAGAAGAAAGAAAGAAACAAACAAACAACAAAACAACCCTGAAAATATAAAGATTCAAAGCATGAAAAAAAAAGCATAGCAAAACAAAAATCAGTGACTTGAGTCAATGACAAAGTATATAACCACAGCATAAAATAATTTATTTTCTGAAGTGTGATATAATAACCTACAAAATAACCCTGTATTTTCATATTTTCAATTGCAGAGAGAATCATAGAATTAGCAAAGTGTAACAATTATTATCTCCTACTTGAAGAGCAACTACAGTATAGAAGGAGATGAATCTAATGACTGGTGTTCTTTAGATTAATTGTTGCAGTCTTACCCTAGGGCCCACCCAGACATTTAATGAACATGATTATTACCTCCACCACATTTCATCTGCTTCTACTAAGAGCAAATCCTTTTTTGCTTAAAGTTATTTTATCATAGAATCATAGAATTACCCAGGTTGGAAAAGACCTTGAAGATCATCAAGTCCAACCGCAGCCTAACCAGTACCCTATCTCTAAAAAACAAAAAGAAAAAGAAAAACAAAAACAAAACCAAACCAAACCAAAACAAACAAACAAACAAACAAACAAACAAACAAACAAACAAAAAAAAAACACCTCTGCTAAATCATATCCCTGAGTACCACATCCAAACTGCTCTTAAACACATCCAGGGATGGCGATTCAACCACCTCCCATTCCAGTACCTAACCACCCTTTCTGTAAAGAATTTCTTCCTAATATCCAACATAAACTTGCCCTGGCGCAACTTGAGGCCATTTCCCCTCGTCCTGTCACATGTCACTAGTGAGAAGAGACCTGCCTCACTCTCACTGTAAGAACCTTTCAGGTACTGGAAGAGGGCAATAAGGTCTCCCCTCAGTCTCTCTCTTCCTCAGACTAAACAGCCCCAGCTTCCTTAGTCTCTCCTCATAGGGCTGATTCTCCAAGCCCTTCATGAGCTTCGTTGCCCTTCTCTGGACCTGCTCCAGTACCTCCATGTCTTTCTTGTGCTGAGGTGCCCAAAACTGGACACAGTACTCAAGATGAGGCCTCACCAATGCCGAGTACAGGGGCAGGATGACTTCCTTAGTCCTGCTCACCACACCATTCTTGATACAAGCCAGGATGCCATTGGCCCTCTTGGCCACCTGGGCACACTGCTGGCTCATATTCAGCCGACTGTCCATCAGCACACCAAGGTCCCTTTCCGTCTGGGAGCTTTCCAGCCACACTTCCCCAAGCCTGTAGGGTTGCCTGGGGTTGTTGTGACCAAAATGCAGGACCCGAAAATTGGCCCTATTGAAACTCATTCCGTTAATCTTGGCCCATCAAGTCTATCTAGGTCCCTCTGTAGTGCCCTTCTCCCCTTCAGGCAGATCAACACTCCCAGCTTAGTGTCATCTGTGAACTTACTGAGGGTGCACTCAATCCCCTCATCCAGATCATCAATGAAGATGTTAAACAGAAGTGGCCCAAGCACCGAGCCCTGGGGGATGCCACTTGTGACCAGCCGCCAACTGGATTCCACTCCATTGACCACAATTCTCTGGGCCTGGCCATCCAGCCAGCTCTTCACCCAGCGGAGCATGTCCAAACCACGGGCAGCCAGCTTCTCTACCAGAATGTTATGGGGGACAGTGTCAAAGGCCTTACTGAAGTCCAGGTAGACCACATTGACAACCTTACCTTCATCTACCAAGCGGGTCACCTTGTCATAGAATGAAATCAGGTTAGTCAGGCAGGATCTACCATTCATAAACCCATGCTGACTAGGCCTGATCCCTTGGCTAACCTTTAGTTCATCCACAATGATACCTGATATTATCCTTTCCATAACCTTCCCAGGCACCAAGGTGAGACTGATGGGCCTGTAGCTGCCAGGATCATCTTTCCAGCCCTTTTTAATATATAGTAATAATATTATATATAAATATAATGATAATAATAACAATATTATATTATATTTAATATAAATAAATATGTATTTTTATATATGGATAGATGATCTAGAGACAAGCAGAGATCTGCTTAACACTAGTTCTACAAGATGGAGTGCTTTTACAACTCCCATAGAGGTCAATGGGAAAATGTGGGGGAAGGCACTAAAACGCCTGACTGTTGAAACTAACAATGAGACATCAACAACAAAATACTTTTCAGTCTTAGCAATATTCATATGTGACAGAAGTACTTAATTTTACCATTCTTGATTGAAAATATTTTTAGCCAAGATACAAATGGAAATATGTACTAATAGGAAATATGTTTTGCCCTGTGTTGCTGCTTGGAGTCTTCACCATCTTGGTAGCAAGCATTATCAAATATGTTAAGACTTAAATCCTTTATTTGCATATTACTCTACATTACAAGAAAAAGACTGATAAAATACTCTGAAGGAGAATGAAATTTGTATAGAAATCATTTACTTAACATGAACTTCCTTGCATTCTGAATAAATGATGATTTAATTATCTCTACTTAATATACTTTGATTCACATTCATCAGTAAATATCACCTGAAGCACATACAATTGTGCCAGCTTTTATTTCATGAATGATGGAATCATATGCATAGAACAGTTAGATTTGAAATGGATCTTAAAGATCATACAGGAAATATTAAAACTATTACCCTTTTCCTGTCTCTATAGTCCCTCATAGAGTCCCCCTATCTTTCTTGTTTCTGTTATATCTTTCTATTTTATTCTTGGCCTAATATTTCTCTGGAGCATGAACTCAAATATAGCATGGCCACTTGTCAAGGTTTTATAACTTTTGGTTATTGGTATTCCAGATCATATCATGATTTAGTGCACTGGGAGATAGAGTCAATGCTACAGTTCCATGGATCGTAGATATTTCTGAGTACCTGGCTCTCAGAAGAGAAGAACTACATACCCCAGATAACTTTGCATTATTTGAGTTTCCTTTTTCTATTAGTAAATTAGTAAATTAGTTTGTTTCTCCTCAGATCATTGCTGCTGTTTTGGTTTTAGGCCCATCTCTCTACCCTTTTCCCCTTTTTCCCTTTCCCAGGGTGTGGATCCATGGGTGCCCCTGCCCCACTAGTCATGCAACCAGGCCGAACCAGCCCATAAACCACTGACTGCCAAGGCAGTCTCCAGTCCCGATGACACCAATGAGTTCATTTGCATCAGTGAGCAATGGAGGTCCAATACTGCATCCCGCCTGGTGTGGCTGTCTATTGTTTGACTCAGAAAGTTATCCTCAATGCATTCCAGGAGCCTCCAGGACTGCTTGTATCTCTCCATCCTACCTTTCCAGCAGATGTCTGGGTGGTTGAAGTCCCCCAGCAGGATGAGCACTTGTAATCTCTTGTAGCCGGAAATAGAAGGTCTCATCAAAAGCCTCCACTTGATTGGGTGGCCTGCAGTAGACACCAATCACAAGGCTCCTTTTATTACCTCAGTCTCTAAATGTCACCTATGGGCCTTTAACTTACTCATGACAGTTCATTAGAGACAGCTCTTCACGTTCTATTCCTTTCCTGATGTAAATATCAACACATCCACCCCTCCGTCCTTGCCTGTGCCTTCTGAACAACATGCAGTCATCAATAGCCACACTCCAGTCATGGAAATCATTGCATTAGGTTTCAGTGATGACAACTATACTGTTGTTTTCAAGCAGCACAGTAGTTTTCAGCTTCTCCTGCTTATTTACCAAGCTGCGTGCATTGATGTAGAGGAACTTCAGCTTGGTAGCTGATCTTGTCACTTCCTTAAAGAATACAGAAAATTCAGCTTTCTTTCACATCATGTGCAGTATGGATCATTGGAAGGTTCATGCTCCAGTTCCATGGAATGGCAGCGTCCTGAGTACTCAGCTCTCGGAGAAAACTACATATTCCAGAGGACTTCGCAGAGGATGGTTCCCTGACCATGACATTTCCTGACTGGGAATCGAACCCAGGCCTCAGGGATGAGAGCGCCAAATCCTAACCACTAGACCATCTGGGATATGTAGTTCTCCTCTGAGAGCTGAGTATTCGGGATGCTGCCATTCCACGGAACTGGAGCATGAACCTTCCAATGATCCATACTGCACAGGATGTTATGATGTGGAATATTGACAGCAACACCACAAAACCATGACAAATCCTTTGTCTGAGGTACACAGATGGACAAGGCCAGGGGCAGTGAGAGAGAGAGATAAGCTGCAGATGAATGGCCGTGAAGTGCTTTTTGTGTGGGCTTATCTCAAGGAAGATGGCCATCTCGGGGGGTGCTGCACATGACTCTTACCCAAGCACCAAGGAATGTCAAGTAGACAGGAAAAAGGAGGATAAAAGAGGGATCAGCAACCATGAGGTTAGGTTTTCTGACATCAGATTCCTCACAACAAGAACAAGGGAAGGTTTCTGACATCAGATTCCTCACGACCTGACACCTGCATGCTGAAGAAGATGCCTGAATGCTGAAGAACAAGGTGTCTGCCATCACTACAGACGTCCTACTCGCTAATGGATTCTCTTGGACCTGCTACCTGAATCCTGCTGCCTGCTCCTGGATTTACTCTGCGGCTTCTTCTTGCTACCCACTCGTTGCCCAAGGCCTTCCACACTGCTGCTGCTCTCTTCCCCTGTGGTTTTCCCTTGGACCATCAGAACGTCTTGCAGCGGGATCGCTGCTGGATCCTGGTAGTGACTATCCCTGCTTTACACAATTCTTGCCTCTTTTTTCTATCGCCTACCTTCCCTTCCCCATCGCCCTAAATTGTCCGTCCTTTTCTACTCCTGATTAAGATTTACAACAAACTGATAGGACCAACATTTGAACTGTTGTTTCTTAATCTCACGCTGGGCATGCATATATCAAAGAACCTTGACTCCCTCCTATAAATTGGAGCAAGACAGGGTTGCAATCCAGAGGGACCTGGACAGACTTGAGAGGTCAGCCTGTTTCAACCTCATGGGGCTCAACAAAGCCAAGTGCAAGGTCATGCTGTATATAGGAGCAATATCAAGCACAGATACAGGTTGGGCAGAGAATGGCTTTAGAGCATCTCTGAGGAGAAGGATTTGGGAGTGTTGGTTGTTGAAAGATTCAGCATGATCCAGCAATGTGTTCTTGCAGTCCAGCAGGCTAACCATAACCTGGGTTGCATCAAGAGAAGTATGACCAGTGGCTCAAGGGAAGTGATTCTGCCCCTCTACTCTATTCTCATGAGACCCCACCTGGAGTAATGCATCCAGTACTGTGGCCCCCAGCAAAAGATAGAAATGAAGTTGTTGGAATGGGTCCAGAGGAGGGCCACAACAATGATCAGAGGGCTAGAGTACAAGGACAGTCTGAGAGAGCTGGGTCTGTTCGGCTTGGAGAAGAGAAGGCTCCAAGGTGATTTTACAGTAGTCTTCCAGTACCTGAAGGAGGCCTACAGGAAAGCTGGAGGGAGACTTCTTATAAGAGCAGTTAGGGACAGAACAAAGGGAAATGGCTTTAAACTGAAAGAGGGTAGGTTTAGACTAGATATCAGAAAGAAATTATTTACTGTGAGGGTGGTGATACACTGGAACAGGCTGCCCAGAGAGGTTATGAATGCCCTCTCCCTGGATGGAGCTTTGAGCAATCTGGTCTAGTGGGAAGTGTTCCTGACTATAGTAGGGGGTTGGAACTAGCTGATCTTAAAGATCCCTTCCAACCCAAACCATATTATGACTCTGTGATTCCATGTTTGTAGGTTGTTGTTTGTTTGTTTATTAGTTTGTTAGTTTTTGTGGTTTGTGATCTCAATAAATAATATGAACTTGAAGGCTGAAAATGTTATTCCAAATATTTCATACATATTCATATCTGGAAACACTCAGATAATACTCTTCTTGTGTCACTGAAAGATTTTATTTATTTATTTATTTAATTTATTTTTTTTTTCCTTTTTCATAACAACAAATACCTCCCTTTAAAGGAAATGGGTTGTTTCATTTTTAATGCAACTTGACATTTGTGGCAGGAAAAGTTAATGACATTGTAAAACAGCTTTCAAGTTCAAAGACTAAGATAGACATATGCATGTAACACATCTTTGAACTCTTCAAGAGATGAGAAGAAATTATTTATAGTGTCATGTGAATGTGAATAGATATATATAGTATGAAAAGGGAGATACTCTCAAATGGTAATTACAGCTAGAATAATCTGCTTTCATTGCCCAAATACATCCTTCTTATTTCTCAATATTTGAGCTGAGCATTTCAATGCAAACTCTCATTTTCCCTGCTCTAACTCAGACATCTGTCCTTAAAAGAAAATTGTCAGAATCTATAGAGTAATTCATAAGTTCACTTAGTACATCAGTATACAGTGGTATAAACTTTTTTTCATTATATATTTATCCTGAGAGAAAAATCTTAACATCTGTCTTCCTCCTCATGCTTTTCTCCTGCTCCAGCATTGATCCTTCCCATGAAATGCAGCTTTTTGTGGACTGTTCTAAAGGGGGTTATTCCCTCAGGCTGCAGTTCAATATCTACACCAGTGTGAAACCATACCGTAAAATGCACTCCTTACAGAATAAAGTGCTCCAGTGTGTGTCTCTATTGGGCCACAGTTCTTATGCATAAACTTGCTCTCCTTGTTAGTTAAAATGCTTGCTAAGAGTTTGCTCCTGCAAGGGCTCTCCATCAACAACATCTTCCTTCACTAGCTAGTTTGGTGTTCTTTTTTTAGCATTCTTTTTCAGACTTTCTTAAATTTTTAGCCTTCCTTAAATATGTCATCACAGACATGCAACCAATATCACTCATTGGCTCAGCTTTGTCCAGCAGTGGGTTTCTTTTGGGGCCATCTGCGACCAGCTGTCTGACGACATGGGGGCATTATCACAGAGTCTCTTATCACAGAGGTCTTTCCTGTTGCTTCTCTTCTACAAAAACCTTGTCACATAAGCTGAGTATAGTTTATAAATCGTGGCAGTTTATATATATATTTGAAGATTTCCAGGCTCTTAGCTGCTCAACCTCAGAAATGATTACACAGTCACTTGTAATTTGTGAAGTTATAAGTTGCGTAGTCTGTTTTAAATGTGAAATCATAGTCTGCTTGTCAGAGGAATTTTTAACTCTGGACAAAGAAAACAGATGCTGCAGAATGTTAACAGCAAAGAGGGAAAGCATTTGCATTGAAAGGAACTGAATGTTTTTTCTGTCATCTGAAAGAATACATTGTAGAATAAACTTCGACATACCTTTACTGCTTTCTGATTGAAAAAGCAAGAGGACTTTATTGAAAATGACACAGCCTTGATTAATTATTGATTTGGGCAAGTATAACAGAAGCCTACTGGACATATGAGTGACTTACAAGTATATTAGAATGGTATGTAATTGGTAGTGTCAATACAACCAGATGCTATAGTAATACTGTATTTGGTAGAAGATAACTATGTTTTTCACCGTAATTGCTTGTGGAATTACTGCTCCAGTGTACTTTGAGTATTTGTCAACTCTTTCATTTTATTTCAAAATAATGACTTTTATTTCAAAAAATGTATATGCTGGGTCAAGCTCTACAACCTTTCCTGGTTAGTGTTCTGCATCTTTCTTTGTCACTAGGTATCAAATTGTTACTTAAATCTTCTATCTAACGCAGATACAGTACATGAAAAGAATCAGAAGAAACAAACAAACAAACAAACAAAAGATTCTTTAATTAATTAAACAAATGAAAAAAAAAAGGAAAATGAAAAACAAACAAACAAACAAAAAACTGTTATTTTTAACTATTAATCAACTCTTTATTTAAAGTTACAAGTATTTATTTTGGTTCCTGGATGACAGTTTTAGAGTTTATTTATCACACAGACACTTGATATACCATTTTCTTAACGCATATTTCATTTTCATCTTCACCTACAGTATCTAGAATACATTTGTTTCAAGTAGACATTAAAACTCCAACAACAATAATAGTAATTTTTTTTTTTTTAAAGTGTATAGCTCTGTTCTTGATGTTTTCTTTCTTTTGGTGTAGATGAACTTAAATCAAAACAGGTTTGAGGATTCTGAAGTGACAACATATGGCTAGAAGCAATTTTATTGAGTTTCTCTCTCAGCTTGAAAGAAATTGTGCTCTGTACTGCAAAAGGAAACTTCCAGCCCAAGAAGGGCTAACAACTCTTAAATAAAATAGAAAATGCATATATATTATTAAAGCCCCAATTTAAAAACAAAAACAAATATTAAAAAAATAGACAGTTGGTACCAGTCATGAAAAATGACATATGAGTGTATTTACCACTTTAGGGAGTCAAATTCACATTTCTTTTCTTGCAGAGGAGAGCTCTAAATACCAGACAGTGAGTTTGAGGATAGTACAGAACAATCACTTTATGTAACCACATGAGGTTAGGCCAAAAGATAATCCAGACATTACAAAGAAAAAAAATCAACTCAGTCTCAGCTGAAACCAGAACAGCACTGTACCAATAACTCTTTATATATATATAAATATATGTATATGTATTCATACATATAAATGATAAGAAAATTTAATGCTTTACTGGTGGTAATTTTGTAGTAACTTGTGATAATAAAATATAAACTTGCTGCTAATACTGATTGTTATTGCTGCTGAAGTCTTGTTCTTGCTTTTCTGATAGTAATGTAGTAACTTGCAGGCCCTTTGGGTCTTACATTATCATAAGACTTACTGAAGTCCCATGTCCTTCTAAAGAAGAAACTCAGGGACCTTCCTTAGCATCCAAATTGTATTAAATGCTGTATCAGTGTTGTTGTATTTCTGTGGATTATTAGGAGAACTCAAGTCAATCAACTTGCTCAAGTCAAGTCAATTTAACCTTCTGTTTACAAGTAGAGAGGGAATGGTGACAGTTGTGGTGAAAATCCGTCTTGGGCATAGTAACCACAAAATTATTAAGTCCTCTATTCTTGGTGAAGTAAATTGTTAGCAAGTTTACTATAAGGTTTCTTAACCTTTCTTTTTATTATAAATACTAATTACAGTACGCGGTGTGTCAAGGGAAATTTTTAGTTCAATATATACAAACTTCACCACACATTCTCACAGCTTTTCTTGACTAAGTCTTTATATAAAATTGTAAAAGCTAAAGATCTTTTCACTGAGAAGCATTTCTAATAAACAGAATTTTAAATACAACTAAGCCCTGAGCTTTTATTTTATTTTAGTTTATTGTGCTGGAGACACAAAAGGAGCCTGATTGAAGAATGATCCTGGGATGGAACAAAGTATTCTGATAATTTAAGGGAAGTTACATTTGTGGCTATAGCAAATATCCTGTTTTTCAGAGACAGTTGACCTTGGTAGTTTATTTTGTTTTTACAACAACTTGTTTTGCAAGTACGTGTTCCACTTGGGCTCTGTATCATATGTCAGCCACACAGCTATGGCATGCAAATGGAAAGAACTCTGCTGACCCCGAAGAGAATAAAAGCAGGAGAGAGTCTGTGGTGGGTGAGAGAGGAAAAGTGCACTTAGAAACAGGTGGTACCCTACTGACACTATCAAATATACTGCTGGCATGTTTCTTCTTCCTCTCCTTTTCGTAGTTTCACTGTCTCTCAGGAGTTGTTAAGTAATAGCGTGCTTCCTTGTTTAGGGAGTTTTTGCATGCCGCTTTCTGGGATTATCTAAAATGAGTGTGTGAGTGTGTGTGTGTTGAACAGAACTTGTAACCTTCTGTGCTGCTCTAATAATTTGTTTGCTTCTGTCTCTCAGATTCAAACATACCCTGAAACTATTATTCTGTTGGGGAAACAAACAAACAAACAAAAACAATTTATTTATTTATTTATTTATTTATTTTGGGGGGGGGGGGGGGGGGATATAAAATTAACTTACAGGGAGATCTTAAAATCATAGAAGGGCCTGTATTGAAAGGATGAAAGGATGAAAGGAGGCTTAGAGATCATCTAGTTCCAACACTTCTACCATGGGCAGATTGCCACCCACTAGATCAGGCTTCCCAGTGTCCCACTTGAACTGGCACTGAACACTTCCAGGGGTGGGACATTCATAGCTTTTCTAGGAAAGCTGTTCAAGTGCCTCTGTGTAAAAAATGAGTTTCCAACGTCTACTCTAGATCTCCCATCTTTGAGTTCAGAACTGTTCTCCCTTGTCCTATCACTGTCTAGCTGTGTAGAAATTCTTTATTTTGTTTATAATCTCCCATTAAATGCTGAAAGGCTGCAATGAGGACTCCCTGGAGAATTCTATTCTCCAGGCTGAAAGCCCAAATCCCTCAATCTTTCTTCACAGGAGTGATGTTCCGTTCTAGCTCTCTCATCATCCTCTCAGCCCTACTCCAACAGCTCTGCATTGTTCTTTTGCTGGATGCAGTACTGCATCTAGATTTTCACAAGGGCATAGTAGAGAGGATCAGTTATACCTTTCTCTCTCTCCTGACTATTCCTCTGATGCAGCCTAAGATACAGTTTGCCTTCTGGTTGTAAGTGCATGGTGTTGGATTGTGTCCAGGTTTTTTGTCCACTTGGTCAATCTTACTCCATTTCTTAAAAACTGAGTGATGTTTCCCTTTTTCCAGGAACTTAAACATCACTAAACATCACTACCTTTCAAACATGGTGAAGAACATTCTTGGCATCCACATTAAAGCAGGATGCTGGAATGAACATCACGTGGCCTGAGAGACACATGAAAAATAATCCTCATGAGACAGCCTGAGTCATTCTGATCTTAAAGTGGAGAGGATTTTTCATCACTGACCTCTGCAAGAAGATAATGGAGATGCCGGGGATTGAACCCGGGACCTCACACATGCGAAGCGTGCGCTCTACCACTGAGCTACATCCCCACTTGCAAGTACTGAATTTTGGATTATGAAGAAAAGTGTGTTGGTAAATACTTTACTCCTGACCCCCGGGATATGTGTCATCCCGCCTCATTGGCTTGTACACATTCAGGTTTTCTTGGTGGTATTTTGCACTTCCAAGGTTCAGGGACTTGAGAGATGCAGAAATCCTGAGCGCCAATGACTGCCAATGAAGACTGAGTTAAAGAACTTGTGTATCTCAGCTTTCTCTATGTCTGTTGTTGCCAGTTCTAATTTTTCATTTATCATAGGGAGTACAATCCTCTTGAACTTTCTTTTCTGACTAATGTACCTATATAATCCTTTCTTGTTATACTTTGCATTCCTTGATAAAACATCTAATAGTGTCTGCTCACCTTAAAAATGGATCTGATAAAAATGGATCTGAGAAATGTTTCTGGATGACTTTTTTAAAAAAGGATATTGATGTCATGAATAAATTTTCTTTTAATTATAAATCCATAAGTCCTAAGAAGCAGTGAAATTTTATCATGAAAGCATGATACAAAACAGATACCAAAAAGTGGTTTATGGAGACAGAAGTGGCAAATTGATGAAAATTAAATGTCTTGTAAATGTATTAAAATTAATTTCTGAACCTACATTAACTTTCTAACTTTTTTCTCCTTTTTTTTTTTTTTTTTTTCTCCTCCTCCTGATAATTCAAAATGCTTTTGTTTTGTTTGTTTTGTTTTGTTTTTTGTTTCCCTTCTCCCGAACATTCTAGGTGGATTCAGTATCTCCAGCAGCTGTGATTGTTCTGAAAACTCATGACAACACAACACACTGTCAGTTGAAATGCATTCTACTAAGCACTAGCAAAGATGATAATAGTAACAAAATAAATATACTTTATTTTTCTTTCTTCAGACAGAGTCTGGAGAAGCAAGTAAATCAACAGCACTAGTCTCTTGAGACTCAGTTCATCTATGATTCCCCTTTAAATGTTTTCCTACAAGACTCTATCCATGACACCTATTTAGAAGATTGTAGTCTGGCATATTAGGGTAGTTTAAAAATACTAAAATCTAGCTATTTAAATGGAAACGGATGTCAAGGAAGCCTGTTCTTCTCTGTAAATATGTTACAGGTACTTGTAGTCCACATTATAGTCTTTGTAAGTTTGGCATGTACATTAATATCTGTTTTGGAAAAGTGCTTTTTCAAAGTTAATTGCATCTAAGTTATTTTTAATTTTTTGTTCTATTTTGAGAATCCTACCCTACATTACATCTAATAAATATCTGTGACAAAATGCAAGAGAATTTTTAAAAACATAGTAAATTACTTAGTTTAGTAATTTTTGAAACACTTGTAGTTTACCTTTGTACCTCAGTACCTTTCTGTAGGTGTGGTGGGCAATAGATGATTTTGAAAAGGTTTAGAAATAGCCAGAATCTATGAAGAGCTGGTATACAGTGATATTCATTTTAAAGGATAGAGCCTAATCCATATCTAGCACTCTGGAGTATAGGTTTTTCTTTTAATTTTAGACTTTTTTTCTTCCTCTCTATCTCATCCCATACTAAGCATTCCTTCATTACCTGCAAAACAGTTTTAATCCTGAGAAGATATTGACTACAATGAGAGTAATAATAAATTTTGCAGATAAATTATGAATTCAATTTTCTTTTATCAACTTTCCTGTCTATTATGTAGATGATCCTTATTTTCTCCAACTGTTAAGGAATGAAATAGAAAATTTCTGACTACTTTTTTCAATTAAATTATCTAGTATGTATTTTTCACATCTTATTTGATTAGTCACTTGTTTGAATGAAACACACTCCATTCCTTGTTATGTGAAGAAATTTTACTTAGTAAATCAAATGATTTATTGATGATCAGTTGTCATGGTTTTGCAGTTTTGTAATTTTGCTATCAGTATTCCACATCATAACATCATGATAAAGCATGAATAATTTTGATGAATGTGCTGCTCACAAAAGAAGACTGAATGTGCCAGAGAATATCATCGTCAGTCATATGACAAGGAATCTATATAATCTCACTTCAGTGCTGGACTCGCTCTCTTGGATCTTGCCAGCCAGGGGGGAGCCGTGTGGGAGTGTTCCGGCCCTTTCACCTAGAGTTAAAGTAGGCCTCTAGGTTTCGGACTCACTCTCTCCTATTTTACTTGATTTGTTAGTCTTAATTCTAATTACATTGTATTATATTGTGTTATTCTGTATTCTGATATAGTATTTAGTAAATAAGTGTGCCTCCTTAGATTGTTGCTGCTGTATTTATTTTTCCTTTTCCCTTTTTCCCTTTTCCTCTCGGGCTAGCAGCCCTGCAGGCCATCTATTTTCCCTGTCATGGGTGCACGTGGATTTTAGGTTAACCCATGACATCAGTATATTCTATTGCTTATTTACAGACAAGGATAAAACATAATTTAAAGAAGTAAACAAATAGAAAACTTGTTTGGTAGAAGAATGTGATGCTCTAGAGAAAGAAACAAGTTATTTGTCCAAGTGAAATCTATACCCAAAAATTGAAAAGCTGTTTACATATTATTATTTCTATTTTTATTTAACACTACTTTGTGCATTTTTGAAGGTATAGCCAGACATATTTTAGTTATATATCAGTGAATATTTTAATAAGAAGTGATTAATGGTGTATATAATCTAAAACTGGAAAGATTTTCAGTACACACATAACACTGAAATTCTGTATTTTAGTTTTAAGTAAATAGAAGAAAAAATTTACAGTACTAATTTTTCAGTGTACTATGCAAAGACTGCAAAATGCTTATGAAAATATGGTGTAGAATTAGGGTGATGTACGCATATAAAAGCAGTGTAGGCCATACAAGAATGTTAATGCTTTACAGTAATGAAGAAGAGAGGTAAGATTAAGAGGGCATGATTCAGCAGCTCACACATATCATTTGAGATGTATTAGGGTATCAAGTATATTCATATAAATGTGATAGGTATGGCACTGACCTTTTATTTCATTCTAGGGTGATCAGGTGAAACACTGGAGAGAATCTGAAAATAGATGGCTAGTCAGCTAAATTCTACTCTTGGGAAACTTTGCTGAGTTCTTGCAAGGGAAAGAAGTTGAAGGAGAGGAGAGAACAGAAACTGTTATTTAAAAGATTGGCTGTAATAATTTCTAGAGGTACTTGACATAAACCTATTGGTAGGTGTCTTCAAGAGCTACAAGTTATCTAAATTTAAGACTCAGAAGATAATCTGTTGTCTGGGGATACACAATAGAGATCTATAAGAAATTAAGTGAATAAAACCTAGACAGTTCAGCTTTATCCAAAATTAGACATTCAGGATAGGATTCTCTTCTTCACATGAGAACATCTAGTCACTTCTGGAGATTGTAGGTAAATTTCCTAACTTACACTTGGCAATAGGAGATCTTAATTTCTGTGCCATAGTTACCAGTCCTGTGCAGATAGACTCAGTGGTATTTTGAATCTTATGTGTAATTACTAACTTATTTGCACATTTTAGTCTCTAGCATGTACTTAATTTTATTGATGAAATCTAAATGACCTATTATGAGAACATGAATTACCTATGCCACTAACATGTATAAACAACTATCATCTATTACAGGAATCTAAATAAGAACTTAGATTTAGAGTTCAGAACACAAACTTGATTGACTTGATGATCTTTGAGTCTTTTCCAACCTGAGTAATTATACGAAACTTTTCCTCTTAATTGTAACTACTGATCCATAACAAAACTGATCTCCCAGGAGTCTTGCTTTACACCAGTTGTACTTGCAACATTGCCTGAAATAACATAGAAACATTTTTATTTAGCTAATTAAATATTTTCTAAGAAGAAGTTTTCATTTTACTTCCTTTAAATCTTTAGATCAAGAAGAAAACATTCCTACTAGAATGTTAGAGATTCCTTCTCAAGGTTTCTTACATGACAAATGCATAAATAACATACAAAATTAATCTTTATTTCTGCCATACTTGGGTAAAATTAATTTTAAAAAGATTCTATTTACATATCTTGTTTTCTTTGATCTTATTTCTTCTTGTGTTCACTTATTAACAGTAACTTGTTTCAGAATTTTGCTGTTGAATTGTGACTGAATGTCTACAAAACAATCATGTTCCTAACAGAAACATATTTCAGTTCGTCCCAGTTTTGTACAGTGGACACAGAATCTTGGCAGTCTAAAATAAGTAATGTAGCTACAACAGAGAGTGCTGAGGACTTTCCATTTTTCCCAATTCTTCATAATTTAAAGAACATATAGATAATTTTCTTTACGCTGTTCTACAAGAAGCTATTGTAGTCTAAACATAAATTAACAAAAGTAATTGCATTGTATATTTAGAAGAGATTTTGCATTAATCTGACACAGATGCTTTTGCAAGTAGATATAGAAACTGAAAGCTTGCACTATAATTTAAATAAATGTTGATGACCAAAAGAATGGAATATGAATTCTGAAGATTGCCTGCAATTTGTTATTTTGCAAAAGTAGTTTTAATGCACTACTATTATATAAATATACAGTGTTGATCTATATTCACAGTTTTATTTGGTATGTGTTGATTTGCCTTGTTGCTCTGGGGATATTACATCAACCTAACTACTGAAAATGGACTTTGAGATAATTGCATCCTTTATTGTTTAGGAATAATATTGCACATAATTAATAGAAGAAGCATCTTATAGATGAAAGCTATGAGTTTAGCCTTGTAGATGTTATATTGAAGGTTTTAAATATGCAGTTTGTACTTCTTATACTATCCACAATTCCAATAACTTTAATTTATTTTACTGCTTGAACAATGTGCATATATAAGCCGTGCCAGAGAAAAGAGTGTTAATAGATAAACATCCCTTCCAGCCCCCTTCCATCTAATATTGCAGAATACTTTTCCATCAGGATATTTTACATCTTGAGACATTCAAAGCAAAACTGGACATAGATATAGATGAGAAAGCAGAAGAGAGGGAAAACAGCATCACAAATACAGGCTTTGATATGAAAAGTAGAACCAAGGGAAAAAAAAAAAAATATATATATATATATATATGTGTGTGTGTGTGTGGTCATATATATGTATGCATATATGACCACATAAAGAAGATTATCATCACATCCTTTATGGTCTGAAAACATTTTCTCCCAATCTTTGTTTTCCGATTTCATGTCAACTCAAATTATCACATGTGGGAGACAAGGGGACATGGCCAACCTCTTTTCAGTGGCTTCCGGGATCAAGACAAGGGGAAATGGTCAGAAACTGGAGCACAGCAAGTTCCACATCAATACATGAAAGAACTTTTTCACAGGGAAGGTGATGGAGCACTGGAAAAGGTTGCCCAGAGAGGTTGTGGAGTCTCCTTCTCTGGAGATATTCAAGACCCGCCTGGATGCCTATCTGTGCAATCTGATGTAGGGAGTCTGTTTTGGCAGGGGGATTGGATTTGATGATCTCTAGAGGTCCCTTCCAACCCCTACAGTTCTGTGTCCACAAACTGAATAGGCAGTGATACAATTTACATGCTTTCAGTGTAAATTCTACATTCTAACCTAAGAAAATCTATTTAGCTGCTTGAAATGAAGAAAAATAATCTCAAAGGCCATAAATTATTTTACCTGCAGAGAGCTATAATTTGCAGCTTGTCTCCTGAATAGTATATTGTCCCTCTAACTTGCAAACTGTCATCTGCTATTCAAAATTTATCTGTCTATCTATCTATCTATCTATCTATCTATCTATCTATCTATCTATCTATCACCTTATCATCTTTATATTACTATAGATAGCTCTCGGATATATATATTTTTTTGCCTTCTTACTTTATTTATTTACTTGATTTTTTTTTTTTTAAATTTTTAAATTTAGAAATATTACTTGATTGTGTATTTTAATTAATTGCCTATTGGAAGTATTATAAAGGAATTAAATAATTCATAGAGGACTAGCTAGAATTTAAAGAGCAAACAAATAAAGAAATAAAAGGAGAGATTTGTGAACAAAATGCAGAACCACAATATATATAGATTTTTTCATACTCCTATAACTATTTGAGAGCAGAATGTTTTATTCTATGAGAAAGTTGTCTTTTACAGTAAAGACAAATGTAGTACCGTCAATTCATGGGAATATAAACAAGATGTGAAGGGATTTCAAATCACAAAAATAATTAGATTTTTGAGCTGAATTCTCTAGACTGTACCCTCTGATAAAAAACAAGTGCCTCATTTCACTTGCAAAAAAAAATTAGAATTGGACGTTACGAATGTCCCAAAAGATTTCAAGGATTAGGCCATTTGTAATAATAATAAAAGCATAAAAATATTCAATAAATAAATAAATAAAAGAGATGGTTGTACTGTTTTTAATTTTCAAGTTTTACTACCATTAATCAAGTTAAAATACAGTCAACATCTATTAAGCAATTAGTGTTTGAATACTTATGTTCAATAGCAACATTCAGAGTGATTTGTTTCTAATAAAAATACTCTTTATGAAGCTGGGATATGTAAAGCACCACTGGTCTTTTTTTTTTATTACTCCTTTATCTCCAGAACTGCAATGTCTCAAATGCTATGATGCTGATATTAATGTCAGTTGTCTGCTGGAAGAACAGCGAGCTTGAAACAAGAAAAGACACAACAAAGAGATTTTCAAATATGCAGATGAAGAGGAAAATAACAAATGAGAGACCAATTCCTGTAAGAACGAGAAATAAAAACAATTTTGATATAATATGCAGTCTAAGTTAAATAACAGCACTAGAAAGTGACCCTCTTATTTATTTATTTATTTATTTATTTATAAAAGTGCCTGCCATCGGATTTCTCACTATGGAGTGCCTGAATGCTGACAGACTCTCTGAGCCTGCTACCTGACACCAGCTGCTTCCTCAGGACATATCTTGCAGCTTCTTTCAGGACCTACTCTGTTGCTTCACCTTCTTTCGGCCTTAGACTGGTCACTCTGCTGCTGCTCTCCTGCTGTGCTTTTGCCTTGGACCATAGGAATGGCGAGCACAGAACTGCTGCTGGATGTTGACTATCCCTGCTTTAAGCAATTCTTGCTTCATTCCTACCTTTTCTATCACCCACCTTCCCTTCTCCATCATCCTAATTCATAATAATCCCCTTCCCCATCTCCCTGATTAAGATTTGGTTGGACCAACATTTGAATTGTTTCTTAATCTCATGTAGCGTATACATATATAAAAAAACAAAACAAAACAAAACAAAAAAAAAATAAAACAAAAGAAAACACCTCTCTCTCCTGTAATTTGGAGTGAGACAATGCCTACATTTAAACCCTGCAAGCCAAAGCCTCAAGTGAAGCATCAAACTGAATCCATCTTCTAGTGTTCAGACGCTTAAATTAATACAGATGAATCCCACTCTAAATCTCTCATTATAAGGGAAAAGGGAATTGTATAATGCTCTTTCTTATAGACAACCACAATGGAAATTCTATTACTATCTGTTCCTTTTTATTTTTATTTTTTTTTTCCTTCTCCTTTCCTTTTCTCTTTCCAGTATGCATGGATATCATTTACCAAACTTTCACTAATATAAAGCTCAAGAGATAATAGTATGTATTCCATAATGCTCACATTGAGATTCAGCAATTGTAAAAAATGTATATATATAATTCAGAGACTGCTCACATGCTTTGGATTCAGATCTCTACTCTGAGATCAAAGATTAAGGCAAAGAAACTTGTATTAGCGATCTCTGTCAAACAAGTACTGCTTTATTCAAGAAAATCTATTTGCTGTTGCTCATGCTTAATACCCAAGCAATAATTTATGCAGTGATCAGTCTTCATCAACATAAAGCAACAGCATAAAACTACAGGCTTAGTGTCATACAGACATAAATACATAAAGGCTTATTGGTCCGCAATATTTTTTTTTTTTTCTTTTCATGGTTTCTCTATTTTTCATCTTTCTCAAATGAGTTGTAAGCAGAATTCAAGTCAACACAGACCATTCTGAAGGCCACTGGAATGAGAAGAGACTCTAAATAGTGTTTAAGTGATGAAAAAATCTTGGGGCTACTTTTTAGATAGTTGAGAATTGTAAGAGTAATTTAATTCAAAGAGTGAAGATTATTCCGGTGACTCTTTCCTTCCCAATTAATTCACCCCATACACCAATATTATATGAAAGACTGCCAGTGTACATCATTTGCACATACAAGCACAATAGAAGTAAATAGTGGTGTTTTTTGTTGTTGTTGTTTGGTTGGTTGGTTTTGCTTGTTTGTTTTTTTTTTTTCTTAGTTTTTCACTTGATTATTTACAAAGCAGCCATTCTCCTGATGGATTATACATGGTATCTGGTATCCTCTCAGACTCTGGGCATTTCTGGGTTTTCAGAACTCAGGAGTATTAGGCATCTTATATGTTCAAGTTCTTATCCTACAGGGGAAGATGAAATCGGTGGAAACGGCATAGAAGGAGAAGAACTAATTTGACTGAATAACCCACATGTAAAGCCAGTCTTTTTTTTCTGTTTTGCACTGCCAGACTAGCATGAACTGTCTGGGGTCTGAGCTTCCTCCTTATCTACAAGAAGGACATTGCTGCTGTTTTGGATCTAAAAACATTATACACTCTTAAGAATAAATACAGGATTGCTTCCAGATTCTATGGCATGTTCTGTGACAAATACTCTATTCTTTTCATACTAAAAGGATCCATGGCTCCCAGAACCTCTATGGAAATCTGAAATACAATCTATAAGGTGCTACTTTCAAAATTATACTCAGTATGCAGTCAAACTCCTTTAAGATTGGAACATGACATAAAAATCACCATTCAAGATAAAAATAAAAAATAAATAATGCAATTATGTTCATATACAGTAATACTCTGAAGCTTTCTGACCAAATTTGGGCTCAGATCATGGCTTTCCTTTAGGTCATTTTTTTCTGCTCGACTTGTCTTGCATGGGGGAAGAAAAAAAAAAAAAAAATGTATCTTCTTAAAGAAAACTAACCATTTATCCTGGTGAATTTTCATTTTTGTTGTTATCATTTCTGCTTTTTTTTCCTGTTGTTGGGTGTGGTTTTCTGTTTGTTTGTTTTTAATGTGCTTAAGAGATCAGTTGAATCAGCATCTGCTTTTCATCTCATTTACCTTTAACTCTGAACACTCATTTCACCCACGTGTGTCTATTTCTACAATTTATGTGTGAATTGATTGCAGATGCAGCTTGATTTAGGAGTATCCTCTCTGCCAATAGGATATAAATAGACTTATTCTTAAGCACTTTATTTAGAAATTGCTTTCCTGGTCTTTCTACAAGACAGACTAATTTGGAGATATTTCACTTTTTTAACACTGTCAGGGCAGAAATGCTTATCATTTATTTTGAAAAAATATGTATAAAAACTTATGGCCAGAAAACCAGAAAGGAAAACTTAGAAAATCCATTTCTGTTCTCCAGTCCATTTTGTGATGAAAGTACTGGTACAGAGAGCTTTCCTGGCAAAGTGACCTACTAAATTTTTCTAATGATACCAATTATTCAAAGTTGTTGTATATGAATTTATGTTTTCAACAGAAGTCTTCCAAACAGATTCCCAGTGGAAAATATGTTTTTATCTTGTAGAAGAAATTGTTTCTAAGAAGCAATAACATCAGCATATCCCAGGTGTTCCTGGCTCCCTTTTTGTGGGAATGTTAAGTGGGAACGTGATGACAGGTATGCTAGAAAGTTTGATATGAGAGAGTTTAGAACTGTAGTAACAGTAATGTGAACTGAAATAAAGGATCTAGTCATCTACTATTAGATACAGGAGTAAACAAATTTAATGTTTCTTGGCATGAGTAGGAAAAAATGAAAAGATATAGTGGACTCATCCTCGCTTTTTAGTTATACCTTTCTGGAGCAACATGAGGAGTATATTAAAATTCTTCTTTTATATTATACAACATGAATCATTTGGGGCTGCAGCAGTCACTGAAACAGATGTCTGCAAGCCTATGTTGTGTTGTATGACTGTCCAGAAAAATGACCACCAGCATAACTGCTACATACTAACAAATAAATAATCTCTGTCTTCTTTTTGACTAATAAAAATAAAAAATAAAATATATGGTCATATTTTATTTGCTCCCAAAGTCCATCCTTGTGACAGGTTACACTAATGATTATGTAATTTTAGCAAATTAACTAATATATTTGGATGCAGTTTTCAGCTACTTGCAAGAGGAGGATTTCTGGTCTATGAGGAGACATTGCTGGCTCATGTCCAGCTTGTCATCTACCAGTACTCCCAAGTCCTGTTTAGTAGGCCTTTCACACCCCAACTTTTACTAACAATGGGGATTTCCACAACCCCAGTGCAAGATGTTCACTTGGATTTGTTGAACTTCTGAGTCTCTCTGGATTGTGTCCTGTCACTTGGGCATGTCGGCACCACCTCACAGTTTAGTATCATCCAGAATCTTCTTGAAAAAACACTCAACCCCATTACTGATACCAGCAATTATTATATTAACGAACACCGATCCCTGTACCGAACTGTGAGAGATACCACTTGTCATCGATCTCCATCCAGACACTGACAGACAACAACTACCACTCTCCTGCTACAATCTAACAAGCAGTTCCCCATCCATTGAACAGTTCACCCATCAAATCCATATCTTTCCAATTTCGAGAGAAGGATGCTGCAAGAGACTTTGTCAGATGCCTTATTGAAGTCCAGATACATGACACGAGTAACTCTTCCCTTGCACATCTACTGTTACATCACCAAAATGATGGCAGCCTAATGAAACGTCATGGAAACAGCTGTGGAATGCACACACTGGGCAGAAAATGGACAAACAAAACAATGGTTGTTCATAATTCCTTTTTCTAGACCTTTCACTATTTTCATAAGGATGTTATTCAATTAAGGTGTTTTAGGGTAGTTATGTGGGAATAAAACCAAATATTTTTATGTACTTTGAAAATAACAGCTTCCATTAAGCAATAAAATGATAACCATGATGATTTATTTTGCTATGTTTTGTGGGTCAGAAACATTTTGAAATTTTGCTGCTTATTTACTTTATCTATATAGAATTAATTGTCACATGAGCTTAAATGGTTTCTTTTTTTGTACACACTCTAAATCTGAAGTCATTGGAATGCTGGCAATCCCAGCCACCTAAACGCAGTTCCCTAAATATTTAAAGGTCGTGTCTTAAACTACATGCTTTGTGGATGAAGTAGTATACAAACACTTCTGCTGATTTCATTTCCAGTGAATCTTGTATTTTGTGAACGTTGTCTTGAAGTGTTTTTCAACTACTTAAAAATTTCCCCACGTATAAAACTGTTCTGGAGTAACTCTTCTAGGGTTTATTCTCTATAGTACAATTTCTCTTGACATTACTATTATTCAAGTCTATTCTATTCTACAAGTGAGGTCACACTGACCTAGTGGGCAATCCCTTTTTATCTAACAAACCTTGAACAAGAGAATTAGAAACAAAAAAACTTTCAGTGTTGGGGCTAGGAATTTTTCCACTAAATGCAGAATAAGTACTCTGATCCAATTAAACAAAAACAAACAAACAAACAGACAAACAAAAAACACATCCTTGTTCTAAAGCTAAGCTGTCTGGACCCACATTTTCAAGGAACTGGATCTATTCTTCTCTCAGTCACACAATGTCTTTCTCAGTGGATTCTTTTCATAACTGTGAAACTATTTTATTTCCCGATGTGATATTTCTGAATAATTTTCTCTATATATGTGGTTACAGCATTATGGTATCATAATGGCTTTCCTATTTTATTTCAATAACTATTGGAATGCAGCTTAAGGTAGGATTATTCATACAAATAAGACAAATGTATTCTGACTTTCTTCTTTCTATGTTTTGAACCTGAGAAAGACGAAGTGAAAGATGTCTAATCAATGAGTGGCAAAATTGTTCATGTAGTTTCATATTTTCTTGTAAAATGTCTAAAGAAAAATATGTGAGGGACCACTGTATATAAGTTGCAGAGGGTCTTAAATTTGCCCGTTACAGACATTAGCTGTTGCAGATAACCGGGGCATCTTTCCAGGGCACCTTTCCCTCATTTTTATTTTATATTTCTTGATGCTCTGAGAGATTTTCAGAATTTCACTACTCTGACTAAAATTCAAATTAAAAAAATCTAAAATTATTCACAGTCATCCTACATCTATATATTTTGTGTCTGTATTATTCCATAGCTTAATCTTCTTTCCTGTGTTAACATTTAGAGTCAGCACCCTGGTACAAATTCCCCAAGGCTCTATAGCATCACAGGCCTAACAGCAGGACATGTATTACCTGAGATAAATGATCTCATCTCCACACTTTAAAAACTACCTAGGTAGCAACAGAACAACACATGCATATTCTCCGGCAGTAAATGGATGGTAATCAGCATTTAGATCTACACATCTAAATGTTCTTAATGATTTTGGTCCCCTGGGGCAAATAATCCAGAAGGATTTGTAACTGCTACTTTTACATCAAGCTGCCACAACCACACTATTCAATTCTCACTTAGAATAGATTCCCATGATTCAAATGTGGTCCTCGTGGGCTCTTCATGACAGCCGACCTATGTATTATTTTATAGCAATTTAAACTCTCTGGAACACAGTGAAGGCTGTGTTGCAGTGCATTAGTGTAGTGTTTATAAACCACACAACTGAAGTTATATATCACTATAGAATCATAAAATCATAGTATCATACAATGGCCTGGGTTGAAAAGGACCATAATGATCATCTAGTTTCAAGATTTGCTCCAAAAAAAAAGAATGCTGCAAGTGAATTAGCACTTCAACAGTGTGATTCATTACTTGAGCAGCACTGAGGAGTTAAATGTGCTAAAAAAAAGAGTTCAGAATCACCCAGAGTCTACCACTTTCCATCAAAGTATCCTGCCAATAAGCAAAACTATTTTTATAAAAGGCACAGTCTGTTCACACAGCAAAAATTGCTGAGCTTGGGAAACTACTGTTATAAGATAGTAATGAGAGAATCTGAATCTTAAACATAAAAAGACACTCTAAAAATAACTCTGACTCTAAAACACTTGAACACCTCACTTTTCTTAGACTTTTTGCTGTTTCACATATAGTATATTTTCAGGTGTCTTTAATATGTACCAATGAGCGTTCTGTATATAAACATAGTTATCACTTAAGCAATAGAATCTTTGCACGTTTCTTTTTTTTTTTTTCTTCTTTTTTTTTTTTTTTTTTCCTAGTCAAGATTCAATTTCTCAGGCACCACAGATGATTCATACAATGTTTTACAACATATTTTCTGAAATATTGACTTTTAAACATTGACGACCAACTTTAGCTAGTCTCATGATCAGAATTCATTGACTTCCCTAACGAGTTTGACCTTGCATTTCTACCCAGTTCAAAACAAAACAAAACAAAACAAAACAAAACAAAACAAAATACCTTTACTATTTTCCTTTTAGAATTACATTTACATTACTGACAGCATTTCTTTCACTAATTGAAAATTCAGAACTAGTATTGGTTAGGTTGTCTTCTGCAAAACCTTCTTTATTTTAAGACTATATTAGAATAGCATAATGTTACTGTTTTCCCTGCCTTGTGGCACAGGGGGATAGCCTCTACCCTTCAGGACTTAATCCTAAGGGACTCTCCCTACCAGCATCCTGAGCAGTTCAAAGCCCACCCTTTTGAAATCCAAGGTAGCAGCTCTGCTGTCCTCCTGACTTCATCAAGAATAGAGAACTCTACCATTTCATAGTCACTCTGACCAAGACAGTTCCCAGCCTCCACAACACCCACCAGTCCTTCCCTGTACGTGAACAGCAGGTCTAGCACCTCCCCTGGTAGGCTCTCTTACTAGCTGCATCAGGCAGTTGTCTTCCATACACTCTAGAAACCTTCAAGACTGCTGCTTCTGCAGTGTATTGTATTTCCAGCATATATCAGGGAAGTTGGAGTCCCCCATGAGAATAAGGGCTGGCGATTTTGCAAATTCTTTCAGCTGTTCATAGAAGGCCTCATCTGTCTCTTCATCCTAGTTAGGCGGTCTATAACAGATTCCTGCCAAGATGTCTGCCTTGTTGGCCCAATCCTTATGCCTAGAGCTTCAACCTTATTATTCTCAGCTCTAAACTCAACAACATCAAAACACTCTCTAACACAGCCACACAACCACCCTTTCTTCCTTTCCTACCCTTCTGAAGAGCTTGTAGCCATCCACTGCAGCATTCCAGTCACAGGAGCGATCCCACTATGTTTCCGTAATGGCAACTAACTCACAGTTTCCCTGCTGCAGCTTCCAGCTCCTCCTGTTGGTCGCTCATGCTGCATGCATTGGTGTGGATGCACTTCAGCTAAGTCCTTTACCTAACCCTCAGTCCTGTCAACATTTCCTTAGGCTTACCTCTAGCTGGCCTGGTTTTATCCCCTTCCCCCTTCATACCTATTTCAAAGCTCTCTCAATTAGCCCTGGGCTAGAATCCATTTTGCCCTTTGAGACATGTGAGACCGATCCACAGACATCAGGCCAGGTTCCAAGTAAACAACCCCACAGTCAAATAAATCAGAATTTTTGTGATTGCACCAGCCCCTCAGCCATGTGTTTATGAGATGCATTTTCTTGCTCCTCTAATGATCCTTCTGTGCCACTGAAGGGATAGAGAAAAAAACAGTCTTAATGCCTGCTCTGCCCACTAACAGTTCCAGTCCCCTGAAGTCCTTTTTGATAATTCTCAGGCTTCTCTCAGTGACTACATCACTGCTGGCCTGAACTATCAATAAAGGATAATAATCAGAGAGGTGAATCAGACTAGTATGTTTCCTAGAAATATTCCTGACCTGGGCCCAAAGGAGACAGCACATTTCCCTATGGGTAGGGTCAGGGACCTGACTTCATCTTGCTGCTTTAGAAACTGCCTATGAGAGCTTGGAGATCTCAGTTCTAGGCCTGCATAGGATCAAAATATTATAATCCACTACTTATAATTTTTCTAAGTATCCTCATATTCTTCCTGTTTCTCTCTTTGAAATTAGTCTGAATGGATGCAATACTTACTGAACTCTCAGTGCTGAGCTTAAATGCAATATAACTAACTGCCTATGACTACTTTCATTGGAACATTTGTGACACCTTTCGGTGTTGCACATGCTTTTTAACAACACTTTAGTTCTGTACATGCTCAATTCTCTGTTAAGGGAGCCCTCCAACTCCTCAAGGACACTTTGCATTTGCATTTAAAAGTTAGTGAATAAAATTCATAAGCAAAATTGGAAGAACATACCAGACATAAGCACTTCTCCCTCCCAAGACAGTCTCTCTGGCACTGAACTACAAAATCAGACTTCCTCTTGCTTAGTTTCTCTCCTACCCAATAAATGTTATATTCTTTTCTGCATAATGGTAGAACTACATCAGAGAGTACTTCCTAATGTCTGCCTAAATCAGCTTCTAAAAGTATTAGAAGCCTGTGAATTTTCTCATATCATTTTATGCTGACTGTACATCAGTCCTATAGACTCTACTAAAGATAAACTGGATTTTTTAAATTTTTATTTTTATTTTTTCTTCCCAACCCTCAGAAATATCTATGTGAATAAGAAGTAAAGCTTCGCACACAAAAACCTGTGAAGAGAAAAGCAATGATGAAAGTTATGGTAGAAATTGTACTAGTATGTTTGCTGTGTAAATAAAGTAATTTAGTATAGCAGTCTATTGGTAAATGTTATGATTCAGTACTTCAGTCTTTAGTATCAGAAGAATAATATTATTCTATTACATATAAGATTAAATTTCACAATAGAAATAACGCTTCAGTCTCTGTGGCTTATTTGCAGAAACAGAGCTACTAATAGCTTTACATAGCTTAGAATCAAAAGGAGAGAAAAAGATCATGTGACCAAACTTACGACAGCCTACAGTTCCACTAAAATATAGAAAATGCATATTTTGTGGAAAACTGACTACACAATTAGTGGACAACCTATGTGACAGGCTAATATACACTGAACAGTCTGCAGCAAGTGTGCAGGAGAGGTTTTGAGTCAGAAAAATAATTCTGTAAAAGCAGGTCATTAATAAAGAATGTATAACTTTTACAAAAATAGTAATATTAATGTGGACTTGCATTTGTATTACTGAGATGATAGTCTAGCCAATACATTGAAACTCAGTAAACTGGTGAGTAGTCTTTCTATTTTGAATTCTACAGGCCATCGTAAGAGTCTTACCTTTAGCAGTCTTGAGTCTTTCATGCTTTCTTTTACTTCTTTTTTCTCTGTCAAGACATACACAGCTTTTGATCACTAAAACTGTGTACTGTAGGAACACCAACTGCAAGATTACTCTAAAAATCATATTTGTTGGGTAAAATGGATAAAAATAAAAGAATTTTTAAACAACTGCTCTTTCTGCAAAATTGGACCTTTCCTTAATGTTCCCAAATACAGAATAAATGACTTGAAATTTTGGTAATATCACCTTCTTTTAATTGTCTTTGAGATATGGATACAGGCTGTTTCCTTGAATTTCTTCTCTTCTACTTCATTCTTGCTTCAGCTTTATTGCTTATGTTGTCTTATCCTAGGCTGTAATCCCAAAACATCTTCCAACTGAGAATATTCTTTTACAAGAGGGACTTCTTTTCACAAGTTTTCACCTGTCCCAAAGAGGAAAGATAATTATCAAACACTATTAGGCAGTAATTTTCTTTGTACTGCTCAATGACACTCCTTTAATAAAATACAATAAATTCAGAGCAAATGTGTATCTTTTGATATAAAGAGATATGAGAAGAAATATTCATACCTCATTCTAACTCAAAAGAATAACATAGGATTAATATATTTGATTAATTGATGCTAGTTGAGATCAGATGTGATTATAATGTGTGCCTCCGGTGGCGCACTGGTATAAGTTGCTGCTTGCAACACCAGAGGCCCAGGGTTCGAATCCCCCCTGTGGCGTAAGTGGCAGAAATGCTGCTCTGCTACACAGAGGGCTCGAATCCTGGGAGTTGGACTCGATTATCTCTAAGGTCCCTTCCAACTCGCATGATGTGATACTGTGATAATCAGGCATGTTAGGAAAATAAAGATCTGGGAAAACTACCTGTAAGGAACCCAAAGTTGCCTTTGTAACTTTCATGATATGTAACTTTTTAGTCAGGGGTGTGTTTTTCAACCTTTTGAAGCTAATTTACTTCACTGTGAATTAAAGTTCCAAAACCACTCTTATTCTAAAACATTCTGTACTTGATTTCAAAAAAATTCCCTATTCCAGACAGTGATACTTGAGCTGGGCAAATATTTAAGAGCTGGACTAAAAAGAGTAAAACAAAATGAAGAAAAAAATAGAAAGCTGAAACTGAAATACTTGAAATGAATAACAACTTCATCTCTTTAGCTAATAGTATTCAGTCAAACTATTCAGACAAAACGCAATTTTTAACATTCACTGCTAGATCTACTTTTTCATTACATGTATAGTATTCAGTTTTCTTCTAATTTTAATATTTTTGTTCTCATAACCCTCAAAGATTCTACTTCTCTTTACAAGCTAGAGCAAATGACCAAGAGTAACAATATACTTCATTTTAATCTAAAATTTTCCAAGAAAAAATAAAATAATGTAAAATTAAAAATTAAAAGCATCAAAATTTAATTTAAACAAAATTTAAATAAACCATTCAACTTATTTTCATGTAATTGACTCAACTGACTTTATTTTTATAATAAATTCTGTAGACAGATGTTCTTCATATGTGCTAACTTTCTCTTTCTCTTCCTTCCTCTTCCTCATACATACTGTACCCTTTCCCCTTCCCTTCTTCTCTTTGTCATTATATTTAGGTGACTAAGATTTTATGAAGGACACCTTCACCTTTTATCATGGAGTTATCTGGGTCCATGACAAGGGGCAAAAAGCCCAAGAAAAGAATGGGGAGAGGGGTAGGAAGACAGCAGACAGGTCTAATAAACAAACAAACAAAACAAAACAAAACAATGGCAACAATCTGAGTAATTTACTAAATTTAACAAAATTGAACAAAAGGAGAGTGACAAGAATATCCAAAGCAAAAACACTACACATAGTTTTACTCTAGCAGACTGCAAGACAAGCATCTGCTTTTCTGCGTGGCAAACTGAGAGGGCATGAGCATGCCCCTGTATCCCACCTGCTACTGATACTGCTGTTGGAAAATATAGTTAACATAATTGCATGGAATGCTTGGAAACAGCAGTGAATTACATTAGCACATCATCTTGATAAATAATCTATCTGACTTCCACATAAATTAAATGCCTGCAATCCAGCTGAGTGCAGACATACACTGAATATAGGTTCACTGTTTTTTTGTTTTTCCCTTTCTCTCTGGTAAAGTACGAGTTCAAGATCTGGTAGTCTGTATTCAAGTACTGACTCTGCTACTATGGAATTTTCATAGTTTATTGCTAAAGCAAAACAAGGAGTACGATCCGGAATTTTCCTTCAACAATGAAATCTGCTATCTGGGTGCATTTCAAGAACTGCTTTAAAAGACAGTATCAAGAGCTAAACAAAATCTATACCGGGGAAAGTACAAAATGATTTGAGTAGTCCTACACTGTTCACATATAAACAAAGGCCAATATTAGCATTGCTTAACCTTATTACCTTTCAGTAACATTTACTTCTTTAATTAAACTCTACTAGAAACTGATATGCTCTGTACCATTTCAGTTAGATTAGAACTGATTTTAATAAAGTTAACATCACTGTTTTCAATTAAAACAGTGAAAGCATGGTGCTTACTTTGTGTGATGAGAACCCTGGCTGAAGAAGAAGAGCGTGAATAAAAGTGACTTGTGGCTCTGATTGGATAAGCACTTGTGTGAACAGTGAGGGAGGCTTGTCTAGACGTGAGGGAGATTTGTTAAATGCTCTGTTGACATATAGCGGTGTATGGAAAATTATTAGAAGGAACTTGAGATGTATGTAAGGGATGTTAGAACTTGCAGTAAAGGATTAGAATTTTTCATATATCTGAGTCCATGCCTTCAGATGCTGCAGGGTAAAATTGCGAGTTTTTATTGTATTTTTTTACATTTTATTGAAGTATCCATACTGCAACCCCAGCTAATCTGCTGGTGTAAACTGAATGTCTGCCACAGGGTGGGATATGTCTGGCGAACTTCTACACCACATTTTATGTGCTATCCATCATACAAAATGAAACTCATTGATATGGTCAAAGACCGCAATATGATATGAGCCAAAACTACATAAATAAATGATTCACATAAATATACACTTTTGCTCCAAAGTGACCCACTAGTGTTGGAGAGAGGGTTTGTGCAACATATCAAATCATGTTCCAGTATACTCTGGTTCACTGAAGTAATTGAAAAGGTAATTGAAACCTGGAATATGTTTGGAAGTAGCCAAGCTCTCTTGACTGTGATAATTCCTCTAAAAACCCCTAAGTGAAAAGGCATCTAGACTCAGGATTCAAGATGAAGAAGTGATGAGAGATTTGGTGAAAGGGAAATGCCTGAAGATGCCAAAGGCAACATGCAGTTTCTTGAAATTAAGAACCTACAGCCTACAAAGCAAATAAATGCTTTGGCTTTGAACTTTGACATTGATTTGGAAATTGGAGTAGATTAAGACTTTACGGGCAACAGAAGAACCTCCCAAACAACTCCAGGACACATATACTATAGTTTCTCCAAATTAATTTTAATTTTCCTGATATTTGGTGGAGGAAATAGTATCATTTTTTTGAAAGTTAGATCAACACTTACTCAGCATGTTTTGTATATTTCTCTTAATTCACATTCAGGGCAGCCTTATTCAGATTTATAAGCAAAACAGTTGTCACTTTTTTGTCTCTCTTTTCTTTTGTCTCTCTTTTTTTTATTTTTTATTATTTTTAGAATATCTCTTTCACTCATGAATGAAGTTATGTGAAAGAAGCTTCCAGTTTCCTCCTATATTGATGCCTTTCTAGGCTCTGAGAATCTATCTAGCTACAAAATTATGGGAGGAGAGCCCAGTCACAGCTAACATATAGAATCATATTTAGAATAAAAACTCTGCCTTATGATCTAGGATTTGGTGAAGGCCATCTAGAGGAGATGGGAAATAAAAAAAACAACCGAAAATCTACTGATTATTGGAGTCAGTAAGCTGTTATGTACACTCTTTCAATTTTCCTGTAAAATTTGAATAATTCATATTTGAATGTCACAGTGTTCTCCCCTCACTATGTCAGTACTTTTTTCTTTTTAAACTGAATGCCTTTCATATTCATTTTCATTATCATTAATAGCACATTAGGATTTGATCTGTTTGTCCTACTCCTTTTTTCTTCTCAAGAGAGATATGCATGTCTATAATATGTTGACAGCATTTTTTCCCACTTCCCATGAGATGCAGCCATAAACTTTGTATAAATGTGTAATGCTGTTTGAGAAGAAAAATAAAAATTAAAAAAAAAAAAAACAAAAAACTTTTTTTCTGATTTAAAGGTGGTTGATCTCCTTTGACAGCACATTTGATGCTTTCAGAAGTTAAGTTTGTTTCCCAAATAGCATGCATGGATAAAAGATCCAACGTCCAAAAAGTTTGTTGTTTTCTTGTTTGTTCTGATTGTTTGTATTGTTTGTTTGTTGTTCTTTTTTTAAAAAAAAAAAAGTTTAAATACTAATTCACGCTAGAAAATATATGTGAAATGAAAAAATAAAATATTAGTATTTTTCAAATATGGAACTGTAAATACTAATAAATTAAATTATTTATTCATGGAGCTAAAAATGTTTTTTTATTGCACAGTTTTAGGAGCGTAAATGCTTAATTCAGTAATGCTTTCTAGTAGTTTAATTTTATTTATTTTATTGTGTTTGTTTATGTTGTGGGAACAATTTGTCATCTATGTTGAACTCTCTTAATATGTATTGTGAGGTAAAATTCAAGGTTTACCTTAAGACTGGTGACTGTCTTATCAGCCCTATGTTGTTCTGGGCATAAAAAGTGAATAAAAGGGCTCTGGTTGAAAGGTTCTACACAATAGAATGAAAAGTGAAACTTAGTCTTTTATATCAAATAGTGTGTATTGACCTTTGCTGATTACTACACAAGCTTTTGTTTTAAAACATAGCTCTAAATAAGCCCTAGCACTAATCTGTGAGACCTGTTTCAAAATGTTCAGGCACTCAGGAAAACTGAAAAGTCAGACTAGTGACAAGTAGCAAATAAAAGCAAAAGCTAACTGATGAAGTCACTATGGCATTAACAGTCAGAAATGCAAGGAGTGGGCTACATAACTGCTACTCTAGTGATGATGTGTAATCTAGCAGTCTTGAACACAATAACTATAGTTGTTAGAACAGGCTGTCTTGTTTATGTTCTTCCTAGCACTTTCCTTTTCACCTTGCCATTTTTTTATTATTTTTTTTTAATCCTGGTCAACCTGTGGCTGGCTGGCCTACAGTACTTCCTAAAAATGATTCTGTAAACATAACCAGGGTAGGTAAATGAGACAAAAGTAGAGAATGAAACTATGAAGTCAGTCAACAAATGACAGTTAAATCAGTTGCATAGGCTCTAGCTGAACTCAGTAACAGACTCAGTAACAGACAGACCTTTAATAGGTAATCCTATAAATTAAATTTGTTCCATTATAGTTTAATCTGCTAGAGCTGGTATGAGATAATTTGTAGACACATAATTGAAATAATTGTGTCAGTTTATACTAGTTTTGACAGGGTTAAATTTGATTTTCTTCACAATATGCAGTTATGTTTTTTTATCTGCAATAAAATTAAAGTTGATAGCACACAAATGTCTTAGTTATTGCTGAGCAGTTCTTATTGGCATGCCAGTGAGGAGGCAGGCAGTGCACAAGAAGCTGGGAGGGGACACAGCCATGACCACTAACCTAAACTGACTGAAGAAATATACTATATAATGTAGAATCATGCTTGGCAATAAAAGATAAGTAGAAGGAAGGAAGACAATGGGAATATTCTGAGTGATGCTAATTGTCTTCCCAGTAAACTGTTGGGAGACCTTGCTTTCTTGGAAATGGCTGAACTGCCTGCCAGTGAGAAGTAGTGAATTAATTCACTTTTTTGCTCTTCTTGCATGCACAAAGCTATTAAACTGTCTTTATCTCAATCCATGAGTTCTTGTGCTTTTACCTTCCTGTTTCCCTCTTCCATTCCACTAGGGGTGCAGTGAGTGAGTGGCTGTGTGGTGCTCAGCTGCCTGCTGGTGTTAATCCACAACACAAAACAGTAAATAAACAAAATGTTGTGTAAATATGAAGGTCAACATTTTATATCCTAACACGACTGGTTCTCTTCCAGTCTAACTGAGAGGTGAGTGAGTGTGAGGTTTAGCTGCCTATCAGGGTTATCCACACCAGCATTCTAATTCAGAAAAGACTTAAACAAATTTATCTGAATTGTTGTCCATTGTTTACTGAATGTATAGGGTAATTCAAATCAGTGAATCAGTATACAGTAACAGAAGGGTAGGCTTGCACTACATGAAATTGTCCCAAAATTTTAAAATCAATTTCTTATAAAAGTTGCATTTTATCTCCAACCAATTATGTTTAATGGCAATATTTGATATTGATTTTGTTGATGTGACCAACTTAAAAATGCATTATTTAAAATAGTTCTATACTTAAAGAATGTTGGAAACTTTTTATATGTTCTTTGTTTTTTAAAATGCTTTTCAAGGACAGTGTTATCAAGTCAGGCAAAAGGTAAACTAAGTACAAAGCCAAAATGTACTATGCACATATGAACACAAGTACTATATTTCCATCATCAGGAAACATTACCTTTCAATTAGTAAGCACTCCTGTTCAGTCTATGATTAGTGACATTATTCAAAGTTTCTCTAACTACTCCAATTTAAAAATGAAAAAGACTTGATGATTAATTATGTTAAATTTCCTTATCCAACAAATTCTTTATTTGTTGTTATTTTTATTTTTCTGTTTCTCTTTTATATTGATACCAGCCTGAACCTGACACATATAGCAATTTTGCTTTGTTTGTTTGGTATTTTGTTGTTGTTTTTGTTAATTGCAGTTTGCTTTCCTTTCTGGATTAACATGTTATCAACTGAATAATTCAGTTTGCATCATTTAGACTCAAGCACTCTCCAGTTTAGTACTATGTGAACTGTGGTGTTTGTGTTTAGCTAATTTGTTTTTTTCCTCTGTAGTCTCTAGGTTTGGTATGGTATGTCTGACTATGTATTTTTACTTGGTGAAAGGAAGGAAGGAAGGAAGGAAGGAAGGAAGGAAGGAAGGAAGGAAGGAAGGAAGGAAGGAAGGAAGGAAGGAAGGAAGGAAGGAAGGAAGGAAGGAAGGAAGGAAGGAAGGAAGGAAGGAAGGAAGGAAGGAAGGAAGGAAGGAAGGAAGGAAGGAAGGAAGGAAGGAAGGAAGGAAGGAAGGAAGGAAGGAAGGAAGGAAGGAAGGAAGGGAGGAAGGAATATTTTTCTGATAAATCCTACTAATGCATAGGATGTTGTAGTATATCCTGCAGATAATGTTAGTTATTTTGATAAGGATAATGTATATTCAAAGGGTTTTAATACCTCAATATTTAGGCAACACCTGATATACACTTTGAAACTGTGCTTCACTGGAAAAAAACAGTTCAGCAACCTTTCAGATTTTATCCTAGAACATTCATTATTTTACTGTGTATTAAAAAAAAAGAAGCCTAAACCCTAAAACAGAGTTATTGCTTCAAAACTACTATTGTGTAGCTGCAGTTTGTGAACTTCCATTTGCTATGTTGGCATTTGTTTTCATTTAAGTGAATGCTTCCATTACTTAGCACTGCTTCTGAGCTGAATTATGGGAATACTGTATTCAAAAAAGAACTCATGAACAAATGCAGCAATTACAAATCTATTCCCATATATGAGATTGATGTTGAAGTCTTTTTCATAATGCTGATTTCTTTATTTCCATTAGTTTCCAACTACAAAATCACTCAAGAATGACATTTTTTTTTTTTATGATTTCTTCAGATAGATTTTTCGGTTTAGTGGATATGGTACTATCATTCTCATTTCATATTTTAAATATTATTGTGTAAGCTCAGATTTCATTGAATTTTGGTGTTTTTCAATTTACTATTTTGACCAAGCCCCAAGTGCAGATTACCAATGCACATGAATACATAACATTGTTTACAAAGAAAAAACTGTGGAACAGAGTAAAAGTTGTTCACGCCTGCCAGTATAAAGACTGAACTTTTAAATTTTAGTGTACATCTTATTATAGATTCTGGTCTCATGCAACAAAACAAAGAAATGCTTTCAAAAAGCGTTCTATCGTAGAATAGTATATCTTTCTAACTAAGGGGAAAAACAAAACAAAACAAAAGTGTTTACAATCAGGGTGAAGTTTGACTATATTTAGGTTTTTGTTTGAAGATTATTATTATTTTTTAATGAATTACATAAGATTTCATTTATTTGAAGTAATCCTCATACTGTTTCTGTTTGTTTCACAAAGACTTCAGGTTCCCTTTCCCTTTATGTATAAAACCACTTTCTATTTGGGAATGTTCTCTTCTTTAACACCAAGAGAACACTGTGCATTGATATCAAACATACAGAAATGAAATTTCTTAGGAAGATCTTGCTAAAAGGATTGAATGTGGTGCTACATTTTAAGAACATACTGACATAGCGTTTACATATTTTGATATCTTATGTATATCAACATAGCAAAGAGAGTTTGAAGTTGCATGTATTTTGGCAGTATTTCTCTAATTAACAAAATTGTATCACATAATGATGCTATGACAGTGAGGTAGGCCAGCGTTTAACATTTTATAGCCGTAATTTGTGAAATCCAAATTTCCACTCTGTGAGGGGAAGAATTAGTCATTTACAAGATGTTTCAAGTGCCAACCATAGTCTGTACAGGGACACATCAGAAAGCAGCTATTCAGGCAGACAAAAACATAGCTAAACTGTTAGCAGTTGCAATATTAAATTATATATGATTATTGATAGCTTATAATGTGAACAAAAGCTATTATGTTTCACTACAGATTTTCAGTTTTTTTCTTAAGCATTCATTTTACCTGTGCTTCTCAGGGTGATACAAAGATCAAGTTGTGATGTTTTTGGAGTTCAGGTTGCTATGGTCCATTTAGATTATAGAAGCTGTGTATTTATTTTGCCATATTTTATAACATTACTAATGCTGCTTTTCATGTACAAACACTACACATGTACATATGGCACAGCAGGAAAAACAGTTTTACATCATTTCACTGGAACTGGGCATCTTGCTATGCCACCTTGTCCCCAGAATAGCACAGCCAACAGAAAAAGGACTGCATTTGGAACTACCATGCTAACTACAGCTGAAAAGTAATATGGAATGCTGCAACCAAATTCAAAATCTCGACTACAGTCAGACAAGCCACCATGGGTTTGATACATGCTTCCTGCTCCCAAAGTAGAAAGACTTCCATCATTTACATACTCATATCTTATTCACCTTATTATTCTAAACAAGTTGTGATCTCTTGCCAAATTTGTTATCAAATTGTCTAGATAGGGTTGCAGCACATGTAGTGCAAGTACAAATACTGGATCTCCAGTATTAGCCTAACAGACTCTCTACTAGTGAGTGTTCCCTTCCCTAGCATGAGCCTGGTTTGGTTGTAAGATGAAAAGGCTTCACCATATGCTTATTGTGTGTTATGATTTGGTAGCTAGGAAATACGGACATTTTAGTAAAGGTTGACCAGCAAGGACAGAGTAGTTGGTCCTTATGTGAGAGAGCAACTAGGATATATTAAGCTCTGCCTAGGGATGAATGATGAACAAATGTAGAGTCTGTGGGTAAGAAATCTGGGGCAGGTTAATATGGTCACCTTATCAGAAGGAGGAAATTAATGAGGCCTTTTACAGACAGCTGAAAGTGATCATAGTCACTGGTTCTCGCAGAAAACTTCAACCACTCTGATTTTTCCTGGTAAAGCAACACTAGCAAGTACGGACAGAGAACACTGCGGTGCATAGTAGATAACTTTCTAATGCAAGTTGTGGAGAAGCAAATGAGGAGAGATGTGTTGCTGGGCCTTGATCTTAAAAACAAAGAAGGACTGGTCAGAGATGTGAAAGATAGTCAGTAAGTAGGATTGCAACCTTGGACTTCAAGGGGAGCTAGCTTTGACTTCTTCAGGGACCTGCTTGAATGCATCCCATGCATTAGAACATTGGATGGTAAAGGGTCCCAAGAATGTTGACTGACATTCTTCCAAACTTGAGAGTGGTGTATCCCTGAGTATCAGAAACCAGGCAAAAGTGGCAGAAGACCTGCATAGATGAGCAAAGATCTCATAAAAACGCAACAAAACTCAAATGGAAGAAGTAAGTCTATGGAATGTGGAAAAGAGATCTGCACACATAGGAAGAATACAGGAACATTGACAGGGCATGCAGAGATACCATAAAGAAGGCTAAGGCCCACTTGGAATTTAATTTGTTGAGGGAAGTCAATAACAACAAGAAAGGTTTACTTTAAGTATGTCAATAGCAGAATGAAAGACTAGGGATAATGTGGGTCCTCTTTTGAATGAGATGGGTGAACTCGTTATGGATCCTATGAAATTTTCTTACGTCAAATAACATAAAATTTTGATTTAGATAGGATGGAAATGAGAATCCAAAGTAGTTAACAAAATTTAATCCTAGGTGCATAACATACATGAATGAATTTTTTCTTGTGCTGTCTACTATTTTAATATATTATGGCCAGTCTAGGAACAGACTGGAAGAGCCATTTTGTTTAACTGTTTTTAGTATGCTAGGTACTATGAGGTTAGAATCTTTAGTTTCTATCATTCTGACTAAGTTTAAGAAAAATTTAAATAGGAGATTAACACAGAAGCTATCAGAATCAGAATGTCATTATGTTCAAATCTGTCCAACAGCTTCTGTGAAGCTCTGCTATGTAAATTTTCCCTTACTGTAGGAAGCACAGTCTCTAACCCTTTGGATTCCTGTTTAATGAAATTCATTAATCAAAAAAGTTTTTTTCATTCGTTCCAAGTGAATGAAGATGCAGCTATTACAAATATAACTGCGATGCATGAAAATCGTATAGGCTTCAGCTGGATAGCTATGGTTGTATTTAAAAATTCAGACTAAAAGTACTCTTGGTAGTTTCTTTTGGTTTACACACAAACAAACACACACACTTAAAAAAAAACAACAAAAAAAAAACAAAAAAAAACAAGCTATCCACCACCACTAAAAAACACGTTTACCACATTTACTGCATGATGGCTGGTATCTGTGAGATTCTAGCACATTCCTCTCTGTATTGGTGGAAGAACTCATGCAAATACATTTTGTTAATGAAAAGTATACTTATACAAATGAAAAATTTGGGGTTAATTGTGCAGATAAACTTTTTTTTTTTTTTTTTTTAAATAAAATCATCACACAATCAGTGAATGGATTGGAATATATATTTTTACGGTCGGGTAGCTTGCTTTCTAATCCATCTGCAAAAGTCTTATTTATAAGTCAAGCATTGATTCGATAACTTCTTGATTCTTTTCTGTGTATTTGTGTTAAAAAGCCATGTCAAAAAATAACTAAATAACTGAATCTTCTCTTCCTGTGCATCATCTTTCACCTCTTCTCCCCATCTCCTCTCCCCAACTGACAAAGAGGAGAGGGGGATGTGGTGGTCAGTTCATAATGCTTCATCACCTTCAACTCCTTTCCCCTTCTCCATCAGGCGGTACATCCACAGGAGGCTGTTCTTCACAAGCTGATCAACACGAGCAGTTTGATGAATACAGAACTTTCTTAGACTGTTTTCTTCCTCTGGGCTACCTGTTTAATTAAGTAGTGGAACTATAAAAAGAATAAAATCAAATCAAATCAAATAAATAGAATAATGGTTACAAAAATGGTTGAAATTGAATTGATGCGGGCGTCACATACAGTAATTTGAAGGACTATAGCTTCAGTGCTGAAGAACACACTAATCTAACTTTCAAACCATTTGATTCCTTCCAGCAGTGATTATGAAAGACATTGAACATAATGATGATTTAGCTCCAGAGATTAGATAGATAGATAGATACATAGATAGATAGATAGATAAAAAGATAGATAGATAGACAGATAGATAGATAAAAAGGCTTCCTCCTTAAATACTCTTTTTCAATTACAGGATGTTTCTTTATGTTGATATAGTGGAAAATGCCATGGATAATCTCTCAGACTTCTTAATTTGTGGATCTTTTTCCTATAGAAAATATGTTGCCTTGTATATAGAATGAATATTAGTTCATCCAACAGTTTTTGAGTCTCCAAAAAGCAAACTGCCTTTTAGTAGAAATTGGAGGTTTTCCCCCTAAATCTCAGAATCATGTATGTAAACAAATCAGTACTTCTGTTTCCATCTTTTTTTTCCCAATGACAAATGTAAACTTCAGTTCAGCTGACCATGTCAAGTGTGTGGAAAGGTCAAACACTAGTACAGTTAAAGAGAAGCTATAGGTGAATCAAAGTTCTGAAATAGGTTTTACAAACTAGCAATAGAAGTTATGTGCAACTTTATGGTCCCTGAATATTTACGTCTGTATTTAAGTCTGTAATTTTAGTCTTTTAAAAAATATTTATTTATAGGTTTGGATAAAATCTCCTAATTTAACTACTTAGTATTTTGGGTAGATTATTAACATTCATCAGTCTCTCACTCAGAGTCCCAGATGCTATGCTGCCTGGTTATTTTTTTCTCACAACTTGGACATTTGGCCAGAAGTTAATCAATCACTATCACTCATGACACCCACCTCTACCCTCAGGCCCTACAGAGACTTCAAAATTTTGGAGTTTCCTATGACCAGAGAAAGTCTGTAGAAGATCTTCATTGAAGATCTGTTTGAATGCATCTGTCTGACTCAGAATGCTTCAGAACACTCCTGCAATTGAGTGGATCATTTTTGAGAGAGGCCATTATAGGCTTTCATGCTGTGTTTAAATATCCTGCTGCTGCTCATGGGGGCTGGTGAATCCTGTTTTCTCAGCCACTCTCACAAGGATTTGGCCCTCATGACACAAAATACTGTGCCAGGCTCTTTTCAGTGGTGTTTTGTGCCAGGACAAGAGGCAATTGGCACAAACAAATACAAGAGGTTTTGTCTGTACACCAGGAAGCACTTTACTGTGTGTCTGACAGACCGCTGGAATAGATGGCCTAGGCAGGTTGTGGAATCTCTCTCCTTGTAGATCTTTATAGGCTGTCTGAACACTGTCCTATGCAATATGTATTATGTGTCCCTGCTTAAGCAGGGGAGATAGAACAGACCACATTCAGAGGACTCTTCCAACCTTAACTATTCAATGAATCTGTGATTCTTTAACTGTAGTTATTTTTCCCTGGGCTGTAGAATCACTCTAGCCAAGTAAAGACAAATTCAAAATCAGTAAATTATTTTCTTTTTTTTCTTTGTACAACATTTTTTATTCTTTCTCTCTGTCTCCATTTTCAGTGACTGCAAACTTGCAAGACGTGTGTGGATATGTAGGACAACAAAAATAACAGCAATAATGTTAATTAAAACAAAAACAAAAACAAAAACTGGCTTTGCAGGCAACATACATTTCTCAAGAAAGGGCTTTTCTATTTTAGAATCCTAGTAAGAGATAGTTCAATAGACACAACTAGTGTTTTGTTTTGTTTTTTCCCCTCAGCACAAAATTGAATTAAAAATTGTGTTTGTGTTCTTAGTACCTATCAGTCACTTTCTTCCAGTGTGCTTTCTTTTCACTTTTGGGGTAAAAGGTTTGAGTTCAATTTAGTTTAAAATCATATGGAATTTGAAATACAGCTTGAATTTGGGCACTGTAGCTAACAGTCCTTCGGAATTTGGAAAGCTGTATAATAGTGTTCATTGCTCACTTTGACCTTTAAATGCTAAGACAATTAGAGAAATACTGATCATTTTCCAAAGAACTTTAAACTACTAACTGCAGCCTTGTGAAAGCAGTTTGTACCAAATGTAGGGTTGTTTTTTGTTTGTTTGTTTTAATTTGTCTTTAATTCTCAACATATAACAACTATAGCACACTTTAAAAAAAAAAAAAAAAAAACAACACTTTTATATTTGTTTTTTTTTATTATTATTATTATTCATATATATATATATTTAATTAACAAATTATAAACTTGGTGGGGAAATCTGTCTGGAATTGCTTTCAAAAGTCAAAGCATCAAATAGCTATTATAAAGGTGCAGGAGTGCTTAATAAGACAATCAAGAAGCCTCTTCTTCTCTGTCTCCAGGAAGACATAATGACAGTATGCAATAGTGAGTTGAATTACAGAAAATTATCTGTTTGAATCTTCTTGAATATTTAAAACATACAGATCATTTTAATGATAATCCAGTCTCTGCATCACTAAGCCTTCTTTGCATGCTGTTATTACACTGATCATGCTCTTCTTCCCAGTTCCCTTAGTGACAAACAAAGGTATGAATGCTTTTTTTCTTCTGCTATTCTTACCATCAAAAAAAAAGAGCATCTGCAATTAGATTAAGAATATCATAGTATAACTATTCACTTGACTTTGGTAGAAACTGAGAGAGCCTTTGGAACTGAAGCTCATCATCATGCAGGATCTAACTTAAATAACCTCTTGTTAATGGAAGCTTTAATTACTCTAGTAAGAGCTTTTTTCTGACACTTTTCAGGTTGCTGTGAATAGTAATAAAAGTTAATTCCCTTTCAGTGATTTCCAAGGCAAACCAGGTAATAATGATTGCACACTGATCCTTTGTATTTACTCTAAAAGGAATATTTATCATTAATATTTAAACTATAATATTTTCTGAGTGGAAAAAAAATGTATGCACAACCACTCAATAATGTTTATCCAAACAAGATACACAAATATATGCTAGGATTATCCCTTTTCTTCTCCAAGGTATTACAGTCTGCTTTCAAGGATAGCAGCTGATAATTTTTCAAATGCCAAACTTCTAGTCTGGCACATGCCTATAAGACCATGACTTCACTCTGGGAAGAACAAATGTCAGTTGTTTTTAGACCTATACATGTTGGTTTTGTTGTTGTTGTTGTTTTTTTTCCTACTCTATTTCCTCAGAGTCTGTTTTTGTCATGTGTAAGTACTAAGCTGCTGATAAAAACACTTGTCCTTCTAAAGGTCCAAAGGTGCAGCAGTACTTATTTTTGCTGGAAGCAGTAGATGTGGACTAAACATTTTCATAATTTTGTTTAGTGAGTATAATGTCTTTGTGTGTAATAACTGTGCAAGTAGATCTGCACTTTTTAGAGAGAAAATAAATGAAGCAAAAAACAAGAATACCCACCCACAAGCAAAATCTTCTCCAAAATAGCTAATAAAAAGTTCAAATCAAACTAAAGAAATAACCCATGTAAAGATGCAACATTTTTATAGCATGAAGACTGGATCCCTAATAGTTGATTTTACATGTGTTTTTCAAAATGCCTAATGGTGAATTTTGTACAGTTATTATTAATACTAAATCTTTTTTTAAGTTCCTTCACTTCCTTTACATTATAAATCTTAATGGGGTTACACAATAATTGTAGTAGGTTGTTATGTGTTGAGACAATGTGAAATGAATATCATATGTTCTGAATTGTGCTCACAATAATAGTAATAAAATTTAAAAAAAAAAAATCTGTGTATATTTTCAACTAGTTGTACAGATTTAAGAGAAACTAGAATATACAGTCATTCTTAATAATGTTTTAAAACTAGTTTGTCACTAATTCATTGTAATTAAAAATAATTAAAAAAAAACAAAACTATTAAAACGTGTAGTATTCTAACAGCTTAACTAATTACTGCAAATTCATTTAAGGCATGAAAACAATTAAAGTAACTCACTCACCAATCAAACACCTAATCTCCATTCTAATCAGCAGATAAATTGGCTTAATTGACAGTTGCAAATCAATAGAATTAAATAATTAATGAAATATATATATATATATATGATAAACTTCTTGCCAACAGTGCTGTTGAATTGAAACCACAGTGACAGTTTGTAGCTTTGAAAGTGAAAGAAAAGGAAATCCAATACATTACTTCAGAACATCACACATAAGCATCTAACATCAGCCTGTTAAGACATTGGAGAAATGACCTCAGGAAAAGGCTTGAATTGGTCACATCTGGAGAGATCACAAACAATTTTACCTTCTTACTTATTTTAAGATTTCAAGCAAGATCATTATTCTTAGGAGTAATTTTAACCTTAAGTATAAAGTTGCAAGTTATTCTGTTTTTGTTTTGTCTTGGTTTTTTTTCTTGAGGAGAGAGATTTTATGTAATTCCTGTTGAGATCATAGAAATCAGACTCATTCTAAATTGGTCATTATTATTATGTATTCTGGAAAATAATGAAATAACTGGCAAATAAATTGTATAATCAGAAAATGCATTTTCCACTTCACTTTACCTAAAGATAAATTTTGTCAGGAGTAAGAAGCTTTGATTGCAGGTATGTTGTGCGTTGACAAACATTAGGTTGATACTGCCTTTAAAAAAAACTCTGAATTTGTACTTCTGATCTTGGATGCACTAAAGATTATGTATGCTTACACAATCTGATTATTCTCTCCTCACTGGTCACAGGATATTTAGCTGCATAGCCACTGTCTCAATTTTTTAGATCATTGCCAGATACAATTAAGCTCTTCCCCAGAAGAATCAGGATTAAGCAGAAGCAAAATAAACCATTAATAAGTTATAAGAAATTAGATGCTGCAGAGTCTGTTCATCTAAATGAAATAGCCCCCTTGACCTTCTCCAGACCTTTATAAATGTTTACAGTCACAACTTAATTAGATACACAACTGGTCAAGAAAATCCCTGGCAAGAGCTGAGGCTTGAATTTGTGTTGTTAATAAAGTGGTCGTCTCTTGTAATCAATAGCAACATTATATTTTCTTGCCTCTACAGTCTACTGTTTAAACTTCTTTTCTGACTGACATGAAACTGACTCTACACTGTTCACAGTTTAAAGGATTTCAGCTGATCTCTAGGCAGAGCAAAAAGGCCTGTTTAAAATGGGCTAATCTGTGAGTAAGAAAGCCAAAGTAGTTCACATCTCCATTAGTACTCTGGTGAGGTTGATTAATTAGTTAATAGTCAAGCAAATTAAGGTATTTCTTTTTGTTTGTTTTTTCCTTAATTTTAAACGCATCAAAAAAAAAATAATAAAAAAAATATATAACCATTTATCAGCAGAGAACTGCAGATTATCATAGAATTATAGAATGACAGAGTTGGAAGGGATCTTGAAGATCATCTATTTCCAGTCCTTTCCCATGGGCAGAAACACCTTCCACTAGAATAGGCTGCCTACAGTCCCATCCATTCTGGTCTTGAACACCTCCAAGAATGAAGCACCCACAAGTTATTTGGGCAACCTGTTCCAGTTCCTCACCATTCTCATAGTGAAGAATTCTTTCCTAATAAATAATGTGAATATCCTCTTTTAGCTTAGAGATATTGGTCCTTGCCCTGTCAGTTCATGACCTTGTAGAAAGTACTCCTTCTATTTTCTTAAGGGCTATATATTTGCTATAAGGTCGCCTCAAGCTTTATCTTTTCTAGGTTAAACAACACCAATTCACTCAGCCTCTCTACACAGGAGGGGTGTCACCGGAGAGATGATCACAGGTGGTATCTTTGTGGCACTCGGAAGGCTCATTTCCTTTCTCAGATGAGCAGAGCACCCTGAGGGATCTATAGAGTCAAACTGTCAAACAACCAAGTTTTGTTCTCTCCCAGTATAAAATCCAAAAACCTATGAATTTTCTTCCTATATCTGAAGCTCCAACATGATCAAAAATAGACAGAAAGGGGAAGCAGATCATCAGCATGTAGATAAATGTGAACCAAATGTAAGCACAAAAACTGAAAGTAAGTTGTATTGAAGACTCAAATAAACTAGAGATAGAATAGGGAAGCTATAGAAGGCGTGGTCAGTTTAAGAACACATACAAGGGAGGGTCTGAAATCTCATAAACCTAGGCTAAAAAAGATAAGCTGAGTGGACAAAAGGTGTCCTGAGTTAGAGACATCAGAGACACAGAGCAGAGGAATGTTTGGAAAAAAATCTCGGAATACAAAGGCAGCAGCCCACTGAGAGTGCAGCATGTCTCATGGTATGTTGTGTAATCATAAAATGAATATTATATATATATATATATATATGAATATATATATATATATAAATTAAAAAAATCAGAAGCGCTAGAATCATAAGAGCATAGAGGCATCACATGGGACCTGCTGAAGATGTAGTAACAGCTATGAATAATACATGCTGTTCTAGAACTGGGGAGAACCCACGAAGTTCCTTAAATACTAAAGACATCCTGACACTCTCAGAATCCTGGTCAAGCATGTTCTCTGTATTATTTTACTCTTCCTTCCCACAGGGGGTGAGAACTGACCTTTATTACAGCCTTTTCTTCTCCTGGAAGATCAAGCCAATCAGGATGTTTTGCATCTCTCACATTTCCTAAAAAAAAAATAAACATTACCTTTGCATTTGGACTCACTCTCTCTGCTTACTTTCTTCTCTGGCATCATGTCCCATCATTTTACTCTGAAGCTATAAAAAAGGATATGTACCAGGGCTGAATGCTTAAATCAGTTGTTCTCTGCTTGATGGTGTGTGTTATCTTTTCATCTGCATATCCACAGTTGCTGTTTTCACTTCAAAAATATATTTTATTATTATTTTATTGCATGCTGGACTTTTATAAGATCTACAAGCTCATACCTGTGACATGCAATCACACTTAACCAATGTCTGTAACGCTTCCTGATATGGTATGGAGACCTCTGAGAAAGAAATGTCCAGCCAACCAACTCCAGAAACTTCCATGTATTCATAGAAGTGAGTGCCATTTAGGGAATCTGGAAATACAGGGTGCCTTTTTGCTTTTAGTTGTTAAGTTTGTATTTACACATGGATGAAAGAGATGTTTCTGCTTAAATATTGTGGTAATGTAGACAGTTGTATCCCTCCATACTCTTGAGAAATGTCATTTTCTTGTGGAGTAGATCATAGATTTTGTAATGTGAGAGTTTTGCACAATTTCCTCAAGTACACACAGTCTGATACAGAAGTTAATGGATCTGTGATATAAGTGATTTGTTATTGCAAGGTGAAAAATGATGTTCTCGAGAGAACTTATGACAGAACTTCTGATTTCCTTTTTTTTCCAAATTTCCCCTTCTTCCTTCTGTAGATTGTGTGGAGCTGAGAGGAAATAAAATGATTTGAGACCACTCTGGGATCTTTCATCCTATGTCATCCCTATAGCCTGTTTCCAGGTAACATATTGCTGCTTCCTCCTTCCTGTCTTGGCTATATGACACAGATTTTTCTCTCATCCTGGCATAAAATGTTCAAGCTTTCTAGTCCTAACAATTCACATCAATGGGACTCACTGCTTTATCTGACACTTACTGTAAGTTGGAGTTGATACCAAGAGGAGCAATAAGCTGGGCTTGCTTTTCTAGATCAAAATATAAACCTGTATTTCAGTAGTGACTGGTGGACAGTGTTGTCTTTTCTCATGCAGAGTGCCTTTAGGAACCTTACATGTCAGTCTTGTTCTTTAGGAAAAAACAGTTGCTTATAGGCTCTTTTATTTGTAGATAGTGTAGCTACATTTGCAATGAGAGGATGAACACTGAAGAAGCAAGGAAGATGTGTGTAAGTATTTGTATGTTTTCAGATAGGGATGCTATGAGACTATCATGAAGCTCAGCCATTCTGACTGGGTGCCCAGACTTCTGTAATGTTTTTTATTATGCAAACGAAGGAACAAAATGTCCTTGGGAAAATGAATCAATGTTAAAAATAACCACCTACAGTGGGAGATAAGTGTCATTCGGACACCTGCTTTAAATGAATGAGCTTCAATTTCAAGTGCCCTATTCACAAGGCTAGAATCAAGGTCACTTATTCTCTGATTTGGTGTGAAGACCTTCACTTGCATATTCACAGTGACTCAGCTTCAGAAGAAAAGGTGATGGACAAAGACAATCAGTACTTCATTCCTTGGTGATTAAGTCACCCTCTTCAATTGTGAGACAAGCAAACTTGGTTATTTGTGAGTCATAGAACTAAAACATTAGGTAGGACTATGCCATGAATGTCAGTGTTTTCAGAATTATGCAGTGCTTAAAGTAGGATCACTGCATTAATGTCTGGGAATTTAGTAGAGCTGACCATTCCAAAAGGAATATATTAGGAATGTTTACATAGCTTTTTTTGTTTTGTTTTGTTTTGTTTTTGTTTTTGTTTTTAGTTGAATGTATTTTTTAGTTGAATTCTTAAAGGCACTTAATGTTGTTCTTTTAATATACAGTTATAAAGTTACTCAATATGTTTCAGACTCCTGTTTGAACACTAAAATGGCTTCAATTTATAATGTTTAGAAAGAAATCTAGTTCTAATTAATATAAAAATTTGCTTTTTACAATGGTATTATAATTGCAAAAGGGATAATTATAGATTATGTACCCTTGTACATGTAGAGGGAGTCCCCCTGTACGACCCCCCCGTACAAGGATCATCCTAGGGTTTCTGCCTGTACTCATGCGTGTGTGTATGTGAAAGTGAACATATCTGTCATCAAACTGACTTTAATTATATTTGTTTATGATATATATATTTGATTTTTTAAGAGGTATCCATGCAACAACAACTTCTTGAAAATGTGTGAATCTAAATTTAAAAATAAAATTGAAATTTCAAGTATGCAGAAAGCAAGAAGTAAGAACTCATATGGTATAAATTAGTGAACCAAAATAGATTCCTACATTATATTCCTTTCTAACTCTTATTCATCTTGAATTCTTGACTATATTCTCAGATCTGTAATTCAAAGGAATCACAATTAAGATGTGAAGGGATTTCAGGAGGTCTCAAGTTCAAGCTACTGCTAAAAACAGGGTCATCTATGATTCAAGAGCATACCACTCAAGGTTTTGTCCTGTTGTATCTTAAAACACTTTAAAGAACAGGAACTGCCATTTCCAAAACTGGATGCAGTATGTAGATGTTGTCTAACATGTGTTCCCACTTACACAACCATGGATACTGTTGGTCAACACTGCTGTTAAGGACTTATTGCTGTTTCAATTTATCTTACTTCCCCCAGGGCCCAAGGAACTTTTTTACTTGAACTACTCTCCAGCCTGTCAGTACTCAGCTTGTATCACTGACAGAGAGTCTTACCCTATGAAACATGATGCACAACAGATGGCATCAAGAATAAAGTGAGGGGAGGTCAAAACAGTTAAATAAACTGTGCACTCCATCTTCATCTAAAGCTTCCTACATTGGCAATACTTTCATGCTAAATATCCCTCCTTACTGTTTTGCACACTATGTGCATTTTTGTGCAGGTGCTTGAGGCAGACTACTGTTTGTGCTGTTTTCACAGGAAAACCACATGAGCATCTCCCATCACGTTGTCCTGCAAATTATTCCTCATCATCCACTGCATTTTCAATTCTCTTCAAGTTATAAAAACTCTTGCCTGGTATATCTAGTTTAACATGAAAGGCATACGGAAAAAAATAGTTTTGAATGGAAATACGTGAGAAGAGATTCTGAGAGATAACAAAGTTATGAAGCATAAGGCACTATGCTTAAAGCCCACAAAATACTTGAAAACAGTTTTCCTGAGAAGCTGAATATTAGTCCATGTTACTGTGGAAGAGGAAGTTGTTATGAAGAGATATTACCAACATAGCTGTTATTCACACATTGATTTTTTGTTTATTTAATTTCAGTAAATTCTGTGCTATTTTCCATTAGTCCTGTTTTTGCCATTTTGAAGATCAGATCTTCTTTCAGATGTCAAACTATGGCATCTTGTAATGCAGTGGCAGCAGAGCACTTACTGTAATCTTAGCAGAACTGTCATTACCTCCACTATGACTCTGAAGAGTTATCTACCATTTCACAAATATAAAATGACAGAACACAGGAAACTGAGCCAATAAAAATATAATGGAGAATAAAGATGCTTTTAGTTAAATTTTGATCTTCAGATGACAGTGGAGCTGTCAATATTATTCATTCAGAAAATTAGTTGCTTGGAATATAGCCACTTGATCTGTGCCCTTTGGGCAAACTATTTCTCACTAAATACTCTCTATAAAGAAATAAATACACTTTCTTGAAAACATGAATCTTCTGCCTCTGCACCAATGTCTGGTATTTCTCCAGCCTACCATATTCAGTGAATAAGCCAGAAAAGGTTTCTATATGACTAACTACAGTAATAGTGAGCGTGAACTATAAAATTTGTAACAGAACAAATAAACAGGTACTTTTAAGAAACTCAATACATAATGAGATTTAAATGAGAACTTCTGTAATTTCTCTTAAGAAATTATCATTAAAAACATATGACACATCAACAAAAAACTGTCATGAATTGCATTTGTTCTGCTACAAAACACTATGCATAAAAACTGACTTGTTTTCAACAGTGTGAAACTTTATTGGAAATATTATAAAATGTAACATTCACGATTACACAAACAACAGCATCTCATGGATAAGAAATTTGTATTTATTTACCAATAAATAAATAAATAAATAAATTCCTAGATTCATAAAGATTTAAGCAAAAGTATGATTATTCTAGGCATAGTAAACTAACACGCAAACTCTTTAATTCAAACTTTATCAGTCTTTGTTTGTTTATTTGTTTTAAGCTCTATTAAAGTAAGTAGAAACTTAGCTGTTGTAACTTAAGAATTTCCCTTTACCCTAAGTTCCCAAACATACAATCTCATTCACATGAAACCAAGCAAACACTCTTTTAGTCTGGACAGCCTGCTCTAGCTGGACCTGCTTAATCAAGGCATTTGACCAGATAGCCTTCAGAGCTTTCTTTCCAACATCAACCATTCTTTGATTCTGTGGCTCTTTAGTAAACAAAAATGTCTGAGGCAGCTCAGAATTCTCTATTTGACCTCATGTTGAATATTATACACATGAAGAGGCCAATGGAAGGAAGTAGCAAACATAGTAAGCAATGTCTACTGAAACTCATCAGCTGATAGCTGTATTCCTTTCTTTAACATCAGCAGCCATACCCAAGGACAAGATAATGTGAACATTTTGAAATAACACTCAGTAAGCTGTGTGGCACAATTACAAAGACAAACAGAGAAAACAAAAGCAGCAAAAAGATGCAACAATTAATGGAGTATTTCCTAGTCTCTCCTAAATCTTCTTGACCGCTTAGAAACATTTTTATTTAAACATTTATTTTTCTTCGTGATCTGCAGAGGACTTCTGTGTGCACTTGGGACTGAAGGGCACCTGCTGATGCAGGTAGTTAAGAGAAATGGCAATTTTGATCAGATTTAGCACTTCCTAACAGATTTTAAGAGCCAAGCCTAGCCAAATGGCTCTTTCAACTGTTTTCTAATTCTTAATCTGGAGTTAGGAAGAGTCAATAATTACCTTTCAGCTGGTAACAGGGAGAACATCATCACCCATCAGCATAGCAGAGAGAAACAGCAACTTATGCAATAGTCTGAGTAGAAGTCTGAAAATTCTGTTCAGCATGAAATGTTTGTGCTGATGTGCCACAGGGCATAGTTCTCAGCAACACCTGAATCATCTACTCTAGCTCATTAGGGCCTTCCCTCAGACCAAACTTCACAGGGGGAAACAGTTACACAGTTGTGGAACATGGAGTGTCCAGCAGAGCAGACAAAGATGACGGCTTGCTTGTGGGAGATTGGTACTGGCTAGGGTGTCGTTAAGCAACAGCAGCAGGAGGAGAGAAGTCTGCATATATTGTTTTCTATTGTAACTCTACATTTCTTCAGTGGAATACATAGAAGAGTCACAGAGAAGAGTCACATATGAGACTTAATTTCCCATTCTACAGTATTTATTCGAAATGATTTAAAACAATACATTATTAAGAAGAAAACAAACATACAAACAAAGAAAGAAGTATACAAGATTTTAGTAGTCAGATCTTTGTATGTTTTGAGGTAGCAAAAAGTTTCCATAAAAAAAACAAGAACTGTGGTTTCCTAGGTTTTGTTTACTATTTCATTGAACATATCTGTCAGCTATCTGTAAAACTTAAAATCAACTGTTATAGTCTTAACTTTGTTTTCATTGTATTACATTGAAAAATGTCAGCAACAAATAAATTCATGTTCTTTGTCTGGAAACATCAAAGGAAAAGCTATTCCAGTTTCCTTAGAAATAAAATAACTTCTATTAAAATCATACTGTGATAAACAGTATCTAATTTTTTTAGTGTGTAGAACCCCTACTAGACATAAAAATTGCAGTTTCATTAGTAATAGACCTCTGATGTGAAGAATAAAAGATGAAAGAACGTTTTGTTTCCTTGGAAGAAATCAAGATTTCACCATCTGTAGTAATAGAATATATGAAACAGCACCTGCTAAAGCAAGCTAAGCATAGACAGACAAATTGACATACCTAAGCCCCCCATGCCAAAAAAATCTTAACGGGTAATAAACTGATGCAATAAAAACACAATAGTTTTAAACCCCTGATTTGTGAATTTGTTATTTAGAACAAAATCATCTCCAAACCACTGCTTTATTATTGTTATTAAAATGTAGGGAAAATGGAGGCAGGAGACATTTCAAAGGTTTAGAGAACTGAAAATGTAGTAGCATTATTTGCATAAAAAATTAAGGAAAGATTCTGGGAACTGTAGACTGCCTAGGCTAATGCATATCTTCAATAAAATTACAGATTGCTGTCTATCAACAAGAATCAGAAATAGTAACAGATAAAAATTCAGGCTATATATTTGGAAATATCTGTTTCTAAATTTCATACTGACAGACTTCTTCTAACTTTAGAATAAGCAATTTTATGCATTGCCTTCTTATCCTTTTGATGCTTCCTTTATTACCTTCAGCTTTTCCACAATTTATGATAATCATAGTGTTACAGACCAAAGTATTCATAACCTCCAGCAACATTTTCCAGGAATATTTGGTTTCGATGAGGAATTTATTTTTTTTTTCAGTTTTGGTTCTGAATTATCTCATACTAAATCCTGTTGAATTCATTTGAAGGTTACCTCAAAAAATCATTGTTTTGGAAAATCACTAAATACGGGAAAGAGAGGGAGGAAAATTCAGAAGTAATAATTCAAAATAAATAAATATTCAATTATTTATTTATTTATTTATTATTACTTTTTGAATTATTATTTATTGTTTATTTATATATTTATTATCATTTATAACAAATTATTATACATTAGTACTGCTAAATAAAGGAACTGATCTCTGGCCATGAAGTTCAGATCCATGAAATATAATTCATAATATTTGTACAAGTTTACTTTGAAAAGACAAATGTGGCATTCTGTTGGGTGACTTGTTTTAAAGTAACTCCAGATTTATCTTTTCGTGTGGTTTGGTTTGTTTGTTTATTCATTTTTAGTTTGGAATAAAGAGAATGTTTATTACTCATCAGAGAGGTTTTATATGTGAAACTGATTGCATGACATATACATAACTTTTATTGTATGATGATTAAAAAAGATTTCTGAGTGTGCAAATCTTGAGAAGTACCAAAAATGCCATCCCTAGTATATGAAAGAATATCTGAGGAAGGAAGCTGTTGTGCAGTTTTGTCTGGGATATTAACGAGATGTAAACATCTAAACTAAAAATAATCTTTATTTACATGTTTATTTGCTGTATTTTTCACTGGTAACATAAGATTTTGTGTAAAATGTTATCCTAGGACTGCATTCATCTATATTATAGTTTTACTATACATTTACATGTACAGCTGATATTGCACAGGACAACTACTTGTTATCAAAATATATAGATTAAAAAAAAAAGTGCAGAAAAATGATGAACAATGCAGCAAATGAGTGTACACAGCCAAGATCAAGCTAAAATAGATCAGACAAGAGTTTTCTCATTGTTAGACAACTGTTTTGTGTTGTAAAGGAGGGGTGAAAATAAAGGTCCAGGTTAATCAAAACAAATACAAAATCAAGACAAAAAGTCAACAGCTGTGGGACTTCATACAGTTGGTACAAAGCCTATGGTCTGCTACCAGCAATGGCAATACCAAATATGTATACCAAGTATGGCTGTAGACATACAGTTGATGAAGAATTCTCTCAGAAGTATCAAAATCATATTGGTTCTTTAAATGAAACTTTACAGGAACTGAATGGAGATACTCTTGTTTATACATCTCATCTGTTTTCTACATGAATAACAGTGCTAGTGTAGATTTTCAGTCAGTTTTGTGATCATCTTCAAAGTACCTTGAACTCTTTTTATTTTCCAGTATCTGAAGAATGCACATGCTTTGCCAAAACTCAATCACGGTACACTAAAGAATCACAGGAAGCAAAACTTACAGGTGCAGTATATATTCATACAAAATAATTGTACAAGATCATGCACACTGAAAACTCAGAAAGTAGCTGAGAATGGTAGGCAAAAATTAAAATGTTAAGAGACAATCCACATAAGTGAAGACTGACTCAAATAGAAATGTATGCTCTTTACGTTGTAATGAAAGTTTGTGGAATCTAATTTTAAACAGAAAAATCATAACTTAAATAAGACTTTTTTGTTGTTGTTGTTTTTATTATTATTATTTTGACTTTCTCTTCAATTATAAAAAAAAAAAACAACACACAAAAAAAACAAAAAAACACAAAAACAACTGTTAGATCATTATAGATCATTATTTTCTGACCACACCAATATTTCCCTTGTGCTTGTTCTGCTATTCTTTTTTCTCAGCACATAAGGACACAAATTATTTATGATTGTAAAATGTATGTACAGTTCCTAGTGTAATAGATCCCATTTTCATTTTGCATGTAAACGATCACTGAACCAATAGAATTAGTATCAATATGCCAGTGTAAACTAAGAAGTACATAAATGCTGTACAAAACTAATCATTTAATGGCATGTTTTCAGATTGAGGTAAAAGTGAATATGAATTAATCAAAAATATTTCCCTTTAGTGTTTTTGTACCTTGTACAAACAGTAAGTTTGAAAGTAAGGGCTGCAATAAATATGGTTGTAGGTGTGTTCCCTGTTCTACAGAAAGTCTGAGGTGGTAGAATGTTGGCACTCTCTAATACTCTTTCTGTAAATGCTTTGTGTTCTGTAAGAAGTTTTTGCAAACATACAGCAGTTAACTGAGAAGCTGCTGGCTGAGAAGATGTAAGCTGAACTTAACCAGATGTAATTAATCTTGTTTTACATGTTTAGAAATATAAGGATGCCAAATGATCTAAACGCTTATCTCATTTACAGTTATATCCTAGTGGATACTGAGTCTGGTCCATAGTGCATAACACTGGTTAAAATGAGAGAACATAGTGCACTGTGTAAAGCATCAGAAAACAGTCCTTTTCAAAGTTTATTTACAAATTTAAAAGGACCTATCATATTAACACTGCTTCAGGCTAGCAGAAAATGGAATGGATTACAGATAAAGGAATTAATACTGCAGCTTTTTCTCACTTTCTAATTTTAAAGCACTTATTAAAAATTATTCCGAAGATGTAACAGCAAAATAGTTCAGCTGCTCTTTTACTGTCCCTCTGCAACAGGAAACAGATAAGCATAATGCTATTTACTTACAGAATAGAAAACATTTGTCTTGAATAATCTCAAGCAGCATTAACTTTGTAATATATATGACTTCATCTTGAGTGATGGCTAATGCTGTTGCCTGCAGTTTGTTTATAGAAGTATGGAAAAATAGAACTGCAACAGATGTTTTATGGCATTATCACAGGAATCCTACTATTTTTCTTGATATAAGCAACCTATATATTTTTCAACAACAACAACAAAAAAAAGGATTCTAGAGCCTCCTGTCTCCTTATCAAACAACAGTCTTCTTAGAAAAAGAAAAAAAATAATAATTCATATAATTGATACAGCAAGCCCTTACTAGCATTTTTTTCTCTAATACTCTGGTGCAATTTACTCTCTTTGTGTGTGTGTGTGTGTGTGTGATAAAAAGAAAAGGTTGCTCTATGCATCTTTCCAACTATCTCCTTTATTTTGAAAAATGGGGACGGTATTCCTTTTATGAGGCTAAAATACATATGTTTTGGGGTATTTGTTAGTCCTGAATGCTTTCTGGACTTCCTGGAATTGATCCACAGTGGTAAGTAAACAAAGCTGAAAACAGAAGGCTTTATTACACCAACAGACATATCAGTGGAAAATTGAAATAAATAAATGAATAGATAAATAAAATCTAGAGAATGATTAAAGACAGCATAAGATGATGTTATTGTGTAAAGAACTAACTTATAAATATTTTCACATTTCAGCTTCTGCAAAGACTTCATCATTCTATATAGATCTTTGCAAATAGAGAAGCTGACCTCAACACAAAGAAGCAAAAGCCACTTGTAACCATTTTCACATTCTGTGTGTTGCTGTGCCTGCAAGAATAAGACGGTGAAATAATGTTTTAGGAAACAAATGAGAAACTATCCCACCATAACCTCCATTAAAATTACGTATTTCCTCTTTCTATGAAATAAAAATGTGGTGAAAGAGCTAAGGGCAATAGATATCTGTTAGAAAAATGAGCAGTATAAGTGCACATATGTCAGATCATCAGCTAAAGAGAGAAAACATTTGAAGTAACTTTATGTCCTTTAGGAAAAATAGGTTTTATTATCTACTACCTCAATACTTAGAAAAATGTTACTGGCAATGAACAGTGTTACTGTTCAGAAGGGGTAGCATTTTATGACTTTTCAGTGGCTATTACAAGCAAACAAACAAATAAAACAAATAAAAACATGTAACTTTTTATTTTTGAGAGGATATATTATAGGGGAAAAACAAAACAAAAACGACCCTCAAACCCAGTAATATAAAATCTTATATCATGCACATTCAGTCCTTAGAAAAGTGTCTTTTCCTATTATTATTTTATGTAGATATTTTTCACCTAGAGATTAATTTTGACTTCAGTAAAAAAAAACTGTAAGTGACAGCAATCTGTCCTAATAAGCAGCTTTCACTCTTGACTTAGCGGTGGAATATCTGTAGTTCTAGGCGTTTCAAAGCCAGAATGTACATAAAGCTCTATCTATAATCACGGGAAACATATAAATAGAATCAATGGAGCCAAATATAAAATAGTCTTAGCAATGTGGGGAAATATATAAATTATAAAATAGTCCTACTGCAGTGGGAAATATTATTCTCTGACTTCAGTCTACTTTCTGCCAACGGAAGAGGAAACCTAGTGACTCGACACTGATTAAGCAACTGACCGTTATCTAAATAGTGTCAAATGTGACTCAGTGTGACAGCCAATTCTTTTTGCACCCCTTTAAAAGTGCAAATGGAGAAAGATATTGGTTCTAAATGTAAGTGTGGCTCCTAGCAGCCCAGGATGATCAAAGTACAACACTTACATTTTGGTTTTCTATTTGTTTAAATGTAGTATTTAAAACTTGCTTAACTTTCTCTACTTTCTTATTATTCTAACCCATGTGTTGTATTTCTCATCTCTAATGGAAACAGAAACAGACCTGTAGCGTATAGTTCTTACTCAGGTGTTTGTATTTTATCATAGTAAAGGCTGCATAAATTGCACATTTCTCCAGAAGTGAAATTTCTTCATCATTCTGTTTATCTATTTATATTTATATCAAGTAAGGAATTATTTTTCTTGACTTTGTATTTCCTTAATAATCATAGTCATAGGACCAATGCACAACATGTTCATCATTTATATATGCTTTCTTTAGATAAGGTATGGATGCTACCATGTTATTTCAGTTTGTAATAATCAGCTTTCCTAGCACATTGTGTTCTGCATGGGTTCATCCTGAATAATTAACACAAGGGAGAATCATGCTGCAAGTGGTATACTGCAGAACGAGAACCCCACAGATCTGCTGTGGCAATGTTATCAGCCAAAAAGAATTCAGGTTCAGAAGGTCAGAAATTAGCCTTCTGCTTAGTAGCAAAATATTGCATCTATTTTTTAACAATGAACCACGTGACATATCTTGAGAAATAATTAATATTATGTAACTGAGAAAATGAATACAAAGATAAACACTGGCATACAGTAGGATTTATCACAGGAAAAAGAAGCACTCTGAGTTCACATAGTTTAAGTCAAATTAGGAAGAATTTTATTGATTAATCAACAGTCATCACACCATATGTTTAGAATCAATGGCAGTAATAAAACAGATGAAGCATAACACTGAATGCTTATAACAATAAAATATAACCACCATGTTTCCAAACACCATTTACTGCTATCTCCAAGAAGCTCTAACCCACCCCCACAGGCACAGAATCATGTACACACACACACATGTGCATGCACAATTGCAAATTCTCCAAGAATTAATCACTTCAAGGTCATCATCTTCTTCAGCACTACCAGATTCGGACAAACAACCTCTTAAGACATTTTTTCACTCCCATTCTTCCTTGTCAATGTTTTCTGTTTGTTTGTTTGTTTGTTTTTACTCTACAGTTTTTAGCTATTTAAAATGCCAAGCTCTCAATGTGGGCTTTTTTTTTTTTTTTTTTTTTTTTTTTTTTCCTGTATTACCATGGTTCAGAGATTGTTGCAAACAGCTTTGATCAAAGTAGATATGTGTACATAGATGATAAATGACTTCCCATAACTAATCAGGATCCATAGGCATAAGAAGGAATACATCTAAGGAAAAAAAGTGCACATATCAAGGCAATCTATTCAACCTTCTAAAGGTGACACATGGGGTCAACCTGTAGAGGCCAGTGCTAGTTTTTCAATTACAAAAATAATGTAAATGTAAATAATGGAAATGTAGTGTGCAAAGAATGACACAGCCACTTCGGAAAAAAATAATTTCTCTCTGTAAATTACATGACTGAAGAAGAAAACATTACATTGCTGTGACAACTGGGCCACAACACTACTAACCTGATGAAAATACTAAAAATTAACTGTTTTCTGAAAAGATACTCAGTTTCTGCAATTTGTGTGTGTTATTACCCCTTCTCTTGGAAGGCTTTGTTGTCTGAATTGTTTATTGCATTATTTTTTCTATACATTAGAACTATTACTTATCCTGATAACCCCATAGTCTCTTATAGTACTTTTTTATTTTGTTTTTATTTTTATTTTTAATTCTATTAATTCTTTAGACTTGTGTTTTCTGAGTTCTTTCCTTTCTGTATTTACATATTCAGCAGCTCCTATATATTTTATTTATTTATTTATTTATTTTCATCTCAGAGTTTGTTATTTTGCTACTTTGAATCTTTTCACTCATAAGTGTCCAGACCTTTTTCTGTAAATTTTCCTTTACCTGTAATCTTCATGATGTTACTACCTTCCCCCAGCCATATTTCAAAGTTCTTGTTTCACTCATACATTTTAACCTCTTGCTATTCATTATGTCTCATATCTCTTGATATCTTGCCATGTAAGACAACATTCTGTAATTTTTTATGTTCACATAAATTCAACCAATATATTTAAATCTTCAAATATTTAATCTTTTGTTGTTCATGCGCAGCTGCTCTTTCCATAGAAATATGTACCTAGTTTTCACATGATGGGGCACTGGTTCTTCAAGATTTGTAATGATATTATTACTATCTATCTATCTATGTAAGAAAGCTATTTCTTTTATGCCATTAAGCAAATGCCAACAATGACTACAAATCACATTACATTATTAATATAAAATTTTGAAGAAGAAATTGCATATTTTAAAAATTGCTTTATGTTTCAATATTTACTCAGGGAAAGAAAAAAGATGCATTCTGGGGATGAAGTGCTTCTGTGATATTGATAATATTATTTTTTATTAAATTGTAATAATTATTAAGACAAAACTAAGTGGCTTCACTGTTTTGACACTTTACAAAGTAGTATTTATTCAGCAAGCAGAGGCTATGATGTTTTTTTTTATCATTTTATTCTTTTCCTCTTCTTTATCCTCTATGGTTATGAGCAGACAACTTCTTTATGAACAATGAATGTAAAAGAAAAGAGCAATAATGAAGAAGTGGTAACATAGTGGTTTTTCATTTTTATTTTTTTTAACCTATTCTCTATATTCATCCAATTTGATATGTCAATTATTCCATCATATATAATTAACAGAACAAAACATTTTATATTCAGTTTTCTTTTAACACTATTGAGTGTTTGTTACATATAAAAAGCATTGTGTCCTAAAGTGTATTTCTTAATTATATACCACTTCATGTACTTAGTGCCATATAAAACACCTGTTATACAAATCCGTTACACCAATGTCTCAGATTTTTTTTTTTTTTTTTTTTTTTTTGTATTTTAAACTGGACACAAATAGTAATGTTCTAATGTTCTAATCTAAAGGGAATCACATGTATGAATACATTTAATAGTGGTGTACTTTCTGACATGGTAGATGTCCTTAAATACTGCCAGTAAAATATTTGCTGTCACTAAACAGATTATACCATGCCTCTTTGAATGACAGATTGACAGAATTGTTGGGGTTGGAAGGAATCTCTAGAGATCATCTAGCCCAAGCCCTCTGCTAAAGCAGGGTCCCTACTGTAGGTTGCACATTATAGCATCCAGGCAAGTTTTGAATTTCTCCAGAGAATGAGATTCAACAACCTCTCTGTGTAGTGTGTTCCAGTACTCTATCACCCTCAAATATTATTTTTTTCCTCATGTTCATATGGAAATTCTTTTATTTCAGCTTGTACCCACTGTCGCTATCCTGTTGCTGGGTAACAAAGGATCCTTTTCCCATCCACTCTACTAGGAATGGAAGTGATGCTTGTGTCACCTGTAGTTTCCTCATTCCTTCTCCTTACCCCTTTTGAAGGCTGGTGGGACCTCTTTTATTTTCTGCAGTATTTCATGATCACTTCTGCCAGCTCCTGCAGCACTTGTGAGTGAATCCCAACTGTAGTTACAGTTGCAAAACTTGTAAAAATCATTAATAACTTTTAAAATGTTGCAAAAATCATTAACAAAATGACATGGCTACATTTAAGAGAGAGATAGACTTTTTATTCTGACAAGGTTTATTTGATAAAGTAGTAAAAAAACATTCCTAAATCAGAATACAGAATACTGAGTAAAAATATAGAAATCTTCATCACAAAATTGGTGGCCTTTTATGGTGGAGTAACAGTACCACTGGGTATAAGAAGAGCAACTGACATAATTTACCTGTACTTGTGCTAAGTGTTTGACACTTTCCTTCATAACATTCTAATCTCCAAATTGGAGGAAAAACAAAACAAACAAACAAACAAACAAACAAAAACCAACGGATTTTATAAATGGATAAGGAAATGGCTGGATAGCTGTAGTTGTGCTCAAAGGCTCAGTATGTAGTGGAGACTGGTGACAAATGACATTCCTCAGGGATTGGTGCTGGGACCAGCGTTATTTAATGTCTTTGTATATGGACAGTGGAATCAAGTGCACCTTCAGCAAGGTTGTAGATGACACCAAGCTGAGGGGTGCAATTGACACACTACAAGGAAGATATGCCATCCAGAGCAATCTGGACAAATTTAGGAGGTGGGGCAATGCCGACCTCATGAAGTTCTATAAGGCCAATTGCCAGGTCCTGCACCTGTGAATGCTACCTCCACAGAGACATTCAAGGCTAGGCTGTATGGGGCACTGAGTAGCCTGTTTTAGATAGAGGTGTCCCTGCCAATAGCGAGGGTGTTGGAAATAGATTATCTCAAAGTTCAACCTTCCAACCCAGCCTTTGTTTGATTCTATAAAAACAAATTTAAAATTAATTTAATTATGCTAGCTCTTCAACTGATGCTGTTGTTAATCTCCTGTATTAATCACAGTATGCACCAGATTTTGGCAAACTGTATTATACTGATTTTTATTAGATGCACACCCTAAAATGGAAAAGTATGTGTATTAATGGTGTGTTAATTCTTGGTTATTGGCTTAGGAGGGAATTTTTGTTCTGAAGGTAGCGTTCTGCAGATTGGAGAGCATTAGATGAAGCCAACTCTTGTCATTCTATACTGACGTTTAAACAAAATAGTAAGAATTAAAATTCCTACTAATACTTAAAATATTTGAATAATTTCAGAAAATCAGAGAGGCAAAAACATCTTTCCAAAACACATTTATATGACACATGAAACTAAACTATTGTCTTCCTGAGATTTACTTGTCAGGAGCAGTTTTGCTCTTAACAAAGAAATATTTATCATTTGTTACAGTGGCTCTTTTTCACTTATTTTCTAGATATGTCAAGGGAAATCTTATGATGCATAGCAATGTCAGTCTTTATACTGTTTTTTTTTTGTTTGTTTGTTTGTTTGTTTTTTGTTTTTGTTTTCCTATGGGATGGATTTCTTTTATTTATTTATATTAAATTTTATTTTATTTTATCTCTGTCCATTTATTATAGGATAGTTATTTATTTTTGCTAATTTTATGCACTGAATTACAAGTTTTATGAACTGGTCTCCAAAAAAGACACTTTGGTTATTCTATTCATGTATCACTGGTAAATAAAGAGAGCTTATTTTCTTTTTTTATTATCGTGTCTTCAGAATATTAGTTTTTATTTATTTATTTATTTTTAATTCTATCTGAGTCCACTGAAAATGAAAAATTAATTCAGTATTCAGTCCTTATGACATGTTAAATTTCAAGACGTTGAGATAATTCCCCACTTACATGCTTCAGAGCCCACATTAGCTTCCGTGTTTGTTTTTAAAACATTTGGGTGGCTAGAACAACTTTCTTTCTTGGTATAATCTCTTAACTCTCAAAAGACTCGTGTAAATCAAAAGTGTGTAACAAGCTTACAAAACTCTGCTCTCCAAAACAAGACATGGACTTCTAAAGAATGCAAAAATAAAATAATGAAATTTTTATGTTGCTTTGACATGAAGTACGAATGTTCCCCACTGACATTTGATCAACCTTCCCTCATGCCTTGAAAGTGTAACAGATTTAGTTGAGTTTGTACAGAATTCACAGAGTAATTCCTCTAAAGTCTTGAGAAATTTCACCTTGTTTTGTTTGAATTTATATCCATCTTCAAAAATGTATGACATCATTCACACTTTCATTTACTCTCTCTCTAGTTTATTTTGAGATACCTACTCAAGATCTTAACTTTGCTCTAGATCTAGATATCAACACAGTTACTCAGTTAACAAATGTTTTGGTAACTCATATAAGGTCTAGTCATTTCAGTATCTTCTGTGCTCACCATGTTTCTGTGTACTGTTGATTATGTACTATTCAGTTCAGATGATAATTTTATAATAACAAAATAACATATTTAGAGAAAAATTTAAATTCCTCATCAGAGGAAAGGCTAACCTTAAATATATCCATGTAATTTATTTGTCACGGAAAAACACAAAGATTGAGAGTTCTAGAATATCTAGTTGATGGAAACACCGTTGCTGATATTGCTGATATTTACCAGGAAGCATCTATTTTTTCTTTTATTTTCTGTTCTCTATTTAAAATAAATAAATAAATAAATAAAAATAGAGAAAGAAGAGAAAAAGCAAATCCTACAAATCCTACAATATGGAACAACTCTGTGCCTTCTCCTGTAACCTTTGCAAAGGAACAAAGTTTTCCTTTGCTTTTTGTTTGTAATTATATTCCTTTATCTTAATGTAAATACTTGAGCGTACATTGTTCCTACCATCTACTCAGTTTATTCCTGAAGCATCCAGAAACAACACTTCCACAAATCAAGCTTAAGCAGGCCCTGGCTTTGGATGCTGTTCCACTCCAATACATTCCAAGTGATTAACACCACCTGTGACACTCCTAATTCACAGCAGCAGACAATTATACCCCTTGGATACCCATTATGGGTAATTATTCCCATGACAGACTATTAGATATGGGTTGTGAATATCTCAGCTGTAAACTTTTTTGGGAATTTTATTTTTGATTCTGATATTACTACTGAGAGACATAAATGGGAATAAATCAGAGTATAAACGTTAATGTTACATTTATTACAAGAAAACAATTCATTTTTAATGTTGAAGATGTAGTCAGATTCATTATTTAAATATGTGATTATAGAAGATTTTACATATTTCCCATTATGAGATTACTTTAGTTCATTCCTCTAGTACAGAGGCAGTAGCAGATCCTGCTGATAAACTGACACTTGAGGCAGATAGAAACTAATTGTTTTTGTTTTAGAGACTGTCTTCTCTTCTAATGAGTTTATTTATTTATTTATTCCTTTCTTAGGATAAAAGCCTCATTTCTTATAAGCATGCAGGAGAATGCTAAGTGTGGGGGGAAAAAATAATTCAAAGATCAAAATTCACAAAACTATCCTGTTGCTACTGCTTTCATTTCATTATAACTATACATTTTTTAATGGAAAAAAGAAAAAAAAAATTAAAAAAAAAAAAAAATGACCTCACCTAGAGTATTACATCCATGTCTGGAGCACCCAACACAAGTTAGACATGGATTTGTTTAAGTAGGTCCAGTAGAGGGCCCCAAAGATGGTCAGAGGACTGGAACTCCTCCCCTATGAGGACAGGCTGAGAGAGTTAGGGCTCTTCAGCCTGGAGAAAAGAAGGGTCCAGGGGGACCTCGCAGTGGCCTTACAGTAATTTAAGGTGCCTACAGAGAAGCTGGAAAGGGACATTTAATAAGGGTATGTAGCCACACGTTGAGGGAAAATGACTTTAAACTGGAATAGGGAAGATTTAGACTAGATAAAGGTTACTGTGGACTAAATGTGCTATCTCATCATACTGGGCAGGACCTGGCAGCTGCATATACCACGTGTCTTTACTATAATTTGTCATGTGGAAGAAAATGGGATTTATATGGAGTCTGAAATTTGAATCAAAACTGTGATATCTTGCAGCTATCAGTGTGGACAGAAACAGCTGTCTCAGAATAGCTCCTGTCTTGGCAATCATCAATCAGCAGAAAAACAGCATAGTTTCCATAAAGACTAAATGACACCATGTCTTAAATTAAGATCAGAAAATTGCATTCTTTTAAAACTCTTCAACTCTTCCTGAGTTTCTCTAAGCAAATTTTAATTTCTTATCCCCTCTTGACATCTAAACCAAGCCATGTTTAACATCTGTTAACAGATATTAACACATTAAGTTATCTGTTTCACTTGAGAACTGTCCTCAAGTAACTCACAGTTCAGATGAATTATTTTAAAACTTAATACCCAAATTATGTGTCAGATTGCCAAGTTATGAATTTACTGTATCTTTAAATAAACGCTCAATAGGCAATGCAGCATGTAGCAGGTATGTTTCAGATTTGTGAAACTGATTTTTGTTACAGTTCTTCGTGGAAATACAAACACCTTTCCTGTGACACAATGGGATGTTGATATCTAAGAATCTTTCACGAGCTCAGCTTTTGTCTGCACTTACTGAACTGGACAGAATAACGGTGTGGAAAATTACGTATCATGGTGACTAGCCAGTGAGAAAGAGCAGGTGTTAGCCTGGGAACACAAACAAAAAATGCCTTTAACTTCTGCATGTAAGTGAGAAGAGACATATTTGTGATAAAGTGTTATGCAGCTGTAACTAAGTATCCTTGCTTTTTGTGAATGACCTTGCTTATTCTGATACATGACCTCCTGCTCCTACATGAGGCCATGGTACTAAGCGGTTGCATGGGCATCTTAACCATCTGCCTCCACTGCTATCTACTGCAGAAAGCCCTGCAGAGGACATTCTACCAACCTGCTAGTTCTGAGGCCTTGATGGAGAATCTACCAGCCACCTCTGGTAACATGAATATCTCTCTATTAAACTGATAACTATTAATTTACCTCTAAGTACTTTCTTCGAGATTGGTAAATCTTACACAGAATAACTGGTGCCTTTGCATTACAATAACTAACAAACTCTTCTTGCTAACAAAGCCAGAAATCAAACTCATACTCAAGTGGTGATTCAGGATGCTTAGTGTTAGCACATGTTAACAATCAATCTTGTAACTTTCTTTCCACGCTGAAGAATTAAAATGAGCAGCTAATAAGATACATTAAAACAAGCAAACAACAGCAAAAACAAACAGCATATGAATACTCAGTCTAAGTAGTTAAAGCTGAATAATTTCAAATAAAAAATGAGTTTCTTCTGATCTTGTTCAGTAACTACAGACTAGTTCAAGTAAATAGCCAAAAAATAAATGGGATTTCCTGCCATAACAGTAAAAGCAGGACCATTATATTATCTGCTACCAGATAAAATAAAAGATGATTCTATACCTCTTATATTCATTAAATATACATATCCATATCACAGTCTACGTTCTATCACTTAAATTCCCTGAAGTGTTTTATACTTTGATCAAAAAGAAAGAGAGAGGGAGAGAGAAAGAAAATGACAATAATAGTAATTAAAACAACAACAATTTGGAATAGAAGTTGCTTAGATTAACTTGACTTTACAAGTCAGATTTCACTCTTTGAATTTGAAGGGCTTTCTGAATCTGTGATTGAGACAAATATTCTTTCCCTTTTCTTCAGGCAGACATAAAACATCAGTATTTCTCACTGAATTTAGTCAGACTCACAGTAAGATTCTGGACACTAGTATCTACAGTCTTCTTTTGCTCTTCTCACTTCATCCATCACAGGTCAATTGTTTAATCTTGGCAGCTTATAAGAGCACATCAGGTGTTGAAAGCATTTGCAGAATACTTAATGGCCACACACTAAAAATTTTAAAGTTCAACTGCACCATCAGCAAAACAGTCTGCTGAAGAGCAATCTTAGAGTAATCTGGAAATTAACATTAAACTCGAAGGACACTCAATCCTGAGTGCATACCAAAAGCAGCACAGATGGCTAAATACTTACTGCTCAAGAAATGACTGACAGCCCATGGCTTCATTGGCACTACTCAGTGTTACAGAATCACAGACTTGTAAGGGCTGGAAGGGACCTCTGGAGTTTATCTAGTCCAGCCCTTCTGCTAAAGCAGATTCACCAGAGTAGGTAGAGCAGAAAAGTGTCCGTTCAGTTTTGAATATCTCTGAAGAAGACTTCACAACCTATTTGGGCAGCTGGTTCCAGTGCTCCACCATACTCAAAGTAACAAAGATTTTCGTAATATTTTAATTGAACTTCCTGTGTTACAGTTTGTTCTCACTGTGAAATTTTTTGTTTGTTTGTTTGTTTTTTCCCTATATCTAACAAAAGAAAAAAGAAATAAAAACAAAACACCATCTTAATTCAGTGGTTTAAACTTGATCTTTAATGGTAGATTGCCTTGCCAGAAGCCTCAATTAGCAATGACAATGCACTGCTTTCTTCTTTATAGCATAGATCATTTTTGTGTGTAATTTTACACTTTCTTTTTTTTTTTTTTCCTTTTCTTTCTTTATTTCATTTATTTATATTATTTATTTTGTCCTAGAAATAACTGTATTTTTAAGTGATGAACAAATGTTGTGGAGCATGTGTTAGTTGTCTTCAGAGTTATTAAAAACATTTGTAAACTTCTTTTTGCATTCCTAATTCCTAAGATTGTGTTTTAGCAGTATAATTGTAAAATGCAATATAATGCCTTGGAACAGATTAGAGAAAAATAACAACTATTATAATCTATTTTTTTAAGAAGAAATTTCCAATTGTACACATTTTTTCTTTTTAAGCACAGTATTTAACTTAAAACACTGGTACCACTTTTTATGATTTAACTTCCTTTGTTCCTCATTTCAGCACTCAACTGAAGAGTACTGACAATTGTCAAATGACATTTCAATACGATTTAGAATTCATAATGTTTCTAGTTATGACATATACTTTTCAATATATAAAAAATAGAAAATGGATCTTTAATATTAATTATGACACAAACAGAAAATAAAATAGCATTCATTATAACTCTATTTTGATTGAAGTCTGCATAAAGTGTAGTAGTCCTTCAGAATATTCCATTGAAATGTCTACTTGAATCTTTTCAGAAAACATAGATTAATATTAAAAAGAAAAGTGAGATTTTAAAAAGTGAAATTGTGCATAAAAATACCAAATAAATCAGGGTTTGACAGCAGTCCAAATCCATGAGATACATTCTCTTTTCTTCTTTCTTCCTGATATATTTATGAAGAAAAACATACAAACAAAGAAAACAACACAGAAACATCGTGATTTACAATTTGTAATAAAATTTTATCTTAAAGTATGATCTCTTTTACCAATGCTTTGTAATCACCACCACTATGTTACATATTGTGGTTCAAGACTTTGTATAAAGTAGACATTGGCTATTCTAACGTTCAGAAATTTCAGTGTTTCACATTTCAAATTTCAAGTGGAATTTATACTTACTGAAATGTTTTCAAGGATTAAGATCAAACTACTTTGTAAATTTTGATAGAAGTTTTTTTGGATTAAAACAGTTTTTTTTATTATTATTATTATGTTTTTTTGTTTGTTTGTTTGTTTGTTTTTCCCCCGAAGCCTAGTTGTAGTATCTGACATGATTCTTTTGACATTTTGTCAGCTTCCAAGGAACAGAAATATGTGGAATTCTCAAGAATAGCATGTCAGGGACAGCAGGCTGAGTACTTTGTCAAGAAAAAGAAAGAGATACTCTGAAGTATGCAGACAATATTAGAGAAAATAAGATGTATGGCATTTGGACAAGATTGATGGGTGAAAAGACTATCTAAGAGACATGTATAATACAGATTTGTATATAAGTTGGATATATAATGGAGGAAATTTCTGGAAATTACACAATAAACTTCTACAGAAAGAAAGGACTGGAAAAAATGTGGAAAGAAAGAAGGAAGTGTAGGAATAGGAGTAGTACACAATTGAGGGAGACAGCTGGGGAGGCTGTCTTCCCTAACCAAGTACAACAGGCAATACAGCAGCACAGATTGGAGTGTATAAAATAATTAATAACTATTATAGTTATGCTAATTTCTACTAATAATAGCATCACAATCTCAAAACTGCAAAAATGAAATTTTGAACATTCTTTGTATTACATAAAATAATACATTTTTAACAACAGCTGGAGACCTGGGCTGAAGCCAATGGGATGAGGTTCAACAAGACCAAATGCTGAGTCCTGCACTTCGGCCACAACCCCAGGCAGTGCTATAGGCTTGGGGTGGAGTGGCTGGAGGACTGTGTGGAGGAAATGGACCTGGGGGTACTGATTGATGCACGGCTGAACATGAGCCGACAGTGTGCCCGGGTGGCCAAGAAGGCCAACGGCATCCTGGCTTGCATCAAAAACAGTGTTACTAACAGGAACAGGGAGGTAATTGTCCCCCTGTACTCGGCGCTGGTGAGGCCGCACCTCGAGTACTGTGTTCAGTTTTGGGCCCCTCACTGCAAGAAAGACATTGAGGCCCTGGAATGTGTTCAGAGGAGGGCTATGAAGCTGGTGAGGGGTCTGGAGCACAGGCCATATGAGGAGTGGCTGAGGGAGCTGGGATTGTTCAGCCTGGAGAAGAGGAGGCTCAGGGGAGACCTTATAGCTCTCTATAACTTCCTGAAGGGAGGTTGTAGTGAGCTAGGGGTCGGCCTCTTCTCTCGTGTAGACAGTGATAGAATTAGAGGCAATGGTTTCAAGCTGCGCCAAGGGAGATTCAGACTGGACATTAGGAAGTACTACTTCTCAGAAAGGGTAGTCAGGCACTGGAATGCACTGCCCAGGGAGGTGGTGGAGTCACTGACCATGGGGGTGTTCAAGAAACGTTTGGATGTTGTGTTAAGGGATATGGTTTAGCTGGGAAGTATTGGTGATGGTTGGACTGGATGATCTTTTAGGTCTTTTCCAACCTTGATAATTCTGTGATTCTGTGATTCTGTGATAAAATGTAGATTAAAAATGTGACTGTCAGTTTTCCTCTTTAGATTAATAGCCCCAAAAAAAAACAAAGAAAGAAAAAGAATTAAAAAAAAAAAAACAACTATATATAATATCAAGTCTAAATCTACCCACTTCCAGTTCAAAGCCATTTCTCCTTGTCCTGTCACTACATGCCCATTTAAACAGTCCCTCCCCAGATTCTGGGGTACTGGAAGACCGCTAAAAGGTCCCCTCAAAGTTTTCTCTTCTCCAGGCTGAAAAGCCTCTCAGCTTGTCACCAGAGGTGAAGTGCTCCTGCTGTTTGATCATCTTTGTGGCCCTCCTCTGAAGCTGCTCAACTAGCTCAACATTCTCCTTGTGTTGGATGCTGTACTCCATGTGGGATCTCACAAGAACAGATTAGAAGGTCTTCTTTTGATGCAACCCAAGATTTAGTTGGTCTTCTGGGCTACAAGCACATATTGAGCTCGTGTTGAGTTTCATCAACCACATCTGTCAAATCCTTCTCCTCAGGGCTGCTCTCAAGCCTTCCTCTGCCCAATCTGTATTTGTGCCTGGGATTGCCCCAACCTAGGTGCAGGAACTTGCACTTGGCCTTACTGAACTTCATGAGGTTGGCATAAGCCCACCTCTCAAGCCTGTGCTGGTTCTTCTGGATGGCACCCCTTCTGTCTAGCGAGTCAACTGCATTATTCAGCTTGGTATCATCTGCAAACTTGCTGAGGGTGCACTTGAACCCACTGTCCATATTGCACAGAAAGATGTTAAATAGCACCAACCTTGTCCTTTAATTTTCCATGTTGGGAGACAAGTGCAATTCATGAAGCCAGCTTCTCTTAGAAAAATGTTATTAATGCTATAGAACTTGGAAATTGAATGATAACAGGTCATGTGGTTCTGGCATGATGTAGTCAGAAATGAACATGTTGCTTCTAGTTTACTAAGTACTTCTTCTGGAGCTGGAATTTGAAATGTGCTTAAATACTGTTCCAGACTTTAAATTCTGAGTTTCTTTTCAAAGTGTTCGTTACCAAATACTGTTTGAAATAAGACACAGTGACAGAATTATTTATTACTCAGTATGTTTATTCTTAAATTACTCAGACTTCTCTCTGTGTGTGTATGTCATCTTGAAGAAAGAATGAAAAGAAAATAAAATGAAAATAAATAAATGCTAATATCCTATTTACCATATTCTTATGTGTAATAATCTCTGCTATATCCAAGAGGTTACTGTCTTAGATAATGAACTCTAACAAGGGTGAACAGATTTTACAGGAAAAATTAAGCGTAATTTGCTTAAGGATTTAAAGGCTTTATGAATGGAATTGCATAGGCTCTCTTCTACTTATGTGCTTCTTGATTGAACTGTCTATAAATTACTTTGTAAAAGAATGGAACAGTAATGTATCTTTTTCACAAGCAATATTCATACTAGTCCCTGTCTTAATTATCATGCAATAAAGGAATACTGTTTTTGTGTATGAAGATAAGCTTGCAAACTGCTTTAATGACAGTTGACTAAGAATCTATGATCTCATGTTGCCCTCATGCTGTCATTACTGTCATTGCTGGCACTCTTTCTTTACAACTCCCAAGAACTACCATAACAAGAATTCATGCTGAGTATTCCTAGAGATATTTGTTCACTGTGCAACATAAATTACTTTATATCCAAGCTTTTTATATCTTTGTTGTTTTAAAAGGGCTTGTCTCTAAATGGACATCATGATCATGTCATACTGAGTAAATCCTAGACAAATACTGCTTTGGATGTATTTTTTTATTCATTAAGAGGAGATTATATTCCATAGAAAGGTTGATGCTTTTTTTCACTGTTAGATTTATGTGTTTCGGAATACTCTGGAGAGAAGATCATACTAGTAATAACTGAACACATTTACAAAAATTTAATAATTTTTTAGTGTTGCTTTTCAGAAAAAAAAAAACTTTTCTGAGTTGAATGCAATGTATTGCACACCACTTTACTATAAGTGTAATAACAAAGACACTCTCAACTTCATTTATGAGAACAGAAATATTTAAATGTAGAATTGTAAGGGTTGGAAGAGACCTCTGGATCAACTAGTTCAATCCCCCTGTTAAATCAAGAAATAAATTTATAGTACAGCTTGTATACAGAATCATATCAGTACACATCAGATAAGACTTGTCTTTTGGTATTTATGACAGGGAAGGGAAGGGAAGGGAAGGGAAGGGAAGGGAAGGGAAGGGAAGGGAAGGGAAGGGAAGGGAAGGGAAGGGAAGGGAAGGGAAGGGAAGGGAAGGGAAGGGAAGGGAAGGGAAGGGAAGGGAAGGGAAGGGAAGGGAAGGGAAGGGAAGGGAAGGGAAGGGAACGGGAGGGGAGGGGAGGGGTAAGGGAGGGGAAAGGGAGGGGAAAGGGAGGGGAAAGGGGGGGCAAAGGGAGGGGAGGGGAGGAACCTCACATTCATGAACTTGAAACTCTAGGTGGGAAATAAGGGGACAAACTTTCCTCATAGTAAGGGCAGAGCAAATCTAAGAGCCTCAAAAGGCTGAATGTGTACAAGTTTATGTGGCCAGATGAAATGAGTCCCAGGGTTCCAAGGAGGCTGGCTGAGGAGGCTGCTGAGGCTCTCTCCATCATATTGGACAGGTTGTGACTATAATGCAAAATTCCTGGGGACTGGAAAAAGGAAAACATCACTCCCATTTATAAGAAAGTGAAGGAGGACCTGTAGAACTACAGACCAGTGAGCCTCACCTCTGTGCCTGGGAATACCATAGAACATATCCTTCTGAAAGATATGCTAAGACACACGAAGAATAAGCAGATGATGCAAGTCAGCCAGCATGCCTTCATGAAAGGAAGGTCATGTTTGACCAGTTTGGTGGCCTTCTATGATGGAATGATGGCATCAGTAGACAAAGGGAAGACAGCTGATGTCATCTACCTGGAATTCTGCAAGGCCTTTGACATGGTCCCCTACCACATCCTTATCCCTAAATTAGAGAGATATAGATTTGAAGAATGAACTATTTGGTGGATAAAGAAGTGTATGGAAGGTCACAGCCAGAGCATTGTGGACAGTGAGTACAAGTCCAGTTGCAGTTCAGCTGTGTTCCTGAACTATACTGGGACCAGTATACTCCAGCATCTTTATCAGTGACATAGATGGCAGGATGGAGTGCACCCTCAGCAAGTTTGCTGATGACACCAAGCTGGGTGGTGCATTGATAAAGCAGAAGGAAGAGATGCCATCTAGAGGGATCTTTATAAACTCAAGAGGTGGGCCTATATGAACATAATAAGGTTCAACAAAGCAAAGCACAAGGTTCTGCACTTGTGCTTACATATACAAACAAAGAAGAAATCCTTGAGAGTAACTCTGTTGAGAACAACTTAGAAGTCCTGGTTGACGGAAAACTTAACATGAACCAGTAGTGTGCACTTACAGCCTGTAAAATCAATGGTATTCTGGGTTTCACTATCAGAGATGTGGCCAGCAGGGTGAGGAAGGCAATTGTCCCTCTCTAATCTGCCTTTCTGAGGCTTCAGTTGGAGTACTGCATCCAGGTCTGAGGGCCCCCACACAGAAAAGATGTGGAGGCTCCTTGCAGCTTTCCATTATTTACTGGGAGATTGTGAACAGGAGGGAAAACAACTTTTTATTAAGGTAGAAAATGATAGGATAAGAGGGAGTGATTTTAAACTAAAGGTGGAGAGATTTAGATTTGATGTCAGAGGAAAGCTTTTCAGTGAGAGTGGTGAGGTGATGGAACAAATTGCTCAGACAGGTTTTTAATGCCCCATTCCCTTCCTGGAGGTTTTCAAGGCCAGGTTGGGCAACCTTGTCTTTTACTTGATCCAGCAGTTGACAATCCTACCAGTGGCAATGGGACTGGAACCTGATGATCCTTGAGGTCCCTTCCAACCCAAGCCATTCTGTGATTCCATGGTATGATTCACAAGGTTGTATTAGATTATGGGTGCTCACGTTTTGTTTGTATCACTGACTTTTCACTTCATCTTATTTTAAACTAACGTTTTAAGATCTTTCTGTCAGAAGAACTGCAATGCCCTACATTGCCCTCATAGTACTGTCTTCCAGACTTGAACTTTACCTCTGAGGGTTTTCGCATTGTTACTGAATGCAAATACATTTCAGCCATCTTTTCTCCAAATTTAGGATGTCTTGATTTTACTGTAAGATACAAATGGAGTAGCAGTCAGTTTGCTATTTCTCTTGATGTATAAAGAAAAGACCAAATCAAACATCTTTAAATGTATATATTTGCTTTATAAAAAAATGTGTCTAGTATTGGAAGTAGGGGAAAACTCAAAAATGAGATAGCACATCACTAATAGAAGTTAAGTTTAAGAATCTCTGAGGAAACTTAAGAACCTCTGAGCAAACCATGACATATTTAGGGAACACTTTGAGTGTATCCTGTCTTATTGCAGCAAATATTGTTGCATTTCACACACCTTATCCTATATATTAATTATCTCTATTAAGTACAAAACATAGATTTTCCAGCAGTCATGAGTCCATTTTGCAAATGCTATGAGAAGATGCATTTTAGTTTTCTCATATTTCCAGAAGACTAGCAGCTGCTGTGTGAAAATGGAAACCATACCTTTGAGCATGAGTTGGTGGCACTGAAAGTTAGTCAACTGCTAGTATTGATTATTAAGTGGAATTTGCATAATTACATTAACTTGAGTTCCTGTTGTTTAATACCATCAATGTTAGTGCTTAGGAAAGATATTTTAAAATTTTAGAGAGTTAAACTCTTTCACCAGTGTTTTTGATTCATAAGAGGAAAATCCAAGGCGAGATTATTTTTGCTGTATTACGACTAATACTAAATAAGCTTTTAATTCTCCATTTTACTAGAAAGGGTTAAAATGTGAACTTGCAGCTAACAAAATGTATTGGCAACTGTAAGCATGTGTTTACAGTGCATATACCATTCTTCAGGTCCCACAGATTTTAATACTTTTTCCAAGGAGAAATTGAAAACTGAAGAAGACATACAATTAGGACTTTAAGATCAAGATCTAGTCTGACTGGTAACAAGACACTGACAGTTTAAGTTTTGAAGTTTTGTTCTTTTTTTTTTTTTTTTTCATTTGTTAAAACATGTTCTATTTTTGAGAACCTGGAAATATTCATTGTGATACACAGACTACTTCCTGCAGAAGTAATTTAAGTGCCTACTTAATCTTAAAATGTATACTGTAAACTGTCTTTGGAAACACGTATTGAAATATTTTCCTTCACACTGTTTCCAGCCTGCATCATTTTCCTTATTCCATGAGACCTTCAAAAGTGATCTATTCTAAGAAATAGAAAACTGATTAAATAGTTCCAATGGTCTAAGTAGTGAAAGTCCCTGTGAAAGGAGACTTATAGGATAAAAGACAGTAAATAAATCCAGGATATGTAAATCATTCACTGGGGAAAAGGAGACTGAGGGGAGACCTTATTGTCCTCTTCCAATATCCGAAAGGTGCTCACAACGGGGTTGGTCTCTTCTCACAGGTGAAAGGACAAGGGGAAATGGCCTCAAGTTGTGCCAAGGTAAGTTTAGGTTGAATATCAGGAAAAGACTTCTTTACAAAAAAGATTGTTAAGTACTGGAATAGGCTCCCTAGGGAGGTGGTTGAGTCACCATCCCTGGATGTGTTTAAAAACCGGTTGGATGTGGTGCTCGGGGACATGATTTAGTAGAGGATTGTTAGTTAGGGTAGTATGGTTAGATTGTGGTTGGACTCAGTGATCATAAGGTCTTTTCCAACCTGAGTGATTCTATGATTGTATGACTCTATAATTTGCATCATTAGCATGTATTTTATCTATGAATCATATTGCCATTCAAATGCCAAATACATACATATATATATATATTTCCCGAATAGCATTACCATTTTTATTTTTTTTTTAAATTTAATTTTGTTATGAAAACTCATGGAATACTATTTATAGATAAGTTTTTTATTTTCAAATTATAGTCAGTCATCAGTCATGCTATCAACAGATAAGAGGTCTCTGGATATCCCTTGGACATCCTGTATAACTGTAATCCTAGCTGACATTTGACAGGCTTTCTGTCAGGTTTCAGTGTTTTATTTTTCTGCTCTGAGGTCATTTTTAAAGTGTGCTATAAATATTCTGTATTGTATAAAAACCTTATTTGTAACTGGCATATGGAGTTGTTGACCATATTGCAGTATTCCACAAATTGTGGACTACATGTTAGAAGAACTACATGTATGATTTAACAGTGCTCTACTTTGCAATGTAGTAAGAGTCCACTCAAGATCTATATAGAAAATTCTAAAGTATTAATTATCTGAATTAATTACTGTATCAACATTAAATTTTATTATGAATGTAAGTATGATCTGTACTGAGATTTCTGTGTGTATAATATGTGTTTGAATTGTTGCAGAACAATTTAATAGTATATATGTGTGTCAATTTGTACATATATACATATATATATATATATAATAACAAGATGGAATCACAAATGCTTAAATGTACTTAAATTACATGTATCATTTCTTTATGGGATAGAAATTTTCTACCACAATCTCTATAAAATTGAAGACATTCAAATTAATTAGATAACTTTCCATTTAATGTGCAAGTTTCCCTGGAATGTTTAGAAATTCTTGTTCTAAAGTGATGGATATTTTTTCTCTATTTGGCAGTCAATTTTGATACAGATTTTTATGGATAAGATTATCTAACTTGTCAGAGAGTCTCCAAATAATGTTCATTTGAGCTAGATATTAAACTCTATAAACAGGCCTGATGCATAGATGCTCTGCAGCTGAAAAACATCACAACATTCTCCAACTTCCTGAAAAGCAGACTGGTATGTTGGAAACCAGGGCCAGGGTCTGTCCTTTGCTGGATATAGTAGGTACCATCCAGCTCCTACAGACTCCCAGCAGGGTACAGCCTAGCCCTCCATCAAGTTCATTTCAAAAAGCAGAAAAAGCATTGAGTAGGAACTGAGAGAAAAGAATGAAGAAGACGTGAGAAAAATCAAGCAGCAATTAGGGTCAGAGAGGGAGGAGGTTCTCCAGGTGCCAGAGCAAACATTTCCACGCAGTCCACAGAGGAGAGTATGGTGGAGCAAGTATTTCCCAATAGCCTGTGGGAGGGACCCTATGCTGGAGCAAGAGAAGAGTGTGAGGAGGAAGCAGTGACAGAGAAAAAATGCTATGAAGTGGCCACAGTCCCTCACTTCCCGTCCTGTGTTGCTGCTCTGTAGGAAGGGGGTAGAAGTGCTGGGAATGAAGAAGTGATAATGTCTGAAGAAATTTGGGGGGGAAAGTGTTGATTTTATATTTTGTCTTTGCTTCTCATTACCCAAATTAATTGTAACTGCTATTGAATTAAATATTATTTTCCCACATCAAGTCTGTTTTACATGTGACAGTAACTGGTTAGATAATTTCCCTGTCTATCTCAGTCTATGTGCTTTCCCATCATTCTTTCTTCCCTTCCTGTTGAGGAGACAGAATGACAGAGTACTTAAGTGGACATCTGGCCTTTAACCAAGGCTAACCCTCTACAAAGTAGAACAGAAGTTTACATGTAAGACAATTACTTCACTCTCCCTTTTGAAAAAAGTCAATTAAGATGATGAAAAACTTAAATGGTATTGAGATTTGTTTCACCTTATTTTAACATTAGTTAGATAAACCACTTTCTGAAAGCACATTTTTTTATTATTAGTATTATTTTTGACTGTAAAAGAAAGCTGAAGATGAATAACTCTGATTTTAGTTGCAGAGTGCTATATGTAAAGTGTGAAGCATTGTTGCCCTATGAAGAATGAGACTGAAATAACTCCCACATTCTACTTCCATATCAAAGCCACATCATATTATTTGCAACAAGGCCATGTGGCCATGAGAGCTGTTGATCAGGTCAGCATAAGAAGTCAAAGCCAATACCTCTAGGCTATCACTGCTTTCAACTGAATTGCTGGTTCCAGTGTCTAGTACCACACGTGTCCTGTACTGGGAGATCAGTTGTTTGTACTCAAGCTGACTCTGACCTTCTGAAGCTGTGTGCTTTGGATCACAATGCTGTGAAGGAAGTTTTGTGGAAAAAAGGATGTGAGAAGCATCTTTCAGAGTAAAAACACAGATTTTTGTAAGCAGGATACAGAAAATGTATAGACATTCATCACAGTTTTTATTAACTACCATTCATAGGTAGTTAGGACTAATACACCATTATGATAAATCAGAACGTAAATAGAAATACCAGTATTGACCCTATGCAGTTCTTCGGTGATTGAACAGATGTCAATCAGTTTAGCAGTGATTAGTTGAACTGCTGACTTTTTACAGTCTACTTTCAAAATTTGCACTGTATACCTCTTCTCATCAATGTTTTCATCCCGAGTCTGTAAGTTGTTCAACATTTTATGTGGCCTTATGTTACATATTTCTTCAGTGATAAAGATCTTTTTGTTTTTCAGTGAGGCTGAGTTTAGTTCACACAGCATAAAATTGGGCTCCGAGTCACCTATAGTGGAACTTCTGAGGTCTTTGTTGTATTACAGTCAATTAACTTCTGTTCAATTCGGGAATTGACTCCTCTAGTAAGTATAGTACTGGTATAGATACCACATCCTGAACATTACAAACAGAGAATTAAATTGTACTTTTTTTCTAATTCAAAACCAAAACAGGTCCTTAAGCCCTCCATATTGCACTTGAGCAACAGAGTCACAATATTTCAAATAGTTATGTTTATTATTATTTGATAATTCTACAAGCCCATCATATTTTTTGTCTCTTTATTCATAAAAAGAAAAAAAAAATAGGAAAGAGAGAGTAAAAGTCCCAAGTTTTGCCCCCTAATTAGCAGAGGATGAAAAGATATTCTATATAGAGAGCTCTTAAATTAGATGCCTGCTCTGAGTACCTCTTTGGAGAAATTTATCTTTCTGCATTGCCTGAATGAGCATCAAGGAAGACTCATCTTCTAATTTACGTACATATATTCAGGATTCATATGCCCTACTTTGGTTATCTAAAAGGCATGCAAGCCTTAATTAGTTACTCTGGTCTAACTTTGAAATAACCTCCTAAGACAATTCACTGTGTATAAGGCAGATGAGATAGTCTCTTGAGATGTCAATATCTTTCTGCAAGCTCTAGAAGGAGTCTGAGGTTATCAAACCATTCTGACCTTGATTCAGTTGTTCATGCAAAGGTACTTATCCAACCAAGAATCTCCAAGGATATGAGACATCTGTGTAGAGCCTGAAAGAATTTTATTGGAGACCTTATGTACCACAAAACAGATGCCAGGTAGAATAATAACCTGCAAAACATAAAATAGCAATAAACATACACAAGCATCTTTTGTCCAGAATCTTGCCAATACAACTGAATGCAAATTATCAATAGACAGAACAGCATAAATATGGTTAAATAAACATTGAATAAACATAGTTTAGCAACACATTGATTGCATGCACATTCATTACTTACTCTACTGTTTGTTACGTAAACTTTGATTAAAGGGAATTTTCACTGTATCTGTGAAACAGGTTCATGCATCTGAGTCATCTTGGACAATGTGTACATGTGAATTAAGAGTACAGATTTCCATTACAAACACAAGACTTCTGTGACTTTGATTCACTTCCCTAATGAGATATGGCAAGTGCCGTCTGAGTCCTACATTGTCTTTTCTAGCCTCCAGCTCCCTCTTCATGATGGCATAGATCTCCCGTCTGTTCTCTCAGATTATCTAAACAATTTCAAATAACTCTAAAGGCAAATTCTAGGCACTGGACCACACAGAGAGTTGATGCAGCCTGGAAAGCAATTCATCACAACAGTCACTATGGGTTAGATTCAATTGGCCTAACCATAGGGCAACAGACCCACTTTTGCTGCTCTAGTATATCTGAGAAATATTCACCTAAGCCACACTGGACCTGCAAAGTAGCTGTGTCTTATTAGAACAGCTGGAAATGTGGAAGGATAGCTAGGTTATCTAATACATTGTGAGACCCTTTGTTTAGAAAATTGTGTCAAGTTTTAAGTGTCCGTTTAAGAATCATCAGAATTGCTCTTTTGCCTCCACTAATACATATTCATTCCCTGTACTGAGAACTTAGATAGCTAAATGCAAACACCTACACAGAGAGAGATATGTTACACAGGGTGAATATCTCCTGCATAATACATTACACAATGTGACTATCTACCGTTGTTCTGTCTCTTACAGGAAATTCTACAGTTGTAATATTAGAAACCTGAACCTGATGAAGCTTCATTCCTAATAAAAGTTCTCCAAAAGAACTGATTTATTATATCAAGAAAGAAGGGGTTTGAGAGTGGCAACAGACATCTACATTTTTATTCCTGATACAAAGAGAAAAGTATCTTGAAAATGTCACTGAAAATTTCTCATGCAATAATAATCTATATAACATCTAGTAGTGATATTATAACCAAAGGATTTTCAGTGACTTGCATCACTTCCTTGCTACGTAGCTGAACAAACTAGCAAACTGACTTTCACTCCATACTTTTAAATCCTCTTTTGCAGTGTAAGTTAAAATTTCACAGAATCACAGTTACAGGGGCTGGAAGAGTCCTCAAGAGATCATTGAGACCAACCCCTGTGCTAAAACAGTAAAGCTACAACAGGTTGCACAGGTGGGAGTCCAGACAGGTCTACCCATGTGACCAATTGTAGGTGTATTTCTGTAATAGTCTGCAGAAAAGAATAGGCTACTACAGCTAAATTTTCAGTTTACAAGTATATTGTCTTAGCTTAAAATGACCTTTGGAGTTAGATTCGTACTAAGGACGCCGAAGATTCTGCAGCACAAGACAGAATGCTGTTTCTTTTAGCAGACTGACATGAGAATGTTACTATAAGGCAAAATATAAAGCAAAAAAAAAAAAAAAAAAAAAAAAAAAAAAAGTAGAAATAATGTCTTCTCATGATTTTGACAGGGATGGAGTAAATTATCTCTGTAGAGATTTATATAAAGCTGGTTCGAATTTTTCATGAAAATAGAGTGGTGATGACACACTAATGTTTAATTGTTGAAGAACAGTTCTCATATCAATCAAGGATTTTTCTACTTCTCATGCTACCCTGCCTGCAAAGAGGCTGGGAGTGCACAGTCTGGGAGGAGACGGTCAGAAAAGCAGCTGATCCAGACTAACCAAAGACCGAGTCACACCATAGGAGCATATTGTTGGCACCATGCTCAGCAAGAAAAGTTGGGGGAAAGAGGGAGGGAGACAGGGTACTTTTGGAATGGTGGCACTTGTCTTCCCAATAAACTGTTAGAAGTGATGATCCTTATAAATGGTTGATGATTCTTATAAATGGTTGAACACCTGCCTGCCAGTGGGAAGCAATGAGTGAATTCCTTGTTTTGCTTTGCTTGCATGCACAGATTTTGCTTTGTCTACTGACCTGTCTTTATCTCAGCCCATTATTTCTCACTCTTACCTTTACAAACCTTTTCCATTCCACCAGAATGAGGGTCTGTTTGTTGCCTAGGTATCTGCTAATGTTAAACAATAACAACATGCTTCTTATCCACAGGATTTGTCAAAATTTGAGGTCACGTTTTCATACTACATTTATATAATTTGTTAACTTCAAATCATTTCAAATTACTTTAGATCTTACCCTTTTCTTAAAGTCTCTGTTTTCTTCTTTTATTTTTCCCAAAGCTGTACTTCAACAATTTTGATTGACAAAACTGCAAAGTATGCTTACTGTATTTATCTGGATTTTCTTGAGCATCAGACACTAATTAAAATAAAAAGAACTTTGCCTTTGTCCACATAGCAAGATGATAGAAACTTCTGGGACTCTAAAGGGCAAACCACTGTGAATGAGAATACAAGTCTTATTCACATAGAGACACATAAGGCAAGAGAAAGAATAGAAACATAAAATCATTATGGTTGGAGAAGATCCCCAAGGTCATCAAATCCAACTGTCAACCCATCATCACCACTATGCCTGCTACACCGTGTTCCCAAGTGCCACATCTACACATTTCTCAAAAACCTCCATGTGTGATGACTTGGGATCTGTCTCCAGATGGGTCTAAATTCATCACCACTCCCTGGGTCCTGCCCTCCAGGCATTTCTTTACCAAGTGAAGAGGACACCATTCCAAGCCATGGACTGCCAGCTTATCAGGCAGAATTTGGTGTGAGACAGTGTCAAAGGTTTTAACAAAGTCTAGGTTAGCCAACATCCACAGTCTTTCTCTCATCCAATGTTCACATGGTGAAGGTAGAAAAAGGCAAAAGAACTTTTTTGGACAGACTTTTTTATTGTGAAAATGCAAAGAGTAATATGTTTTCATATTGAAAGATTGTATATATATATAAAATAATAAAATAACATCTTTTCTATGAATCTGGTGACATTTCTGTCTCTGGAAATGTTCAATGCAACTTTGGATGCATCTTTGGCAACCTATTCTAGTTCAAAGTGTTTCTCTCATGGTAGGTGGTTGTAAATGGACGAAAATTTCTATGATATCAGTATGTTCCAATAAAGAAAATATGTAGAACATCTACTTTGTCTTTTCAGGAAAATGTTCATTCTGCCATTTCTGGTAAAGACATTATTAAACTTAACAATTTTGGGTATGGTTAAACAGAGAGTCGGTAAAATAAACCCTACAAAGAGAGATGCAGCAAAGAAATTATTTAGTGTTTTTTCCGAGTGATTATTACGTCAGTGACAGTAGTGATAACTGCTATTGAGCCTATGGCACATTTAAGCCACAGGAAAGCTTGACATACGTGACAGCATGTCATTTAGAAGTACTGCCCAAATGTTATCCCTGGGGAAAGATTATTTTGGCTCTAGCGATTTAAGGAAATATTGAGAAACACAGGTTACAAATTGAGCAGTCTCCAGCTGTGTTAGATGCATTTGCATTTAAGCCTATTGAGATTCTTTCATTTATATTTGACAAATATATTTTCTGTTGTTCTACTGACATTAGTAAATATTCTCAGCATCGTGTAGTGATATTGCTAATTGAGGAAAACTCTATTACATCTATTTTATTTTCATTTCAGCACATTGCAGTAACAATTACAGTGGATCTAGAATTCATGCCTCTAGCACATACTCACAATTTATCCAAGTACCAAGTCTGCTGTCATTCGATATACACAAATATGTATCATCATGATCATCAGTAGACATTACCCATAGAAACTGAGATTATGTGTAAACATTAAACATCTTCCCCCCCACTCCCTCCCCCCCCATCACTATGAATCATGACAATGAAAATACAGTAGTTTTAAATTTTGTAAGATGTTTAAAACACTGCAGGAAACATATCTCTTCCATTGTTCTAAACAAGCTAACAAGCTAAGAAGCTAGAAGACTAAGAAGTTTATGTATGATACATATGCATGTATTTAAGCCTCTGCATCATTCCATCATTATTTTCAAAATATTTTCCAGGCATTAGGTGAAGAAGCCAAGAGTTAGAAATATGTTAGTCCATAGCTGAACGGTGGTTACTCCAGAATTAGTGAAAGATAGTGTCATTAGTGTCACCTTTTTTTTTTTTTTTTTTTTTTTTTTCCACTCCTATAGGGATAATATTAACATTATGTGACTGTAATTCAATTAATTGACTCAATATCTTGCACATAGCAGGGGGGTTGAAACTATATGATCACTGTGATCCTTTCCAACCCAGGACATTCAATAAAGATTCAATAAAGTTTATATTTTTCAGGGATGTGACATAGAAAGTGAACACTGTATGTTTCATACATTACTTGTTTAATAACAGAATAAAACATAAATGTTCTGCTTTATTAAATACAAAAGTTCTCTTCACTGTCACTGGACATGATTAGATTTTTCTTCCAGTGAATTCTTCTGCTGTAGAATTCAAAATTTCTGTATCAATTTTAGTGAACTTAGTTTACAGTTGGTCACTCCTAAATTTAATGTTTCTTATTTTATTTCAATAGAAACCACAGCATTTATGGAAAGCACAATAACATTACTTGATAGCACAAGTTCTCAGTTACAAAACTCTCTTTTTCAACATAATCACCACTATAACCTATTTACTTTCAACAGCAATGAATAATGGCCTGTATGTTGCACTAATAAAAAGCTGCACCAGCAGATGTGACCTACTGTTTCACAGCTGCTATGGCACTGTTGTTAGGAAAATGTTGCTCACAGAGTCCATCTTTCATCAGTCTGAACAAATGGAATTCAGAAGGCGCCAAATTCAGATTATATGGGGGTTGTGTTAGGACAGTCCAGACAAAATTGGCAATATGTTCCACAGTCTTCATATTAATACAGGACCTAGTTTTATTGTGCTCCAAGGGAAATGTTGTCGTCTTCTCCAGACTGACTCTGGAAGTTTGAGTTTTCAGTTTACTCAATCTTGCAACCTAGTGGTTATGGCTTATCTGGTGATGGTTTATCTGGGTTCCAGGAAATCCAGAAGAATCACCCCTTTCCTATCCCAAAACACAGTGTGCATCTCTTTACATGCTGAGGCCCGTGTCTTGACCTTTACTTCCATGTGAAACTCCATGAATTGCTGTTTTGAATTTGCTTCATAATGGTAGCATGATGCATCATAACTGGTGATTAAGTGATCCAGAAAACTGCCACCTTCAGCCTCATATTGTTTCAGTAAGTCCTGACAAACCTGCATACAATGTTCTTTCTGTTCCTGTGTGAGCACTAATGGAACTCGCCTGGTGCAAACTTTGCAATATCCCAATGTTGCCATCATTTCCAAACAATTTAAGCCCATATACAGCTCTGCAAACACTTCCCTGGTCATAATCTGCTGATTTACATGGATAAGATGATCAAGACAGTTTTCATTTTGTGATTTGGCAGCTGTGCATGACCATCTGGAAACATGATTTGTCTTTCATATCACTGTTGCCACCACTGAAATGTATCACCCACCACCTCACTGTGCTAACATCCTCTGTTTGACCTCAATAAGCATTTGGCAAGAGTAGATGAATGTCAATAGGTGAAATGCTTTCCACATGGAAGAATTAAATTACATCTTCGTTTCATACACATACCCATGTTGGATGTCATATTGTCATTTTCCCCCTGTTGCTACTTACTGCATTCTCAGAAAATGTAATGGAATACTGGTGGAAAAGTTCAGTCTCTACTGCCATACCACCGACATCTACTTCTGACATCATGGGACAACATAATGAAATAGGAAATAACTACTTCCAAGGTAGGCCTGAAACAAAAAGATTTCTGCCAACCCTCAGATAGTATTTTCTACCATTTTCTGAATTAACCTGTATATTTCTGTTGAAAAGTTATTTTGCTTTAAAATATATCTTATGTTGTATTCTAAAAAATGAATATTGATTTAAAGATCTTTTTTCCAAGTGTTTCTTTTTAATTTTTAAACTTGATTTTCTACTAAATGGTGATATCATGTCTAATCTTTAAGTAGTCATTAGTTAAAATCGTACTCTTCATAAACTGAAAGGTTAGTGGGTTAAAATTAGCAAAAGTGGAGAGGTTATTTTTAATAGCCAACTGAATTCAAACTATAAATTCTGTGCAACGGGAGAAAATGAAGTTATTTAAAATGCACCACTAGGCCTCGTACTGGGTGTCAGTGCCAAAATGCTGCAGGTGGTGGACAAGCACAATTCCAGACAGATTCTAGGCTCCACTTCATGTCTAGGCTGAGTCCACCAGTCAAGATATTGTCATCTCAGAGCAAACATACTTAAGAAAGGGCTAAATACTACCTGGGAAATTTACAAAGTAAGAATGAGTAACAACTCTGCAGATACTAAGGTCAGCTGAGAACAAGAGGGGAGATCTGCTACAGTGCCAGAGCAAAGACTGCCCTGTAGTTTGTGAAGAGGCTGCGTGTCAGCTTTTTTATCTAGAAGGACTAGCCCATGAGGAGATCTCATGCTTCAGCAGGACATGAGAGGGAGAGTGGAAGAGAGAGGAACTACTGTGCACTGACCACAATACCCATCTTGCTCTCTATTGTTCAGTAGGATGGCAGGGAGCAGTCTGGAATCAAGAAGGAAAGCTGAAACTAGGAGAGTTTTGCTAAAAGTCAGTTTTGAGTAACATGTTCCAGAATCAAGTTAGTTTAATCTCCCCTAATGTGAAGGTTGTTCCATTAATATACAACATTGTAAGTAAGTGCCCTACTTTTGGATGAAATAGACTTAATTTTCTTCCTAGTAGTTGATCTGGTGCTTGGTTTTTTATTTAGGATGATAATAATGTTGATAACACACCCATATTTTAGTTGCTGAGCAACACTTACACTGACTTTTCAACTTCTTGTGCTGGCATGTCATCAAGGAACTGGGAGTGGAGCACAAGGAACATGGAGGGAGAAGAATCCAGACAGGTGACCCAATCACCTGACAAAGTAATAGGGTGTCATGCTCAGCAATAGAACAGGGGGAGCTTCAGATTCCATGGTTGCTGAAGGACTGGCTGAGCACTGGTTAGCTTGTGGTGAGAAACTGAGCTATGCAGCACTATTTTTGTTCATTCTTTTTTGTTGATGTTTATGCTGTAGGTTTTCCCTTTCCTTTCTCTTTTAATCATTTTCCTTCCCTTTCTTTTCCATTTTTTACTTTTATTCTTTCTTGCTAAACCCTATCTCAGAATGTGTTCTTGCAATTCTCAATCATCTGTCACCCCCCATCCCACCATTATGCTGTTAATATTGCAGTCCCATGGATAGTTGACAGTTCCATTTAACTTTTTCAGAAAAAAAGCAGAACTACAGCTCCCAGAAGACTTCATTATTTTATTTCCATTTTCCATTCAGAGGGAAAGATAAAACTGACTGGGAGTCATAAGGCTTCCTGTTTTCTTCTTGTCTCTGTGCTCCCTAGACATCATGCCACAGCAAGATCAAGGCCTTCAGTCTTTGCATACTCTCATTTATTTGATTTACTAGCTTCAGTGTTAATCATAGAATCACAGAATCATAGAATGGCCTGGGCTGAAAAGGACCACAATGATCATCTAGTTTCAACTCCCAAGGAGTTCGTACAAATACCTGGGATTGCCCCGACACAAGTGCAGCACCCTGCACTTGTCCTTATTGAACCTCATTAGGTTTTCATGGGTTCACTTCTCCAGCCTTTCCAGGTCCCCCTTCCCTTCCCTCCAATATATTGATTGCACTGCTTGGCTTGTTGTCATCCGTACACTTGCTGAGGGTGCACTTGATGTCATCATCTGTGTCACCGATGAAGACATTGAAGAGCACTGGTCCCAAGACCAACCCCTGTGGAACACTACTTGTGACCAGTCTCTACCCTGACACAGAACCATTAATCAGAACCCTTTGGCTGTGTCCAGACGAACAATTCCTAATCCATCAAACAGTCCATCCTTCAAATCCATAACTCTCCAATTTAGAGAGAAGGATGTGGCAAGGGATCATGTCAAAGGCTTTGCAGATGTCAAGGTAGATGACATCCATTACCCTTCCCCCATCCACCAAAGCTGTCATTCCATCATAGAAGGCCAGTATGATACAATTATATTGTATTATATTGCATTATCTCACATTCCACTATCACATTTAGTAAATTGCTTTTCTCCCTTAGTTTGTTGCTGCTATATTGTTTTTAGGCCCTGCAACTTATTTTTTCCCCATCCTCCTTCCTCCTGTTCCAGGGCATGGGTTCATGGGTCCCCCTGCCCCATTAGTCCTGGAACAAGGCTGAAATGGACCAGAACTGTGACAACAGATCAATATATTCTTATTTTATTTGTTGTAAGTCAGTAAAATTAGAAGTTTGCTATCTTACAGTTTTGAAATGGGACTGGACTAGAAAAATAAATAAATAAATAAATAAATATAGGCATGATATTTCCTTTGAAGATTAAAGAGCAATTAAGTAAATAAAAGCTTTTTAATGGAGATTAGGAAAGAATAACAGAAATCATTATGGAGAGATACTCAGAAAGGGTGGTAATCGATATTACATTGTCACTTTTGGGTTTAAGTGCTGGAAAAACAAGTCTAAGAATGAAATAATCAAATATATGCTGGCTGCATGGTCTTGGCTAAAAATCAATGACATCTGTGCTCTTCGATTATGAAATTCACTTAAATTGTCAGGAATAATTAAAATAGATCACATGGTTCTTTAATTATACTTTAATTAAAAGGATTGTACATGCGTATATAATCATCTAGCCCATAACAATTTAGAGAGCAACCACTAGTAATATAGTGTTAGTTTATTTAAATTCAAGATCTATGCAATGTCTACTGTACACTAATATATGGTGAAGTAAATTGTGAGAGCTGCTCCAAAAGTAATGTTTGATATTTTATTATGTTGCCACAGAGGAGGAGGTCAGAGGTATAGCAGTAGAGGTTGAACTTTCCTGATAATATTCCATTCAATTTTGCTGCCATGTAACAGATAGAAACAGAGGAGCAGTCTGACAAAACGACATCTGACATGACAGTGTATATGAAGCAAAGGCTTGGTTCCTCTATGCGGAAAAAAACAGCCATTATCCATTGAACATTTATGGTGACCAAACAGTGGATGTGAGTGCAGTGAGTTGGTATGTGGCATATTTCATCACTGGCAACAGCAACAGGAAAGATAAGACTCATTCCAGATGGTCATCGAGTACAGTGTGCAGGTTCTTACCAATGGCAAAAATGCTGAAAAATAGTTTTTTTGTAACTGAGAACTTCCTCTGTCAAAGTGTTATTGTGCTCTTAGTATGTCTTGAAAGTTCCATTAAAATAAATAGGAGGTGTTGCTTGAATTCAGATCAACCTATATACATAAGAGGCAAAAGAGAGAAAAATATACTTTATAATATTTTGATGCAGGGATTTGTCTTATTTACCAATTTGAAATAGGTGAAAGCATTTGCTGTGCTGCAAAATAAGAATATAATAGGTATTAATATTTAGAGATGGTTCCAGGATAAGACAATTAGGATCTACTCCTACCTGGAATTAGCAGAAATAAATAAATAAATAAAAATACGTTCATATGGCTGCTAACATCTTGGTAGATCCATGATGGCAAAATAGAAATACTAAATAACTAACGCTTTAGACGGGCAGTGTAATTAGCATATCATTAAAACTACCTTCTCTGTGTAACATCACTGTGCTCTGACAATTGTGATACATCTGCCACACATCTTTTTACTGAATGATAATATTGACATTTATGTTACAAAAAAGAATGTTGAGTGAGGAAAAAAAAAGGGGGGGCAAAGTACTTTCAGTCAGCTAAGGGAACCAGAAAAGTGTAAGCTTTAACTTCTGCTTGTGAAACTGCAAGAGCAAGCAATGTGTAAGGCTGCAGTGAAATAATATGACATGTAATGATTACAGAAAGCAAGTTTCTTTTGGCTGAATAACTAGGAATAACATGTCTACTGGTAAGATACATCTTCAAACACAGCCTTTAATGCTTTCTAACTTTTTTTTTTTTTTTTTTCCTCCAAGATTGCTTCTGCTGCTTGCATCTCTTTATGTGGGGTCATATAAAACATATATATTTTTTTTTTAAATCACATTAACAGACTCTGACATTGGTGGTCCTTCTTACTACTTCTATTTACTTCATCCACTGAATATTTGAATGGATGGAGAACTGTCTGTAGTACTACATGAAGTACTAAGGATTGGTAAGATAAGGAAATCTTCCAGCAACAGTCAGTCTTATAAGAGCTTTGTACAGGTACCTTTCATTGTTTGCTGGATTCTTACAAGCTCACAAGTTTTCCAAAGACTTGTAGTTCTGCAGAATTCTATTTTATCAACTTCTAATATTTGCTTTACTATTTTTTTTTTAATTGATTATTGTAAAATTAAAGAAATTGGGTCATTTTCTAGAAAATACTGCATCAAATTAAATCTGAAATATTTATTATATTGCATTATCAGATACTGTACTACATTTCATAATTATAGTGAACTCCTTTATTTCATCAGTTTATAAGTAACAAGTCTAAACTACGTGATATAATAAGAAAACCACTGTAGCATACTGTTAAACAGTGTAGTTCTTGAAAATACTTTCATGATTTACTCTCTAAAGCAAAGATAATAGGAATCAGCATGTTCAAGATGTCAAAATAAATAAATAAATAAATAAAAGTTAAGGACAACTTTACTCAGTGTATTTGATTCTATCTTTAGCTAATCTGTTCTCTAATTGACCTTGGACAAATTTTCTCAGGAATCTAAATTTTCTTCTTGTCCCTCATTCACTCTCCTTGTTATATATTTAGATAATAAAGTATTGATTCAGTGCAGCAGTTGTATATTATTGCAAGTAAAATATATTGAACAATTGAGATTCAGTCTTCTTAAAAAGCCCAGACTATTATTCACCTGTATACATTATAAATTCTGTATTGCTTTACCTGAGATACTTCTTTTAAAATTGATTTGGTGCTTTAGACTCAAAGATTTTCTTATATAAGGCAAGGATTTTTTCATTTAAAAAAATTTGAACTGGTTTAAAAAACTTTCTTTCTAAGGAAATTACTATATCCATCTGTCATTTAATAATAAAGCATGTTTCACAGTTTCAACAGTTCAAAATAGAAAGAAGTTAATCTTTGTTTACTCCCCATCCCAATTTAAAATGAGCTACCACTCTGTTTTGCAGATGTCCCTGTGACATAAATACTGCACTCAAAATCCAAGAAACTGAGATGTTGATGAATGAAAAGAAAACCAATCAAGACAGGATTCTGCATGCTCTGTAATGCAGAACTGACAGCCCTTGAGGAGTACTCAGTCAGAAGAAACACCTCACTCACATAAAACACATGGAAAAATTCTCTCCTCATGTGATGTTTCTAGATTGTTTTATTATGTTAAATATAAGAAGTGATGCTTATAGGAAGAAGTCAAAGATTCTGTAACAGCACAAAGTGGATGGGGCAGAATGAAGTGCTAAACATTCCCATTCTAGAACTGCAGATTTGCTTCTGGATCTATGTCCCATAAATAACCATGATAACAACTGAAGAAATTTACATCAGTGGTTACACTAACGCTGGTCTATTCATCTTCATGCTTTAAGGCATACAATAATCACCTGCTGAGAACAACAGGAAATCTTCTTCATGTTGTGCTACTGCACAGTGTCACAGAGTTATCTAGATCAATCTGAGCCCATGTTAGGGGGGCAGTAGGCCTGTGGGCCTCTGGACGCAAAACTGGAAGGGAAAAAAGGGAAGGGTAGGGAGATGGGAGCTGAGATAAAAAAAAAAAAAAAAAAACAACAAAAAAAAAAAACAAAAACAGAACAGCGGCAACAATCTAAGGAAAAAAAATTGATTTTACTATGATATCAGAATGCAAGATAATGCAATATAATGTAATTGAAATTGAAGATAGTAAATCAAATAAAATGAGAAAGAATTTCCAAAACCAAAAGGCCTACTTTGAACTGAAGGGTCACGGCTTGGAAGCACAGCCACACACTCTGCCAGGCAGCAAAAGAGAGAGTGATATCCTTTGATTTCCATGGCATATCTTCCTTCTCTGACTGTGAGTTACCCTGGGATATGTAGTTCTTCTCTTTTGAGAACCAAGTGTCCAGAAAGTTGTCAGTCCATGGAACTGGAGTATTAACTCTTTAGTTACCCATGCTTTACATGATGTTATGATGTGGAATACAGATAGCAAAATTACAAAACCATGACACACCTCATAGTAGATTATGAGCTTTTCCAGTTCTGGAGAAGTAACCAACATTTAGCACAGCCATCGATAAAAGATTATAGAAACCATTGCTTCAATACAAGATAACCCACTTTACTACATAAGTTACATCAAACTTGCAAATTTAAGATGTATAACATAGAATCATAGAATGGCTTGGGCTGGAAGGAAACTCAAGGACCATCAAGTTCAAGCCCCATTGTCACTGGCATGGTTGCCAACCAGTAGATCAGGTACTAGACAAGGTTGCCCAGTGCCCGATCCAACCTGGCCTTGAAAACTTCCAGGGACAGAGCATCCACAACCTCTCTGGACAACCCATTCCAGCACCCCACCACCCTCTCACTGAAATACTTCCCCAAACATGTAATCTAAATCTCCCCTTCTTTAATTTAAAGCTACTGCCCCTTGTTCTATCATTATCTAACCGTATTAAAAAGTTGACTTCCCTCATGTCTATAATCTCCCTGAAAATACTTGAAAAGTGTAATGAGGTCTCCCCACAGCCTTCTCTTATTCAGGCTGAACAAGCACACCTCGTTCATCCTGTCTTCATAGGAGAGGTGCTCCAGCCCTCTAATCACCATCCCTGAGCCTAACCCACAGCTTCTCAATCTATTCCTGACTGTTTATCAGAGGGAACTCCTCACAGTCTATCTACTTTGTAACATAAAGAGTAAATCCCCCATCCCTCCTTCCCTGCCCATTACTTTACAAAAAGCTTATAGGCCTCAATCACATTTTAGGGTCCTAAGTGACACTGATGTACTGAGGGAAAAATAGAATTAAAAATTTGAAATGGAACTTCATCTCATTGGCCTCAACACAGTGATCCAGTCTGTCCAAATCCCTCTGAAGGGCCTTGCTAATGAGGGAGATAGATTGTGTTTTTGCAGTGAAGCAAGTGCTTCTGGTATGTAGAGTAGGCCTTTGTTGTGGGACCAACATTTTCTGTATGTAGTGTAGGCCTTTACCTCTCATGAAACAGTGAAGCAGTTAGGCAAGTCATTTTTCTTCCACTATTTCAGTGAATACTGACAGGGGTAGATTGATTTTTTTCCGCTAGTGGGACATTTTGACATGGATAGGACTGAGCATAGGAACAAGATAAGGCAGGTGTCCAGGGGAGTGGAGAACCTATTACAGAACAAAGGGAACGTGCCTTAAGAAAACTGCCCACCTGCTTCACAATGACAGTACATCAAAGACAACAGGTTGGTAACCACTGTGTATGAAAAAATAATCAAAGCAACAGCATCGAGGAGACTGTGAACCTGAGACACTCGACTGGTGGTTGAGCACCAGGAGAGCATTACCTGCATCAGGTGTAGTGGATATAATGGGATGAATTTCAGTGATTGGTGTGCAATTTCTCCTTTGCCAACAGGGGGTGTGTGCCCGTTATTGCAATAACGAATAAACTTTGCTGCTATCACTAAGATCCTTTCCTCACCCCAAAATTTTGACTTTGAGTATTTCTCACACTACCTTCAGGCTCACTGACACTTCTAACCTACTTAATGTCATCTGTAAACATACCGAGGGTGAACTCAATCCTCCTGTCCGTGTAATATACAAAGATATTAAGCAGTACAGGGCCTGGCTATCCAGCCACTTCTTTACCCAGCAAAGAGTGTACCTGTACAAGCTATGGGCTGCCAGCTTCTCTTTGCTCAAGTCTAGGTAGCAGCCTTTCCCTCATCCACCATGTTGGTAATTTGATCACAGAAGGAGATCAGGATGGTCAAACAGGACCTGCCTGTCATGAACCCATGCTGGCTGTGCCTGATCCCCAAGCTGTCCCTCACATGCTGTGTCATCTCATTCAAGATTATCTGCTCCATAACCTTCCTTGGCACTGAGGTCAGGCTCACAGGCCTGTAGTTCCCCAGATCCTCCTTACAGACTTTCCTGTAGATGGAAATCACATCAGCAAGCCTCCATTTCTCTGGGACCTCTGCTGTTGACCAGGACCACTGATAGATGGTAGACAGTGTCTTGGAAGTCAGCTCCACCATCTCCCTCAGCACCCTCACATGGATCTCATCTGGTTAACGGACTTGTGACAGTTCGGGTAGATCTCTTAACTGTTTCCACCTCAGTTGTTGGGGGTTTGTTCTGTTTCCTATTCCAGACTTCCAGGTCAGAGGGCAGGGTATCTAGAGGATTATCTTTCTGACTTTTGAAGATAGATGTAAATAACACATTGAGAATCTCAGCTATTTTCTCATCCTCAGTGGTCATGCTCCAATTAGCCCTCTTTTTACTGTTAATGTATTTGTAAAAAAAAAAATATTATTTTGTTCTCTTTTACTATAGCTGCCAAGTGGAGGGTAAGCTGAGTGTCATGGCTTTATGATTTTTGTCCACATCATAACATTGTGTTGTGCACTGGGAGTTAAAAAGTTAATACTCCAGGTCTGTGGATTGCTGATATTTCTGGGTACCTGTCTCAAAAAGAAGAATGAACTACAGAATGAACTGCAGCTCCCAGAGGACTTCATTATTCCATTTTCCCTTCAAAGAGAAAGATAAAATTGACTGGGAGTCAGAAACTGCTCTCTTCTTTTTGTCTTCACCTCTGCAATGTGTGCTCACTAGCTGTCTTGCCTACAGCATTAGAGTAAGCCCTTCAGTTTTGGACACTCTCATCTTTTTTTATTTATTCATTTCAATTCCATTTATACTGCATTATATTGAATCATCTTGAATCTGCTATCATGTTTAGTGAATTAGTTTTCTCCCTTAGCACACTGTCACTGCTTTCCTTCTGGTTTCTTGGTGTGGATCTGTGGTTTCCTTTGCCCCATTAGTCATGGAATCAGGCTGAACTAGGCATGAACCATGACAGTGGGATACTGCTTTTCTAATTTCTCCTTGCATATTCTAACAACTTCTCAGTCACCCTTCTTCCATAGGAAGTAGACTCTCTTTCTCTCCTGAAGCCTCTGAAAATGTTCACTGTTAGTTCACTCTGGTCTCCTTCTCCACTGGCTCATCTTTGTACAGGGGGACAACCTGCACTTGTGCCTCTAAGATTTCCTTCTTGAGGAATGTCCAGCCTTCCTGGACCCCTTTACCCTTCAGGACTGACTCCCAAGGGACCCTTTCTACATGAACAGTATGAAGTCCACCTTCTGAAAGTCCAAAATTGCAGTGTTGCTGACCTCCCTCCTGACTTCACCAAGAATAGATAACTCTACTGTTCTGTGGTTGCACTGTCCGAGACAACTCCTGACCTCCACATTTCCCATCAGTCCTTTTCTGTTCATGAACAGAAAGTCTAGCTCAGGACCTCCCCTGGTAGGATCTCCTTCCAGTTGTGTCAGGGAGATACTTTTCACATATTCTAGAAATCTCTTATACTGTTTATTCTGCACCATATTATATTTCCAGTAGACATCAGGGAAGTTGAAGTCCCCCCTGAGAACAAGGGATGACAATCACACAACGTCTGCCGGCTACTCATAGAATAACTCATTCATCTCTTCATCTTAATTAGGTGGTCTATAACAGATCCCCACCAAGATGTCTGTCTTAATGGCCCTCCCCCTGGTCCTTACACATTGAAAATCAACCTTAGGATTTCCAGCCCCAAGCTCAGCAACATCAGAGCACTCTCCAAGTGTACCACCCATACTGCTCCATCAACTTACTGACAACATCACTGCCAGTCTGAACTATCTGTTAAGGGTAGCAATCAGGCCAGCACATTTCCCTACAGGTAGATTTTGGTCAACATGGTCTGTAGACAGGGATTTAACTGCTTAATCCTAGACAACCTCCTGTGTGGCTTCCATGACATTCTCACTTATCTCTCCCTCAAGTTCCAGAGCCTCAAAGCAATTATGAATGTGTGCCTGAGAAAGCAATGTAGATAGAGAGAAGGTCTACCTGTGACACTGCGCTGGGACATGTTTCTGCTCCTCCTCATCACTTCGGTCTCTTCCCTCTACCCAGTGTGGGAGGGGTTCACCACTGGTGGGGTGTGTTACACCAGTGCCTTTAGTTTTCTAGTACAGGAACATCATCCTGTATGAGGGAATCTTCCCATAGATGTCTTCTATATTAGATGGTCCATACTCATGTTGCCTCTTGCTCATTTCATTTTGTTGTGACTTAACCCCAGTAGGTAGATAAGCACCACATGGCGGCTTGTGTCCTACTCCCACAGTTTGGTATAGGGGAGAGTATCAGAATGGTAGAAATGAGAAAACTCATGGGCTGAAATTAAGACAGTTTAGTAAGTAAAGCAAAAGCTCATAAACAAGCAATACAAAATAAGAAATTTACTATTTCCCATCAGTAAGCAAATGTTTATCCATTTCCAACGGCAGGTTCACCAAACATAACGGTTCATCAGGAAGACAGAAGCCATCACTTTGAGTGTCCCCCTCCTACTCTTTCTCCCCATCTTTTTCTGCTGAGAATGTAATGGAATATCTCTTTGGTCAGTTCAGGTCAGATTGCCTGGCTATGTGTTTTACTGACTCCTTGTGCATTCTCAGCCTATTCACAGGGTAGTGCAAAAAGCAGGAGTGTTTGATTTTGTATAAGTACTGCTCAGCAACAAGTAAAACATCAATGTCTTATCAATATTATTTTAATTACAAATAGAAAATAGCACCATACAAGCCTCTATGAATAAAAATAATGATTCCAGCCAAAAACAGGACTTATTCCATGTATTTTTTGTCTTATAAGTTGTTAGGCTGTGCAAAGCCAGAGCTAGTGGGAAAAGTGGGAGAGGCCTTCTTGCAAACTGATCTGTAGCTTGTTGCATACATATTTTTCTTAGCCAGACAGCTTCCCTTAGGCTGAAGTAGATCTGACAAATCTCTTAACTGGAATGAATTCATTAATCACCAGAAATTTCTCTGAAAGTTCTTTCTGCTATGTAACCATTTTCAACACAAGAACAGGAATTTTGAGTGTTGAACGGACAAGGCAAATTTACTGTCTGCCTCTGATTGAGCTACCTCATCTAACAAACCTAATTGCTTAATGATATTTATTGGGTAGTTACTGATATTACCAGGTTGCTCTTATTTATCACCTGAGATCACTGAATTATTATATGATAATCTCCTATGCAGTCTAAGGAAAAGAGAGAATTATCTAACTTAGATGTCTTGAAACATCTTAAAGAGACATTTGTCTCTTTTTTGGATGTAGCCAATATTCTTTACTTCAGAAATTTGTGAATTGTATCTCTATTTATGTTACAAAAAGAATAATTTAACAGCATAAAGCAGAAATGCTGAAGCTCATCTTACCTTCTGGAAGAAGAGAGAATTCTATTGAGAAAGAATATTATATGTTTTACAGTGTACATAAGATATTCATCCTGCTTCAGAAAGTCACTGTACCTCTTCTCTCATTCTACCCTCTTCTCTCTGGCTTCAAGCCTTTTAAGTTTTTTTTTTGTTTGTTTGTTTTGTTTTTTTGTTTTTTTTTTTCATGGTTATTTCATTTAAAATAGCAGATGAATAGGCAATGCCCTCTGAAGCTCTATTTATTTATTTATTTATCCTTACATTAACATATTTATATACGTAATATACATGGATTTGTTTTACTCATTATCAGTGTTATTGTTATATTGACATTGCAACTTATTCTCCTTCAAAAAGTTAGTTAAACCACATAATCTTTTCCAGAACTCAGCTGTCACCAGACTAGTTTTTATTAATAAAGATCTGTAGGAGCTTTTAATAGCCTCTAAATAATGCATGATAATACTTTGTAAAAAACACATAGTCATTATATGATGAAAAGGGAAAGAACAAAATTATCATGCTGAAATATCAAGGAACAGTACCTTCCTGAGAAACAACACTAAAACAGAACTAAGGAGTGCCATTTGTTATTAAAAGCAGTAAAACAGAGAATCAGTCAAAATAAACATAGTCCCAAGCATAGTTTCGGAGTGCAGCAATTGTAGCCTAAGATATTTAAAGCACTGCCAAATAGTATGATGTTTATGTTTAGCAGCAAATGCCTTAAGAATGGCAATTATTACTCATTCAAACTGATTCTCATACGAGTATAGGTCTGTTGTATGATTCTGGAGTTGGTCTGCATTTGTAATCTACTCTGGAAAAATACTGGAAAAGCCATACTGCTTTCCCCCTTTCCTCCCCATGCAAATACTGGCAAATACTGCAGTCGTTCCTTCAATTACTATTTATCAGAAACTTTATTTCATGGCAAAAGATTAGGACCACAGCTGTATTAACCCTTATATATTGCTAAGATCTGACATTATTTCAAGTATTTAAATGAGTGTTGTCCTGAGTCAGCCCTGTGACTGGATGGTGGGACAAGCTGCCCTGACAACATACATGGAATCTTTCCAGGAAAAGCAATTGCATGCAGGGAGGCACTCACATCTGAGAAGGTTATTCCCTGTATGTCTTCATGCTGCTCTGTGAGTGGCTGACAGGCATTTCTTTACACTGTCATAACAACATGCTCTCAGAACGCCTTGACACTGCCCTCTTCTGAATAACCAGGAAGTACTGAGATCGAAATGTAGTAGGAAAGTATCTGTAGTATACATTCATATATTAGTATCTGTACATATACATTCATGAAGCTATAGAAATAATAATAACACAGACATAATGTTGATTAAAAATTTTAGCAAGAATTGATAGAATGGATTATTGAAGTTTGTATATGAATATAAAATAACAAATAAAAGTAAAAAGTCAAGTCATGGTCCTGCAATTAGCAGGCTGCAAAACAAATCCTTACATGTCTGAGGTGTCAGAAGAGTTCAACAGGGCTAAGGGATGCCAAAAAGACAATGAACAAGTCTGAACATAGAGAGTGGCTTGGGATGAATGGGAACATAAAGACCACCTGGTTCCAACTCATGTGCCATGGGCAGGGTTGCCACCCACTAAATCAGGCTGTCCAAGACCATATTCATCCTACCCTTGAATACCTCCAGGTACTGGACCCCTACACCTTCTCACAGAACCATAGAAGCATAGAGCACAAGGTTGAAAAGGAACTACAAGATCATCTAGTCCAACCATCCTCCCATTACCATTGCTACCACAAGCCACTAAACCATATCTCATAGCTTCTCATCCAGATGCCTATTGAACACTGCCAGGGATGGTGACTCCAGCACCTCCCTGGGCAGGCCATTCCAGTGCCTGTCCACTCTCTGAGAGAAAAAGTTTTGCCTTATGTCTAATCCAAACCTCCACTGGTACAACTTGTGGCAATTTTCTTGAGTCCTGTTTGTTGCTTGGGAGAAGAAACCAAGCCCCTCCTCATCATAGCCTCCCTTCAGGAATTTGTTGAGTGCAATTAGGTCTCCCCTGAACCTCCTCTTCTCCAGACTAAACAATCTCTGCTCCCTCAGCTACTCCTCATAAGACTTATGCTCCAGACCCCTCACCAGTTTTGTTGGACACATTTGAGGGCCTCAGTGTCTTTCTTGTAGCAAGGTACCCAAAACTGAACACAACACTCAAAGTGCAGCCTCACCAGTGCTGAGTACAGTGGGATGATTACCTCCCTGCTCCTGCTGGCCACACTATTTCTAACGCAGGCCAGGATCTCTGGACAGCCTGATCCAGTGCTTCACTATCTTCTGAGTGAAAAATTTCCTCTTAACATCAGAAGTAAAAAAGTTTAAAGCTCATACTATTACCAGACCATGTAAAAGACAGGTCAAACTCCTTTTTACCTGTCAGCTCCCTATAAACAGCAAAATATGTCACATGGGGAAGGGAGTTTTTGCTATGGTTGTGGGGTTCTTACAAGCTACCTGTAAGACCACTGTGGTAAAAGCTGTTGATGTATGAATTTTCTCATCCCTAGATTGATGAACTTGGCAGAATATTTCAGAAAGTTACATCTAACTAACATAGGAGGAAGAAATCAGGAGAGATATTTGACAGGCATGTTTTTCTGCAGCAGCCAAAGGAAAACAAATGAGCATAGAAGAGGCCATGATGTTCAAGGAGGAAAACAAACAAACACGCACACACACACACACACACACACACACACACAAAAAAAAAAAAAAAAAAAGAAAGAAATCTAACTAGCGATAAATGTCCCTCATGGTATTATTGTTTGTTTTTTTTTTTTTTTTTTTTTTTTTTTATCAATCTGGGTTACATTGATTGTGCAGTGTTTCTTTTTGTACGTGCACAAAGTAATGACTTTGTAGACACGACTATGTTGTTGCTCTGTTAAGAGATTTACCATTCTCCTAGGGAAGTAGGAGGCTTTAGGGGCATAAATCTCCTTACTGTAGCTGAAAGAAGGCTGAAATGAGCAGAAACTAAGCATCTACTTGGCTTGTAAGCCAGGATGCCTAAAGTTTTCATATATGTGGTGAGTTTGCATCAATGGAAAGCTAAACAACTACACTGCTCTCTCACTACCCCTCCTCAGAAGGACAGAAGGAGAAAACACGATGAGAAAAGCTTGTGGATGGGTTAAAAGCAGGGAGATCACTGACGTAATTGCCATCATGGGAAAAGCAGATTCAGTGTAAGGGATATTAATGTAATTTATTACCTATTACTAATAGACTAGAGCAATGAGAACTAAAGGTAAAATCACCTTTCTCTAATTCACCCTCTTTTACCTATAGAAGAAAGAAGCCATAACTCTGAATGTCCCCATCTTTTTTGTTTCTCTCTCTTCTCCTCATGTCATAGTTTTGTGGTGTTGCTGTCAGTATTCCACATCATAACATCATGTGCAGTATGGATCATTCATGCTCCAGTTCCGTAGAATGGTAGCGTCCTGAGTACTCAGCTCTTGGAGAACTTCATATCCCAGAGGATGTCGCGGCCAGAGATAAGTCACGGGAGGAGGACATATATAATCTCACTCCCAGGATGGAGCTCTTTCTCTCTCTCTCGGACTCTCAGGGAGTGGGAAGTGTTCCAGCCGTGTCGCCTAGACTTCACAGTAGGCCTCTTGGTTTTTGTGGACTCTCTCTCTCTCTGTTTTGTTCGATTTCTTAGCCTCAATCATATTATAGTATATTGTGTTATCTTGTATTCCGATATCATATTTAGTAAAATAAGTTTTCCTCCTTAGATCGTTGCCACTGTTTTATTTTCCCTTCCTTTCCAGGGCCCCGGGGGGGGGGGGGGGGGGGGGGGGGAAGGAAGGAGGCCCTATGGGGCGGCTGCCCTGTCACAGGCACAGGTAAATCTAGGTAACCCCTAAACACCTCAGCTTTTCAGTATGATGTTTTATGGTAAGGGTTGTTCATAGAATTATAGAATATTCCAAGTTGGAAGGGACCCCTAAGGATCTTTGAGTTCAACTCCTGGTTCCACAAAAGATCAGACAAAAGCTGAATCTCCAGATGTCCTTTCCAAGCCCTGCAGTTCTGTGGTTCTACCCAAGTAGGGTTATGTAAAGCCATTTACCCAGGTCCACTGAGGCAGCTTTTTTATATATACATAGGGGGAGTCTCCATAACATCTCTTGCAGTCTCTGATAGTTTTATCCTTCAATGAAGGATAAAATGCTTGAAATACAGAATAGTAATAAAATTTAACTTTTTTTTTTCTTTTTCCTCCCAAGTTCTTGGATTTTCTACAGAATTCTTATTTTATTTTATTTTTATTTTGTTTTATTTACCTCTTAAAAATCATTTTGTCTCCACTCATGGATACTGCAAACTCTTTACAGGAAAAGTTAAATGAAAATTAGTAATTACATAAATGAAAATTCACCAAGTGAATCATCAGCAGAATTAGAAAATACAGTCTTTTAATAGTTTAGAGGATTTCAATTAATTTTGAATATCATATACTAGACATACTAAAAATCCAGAGTTATCTCACTGTTAATGATAATACTAAAAATGTGTGTGTGTATGTGTGGGGAGGGAGGTGGGAAGGGGAATTGTCTATTTATCCAAAGAATGTGCAAAAGTGTAAATTATTTAAGGACATGACAGAATATGCTACTGATAAGACACTAAAGTAGTAGAAGACATTATAGGTGATTAGAAAACATCTTAACTTCTCTTTGGAGGCATAAAGTTAATTACATGTGGTGCAATATATGAAGGGTATTACAAACAAAGGGTAGCATGTATTAGTCAGATCAGGAATCCTGTAACCTCTGATTTCTTCAGCAAATGAGGAAAGGAGGAGAGTCAATGTGGTCAGAAAGTGTGGATAAAAATGAGTCTGTGACCTCTGAGTGATTAAAGATCCTGAGAGAGGGGCTGTCCCCATGGACTCTGCCACTATTTGAATAAAGAAAGATAAAGATTCCTCTAACTCTTTCTGGGATAAAGACAATTAAGCAAGCTTATTAGAACAGAATTTTCCCAGCAGCTTTATTTAACTTATTGTTCTGTTCCATTTTACTAGGCCAGAACTAATATGGAGTACTAGGAAATAATTTCTGTATTGGGTGATATTAATGGTATTTTTTGGTAATCTAAACTTTCTGAAGATCCCCAGAAATACTGCTCTTAACTAGAAATACAGTGCTATGCTTAGACTGGAGGATTGCTTTTGACAGAAGCTAAGCATTTGTTAATTATATGTTCTTCATATCTTGCCTATGGAATTTCGAAAGATTATGTGTATGGTCATAGAGGACATAAATAATGGTTTTAAATGTGGCTTCTCTAGCTACTTCACCTAATCTACTGACACTAATTTAAAAAAAAAAAAAAAAAGAAAAGAAAAGACAACAACAAAAAAGGAAAAAAAAAAATGAAAACAAACAAACCACCATATTTACATCTCTTCTTCACTACATGGATGGTTTCTGTCTTTCAGCCTCCTTTTTAGCCTCCTTTTTTAACTTGTGTATGTGACAGGATCTTTTGATACTGTTAGGATTTTTGTCATTTGCAGTACAGACTTAACAAAAATAATTAAAGCATGACAAAGCCTCTTTAGATCCAAACAGATTATCATGACTACAGTTTTATCTAATTGGAATACTGGCAATATTGCTACAACACTTAATTTTACATGCTGTGCTAAATGAGTATTAAATCTAAATTATTCTGATTCCGGCTGAATGTAGGAAACCCTGACTGCAAAACTAATGATAGCAGTGCCTGTTTGGGGAGAAAGACTCAAGTATTAAACTGCAGTCTTATGTATTTAAATCTGTTGATGTATATATATGTATATTTGTTCTTCTGTCTTAGAACACACCAGGTAGTGGTGAGGGTTGTTTAGTAGGGCATAATTTGAAGTGTGACTTCTTTCAGACTAATATCCACCTGGTGAATCTCACAAAGGAAGAAGAATAATCCTTGATTTTTATTTACATATGTATATGTTTTTCACACATTTCAAGGGAATGTGGAAATATGTCTCTTGATTTCTAAAAGTTTCCTGCTTTAACTTTCTCTCTTTAAGTCATATTTTGGACAAAGTCTATTAAGTTAAGAGAAGCTAGGCAAGTAGGTTTTACAGAATTTGAGAGCACAAAATAATCATTTATTAATAAAAGCATATGGGACATTCCTTTGTTTAACAAACTACTAAATAGATCAATAGTATGTTCAGCACTCAGTAGAGTAGAAAAGAATGTGCTTTGTCTCATTTGGGGCTGGGATAGCCTGAAATTGTGCTGAACTGTTGTTTTCTCATTATCTCCCATTTTTGAGAGGGGAGGGCTGAGTACAGTCTAGATGTCTGTATTGTTCCTTTTGAATCTTCAAGCTGCTAATTGTTCACATCTCAGTAATTTTACATTTGTCTGTGGTTTTACTTCTCTTATCTTTCACAGTTTTAAATCACATTTAATTTTTCATATAATAGCAAAAAATTATCACTGAGACTGACTCAAGGTCACACAGATTCTTTGAACTAAAATAGACCTTGTATCATAGATAACTGAACAGAACTGAGGACAGGACTACTTCAGACTGAATTGAGTTAGGTCCTCAGATGAATAGTAGTCCTAACTATCCAAACTATTGCTATACTTCAATTGCCCAAACACTGGTGTCAAATGCTCTGTGAGATGTCCTAGCACATTCACTGGATTTCTAGCAATCAGTAAGCATGAATGTACATCTCCTGTATATTATATGACACACCTGACTGCTCTCTGTAGATTATTGGAACTTTTATGGCCTCTAAAATATTTTTCTTTATGCAGATGTTGAATACTTCAGTCATATGTGGATGCCCATACTTAGACTCTTAAATTGATGTGCCTAGATTTGCAACTGAATTGCTTCCTTAATTTTTTTTCACATACTCTCTTACACTCTAGATGGATACAATTCTTAGTCACGGCATTACTGAATAAAACGTAAACTTAAATAATGCCAGGATTTTCTTTTTTATTTTATTTTATTTTATTTTTTTTCTTGTGTAATATATATTATGCATTACTACCAGAAATCTAAGTTCTTTGCCTTCTCTGGCAGGAACTTAAAATGTATCTTAAAACTTTGGCTTTGCATTTCAATAGTTGCAAGGTATTGATTTAATGAAATATGAGGTATCTTTTAATAATGACATTATTCTACAACCAATTGCCAGTGGAAATTTGTATGTTAATTGCTTAAAAATAAAATAAAATAAAAATAAAAAAAAAAAATAATTGCAATGACCTCAAATATTTAAAGTAGATTCATAAGTGCTGGTTAAAGGTTTTTAAGTATCACTTAATGCACACTGTAGTTTCCTAAGTTATATAGGGTTTATATTGGTGACAGCTTTACAGGCTGCCTATTTAGTGGCAATCTGTGTGCAGCAATGATTTTATTATTGTTGTGTTTTGTTTTGTTTTGTTTTTAATAAATCTAGTTTCTTCATTAATTGATGCAACATAAATCTTTTAAATTTTTCTTCATATGATTCTAACAAATGGCTTTTTAAGTACCTTTGTACTTTCTCTAATACAAATTTAAACAAATTACCATGTTTACTACTGAAAGAACACTTGAGTTTGAGAATGTTTACTCTTTAGATAGGAGGAAATAATTTGCAACTGAAGTTATGCAACTTTCAGCAATTTGAAATTGCTAACACCTCTTCAGATTTATACAGTAGTGCAAATTGTCAAGATCCACGAGTAGCTTCATAGGATACCATGAACAGTATGACCTCATAGTTTTGACTTTTTTTTTTTTGTTGTTGTTGTTGTTGTTTGGTTGGTTGGTTTGGTTTGGTTTTCCTTTAGCAAAAACATTACTCATTACTCACATTAAACCTAGGTGGATGCTGTTCAGCATAGTTTCAGTTCAGTTTATTCCAAAAGAGCAGATTCGATCTCACGTGTTTTTAGGTCTGTTTACTCAAACTGTGCATCAGGGATTAAATTCTGAAATATTTTTTTAACAAGTCAAAAGTCTTATTTAAACTTTATAAAAATCACTGTTAATTTGCTCATACTGTGAGTGGATGTCACATCCTTCTTATATTTTTGAATTCTGAAAGTATGCAACAGTGTGTCACTTTCTGTAATCAGGCTAGTTAAGTACTGAAGCTGAGGTATAACACTACAGTGAATATTTTCAGTCTTCAAAACCACCCTGTTCCTGTTACTTTCCACGAGAAGTGCAGGAGCTGCAAAAACGTATCTTTAGTCCACTCAGTACTGCAGTAAGAAATGACTACTGCAGCATTTTACAGCTAGTAATGGTGTCAGAAGCAAAGACAGTACGTAAGAAAACACAGAAGAAAATAACAATCTCCATGAGTATAACATTGAAGAAAAATGGGAAAGAAAAAGTAAATATCTCTACAGTTACAGCAGAGGCATATACATAACAAAAGAAAATACAAATATATGAATAAAAAATAGTAAATGAATCATAAAATAGTTTCACTGTATGATACATATATGTAGAAATAAATGCACCTTGAAATAATCTTGAAAGTTAGAAAAAAGACTGGAGTAATGTCAGTTAGTAAAACTTTAGACTAAGGAGAAGACTAGGGAGGGTCTTGTTCTAAAACTATTCAATCTTAAGGTAGAGAAATAAAAAGTGAAAAATAGTTCAAACAGTATTCATACACGTTCCACCATTCTGGATATCAATTCCCTTGGTTGTGGAGAAGAAAGGAGAGAGCAAGGGAGGGGCAAGAGAAAGGAGCGGAGAGACAGAGGATAGAAGAGGAGGAAAAGGCAAGAGAAAGGCCAGAAGTTTAAAGCTTTTACCCTGAGGGGAGCTTCTTAAGCACATTTTTCTGATTCTGAAGCAATAGCAGTAGTACAGTCCCTGTTGCCCTCCAGCCCCCCCAGAAGCTTTTTCACAATTTGACTTTTGCTGCTACTTTATGCAAAGAGTTGCATCTCGCATTAGAATTCATAACTGATTATGGAAAACTGGTTCATTTGTCATATTGTGCCTATCTCTGACAACCTTTATGGGCCTCTCTAGCCTTTTACATAAATATAAAGATGTGAAGTTGCTCTGTAAATGTATAAATACAAAGACTAAAGGAATACAGTAATAGGTAACATGAGGAAATGTGTTTCTACCTATTAGGTTAATAAATATACAAAATTATCTACAAAACCACTCTTGTCATCTTATCTTTCAAGAAGCCTGTGCTTATGAATTCCACCCTAAGCAGCTCTGTTGCAGAATAACGTGTATCTTCAGATGCATGAAAATAAAAGAAATATCAGAGAGCTTGGTGACTGCTATTAAAGAGGATTAGTCAAATTATTTCATGTGATCTACTGAATATGTTAATAATCAAATCTACACAAAAGGAAAATGTAACTGAAGCTGGATGCAAGAGCAAGGTTATGTTCTTTCCTAAATGTTGAGTGTTATTTTTGTCATGTTAGTGCCCTAAATAATGGTCTCAACAATTCCAGTGTAAATAAATTCCCAATAAAATTGAATAATTCAATACATATTCAAAAAAATATAAATGTCTAGAACATATTATTCTGAATGAAGGTAATGAAGGTATACATATTTGAGTTTCTGAATAGATTGTGAAGTATTTGGATCACATTTCTCAAATTTGCTTGTATAAGATCTGTAAGGGGACGACAAAAAAAAAAAAAAAAAAAAAAAAAAAAAAAAGGAGCTAAGCTTATGCTCATAGCAAATAAATGAGTAAGCCCTTACAATTTCTGTTATTTAAAAATTTGTAAAGGATGGAATAGAAGTAGGTTGTTTTGGAGTAGTGTTGTGCAATAATAAATCTGCTTCTAGCAAGAAAGTAATCTAGCAAGCAGAAGCCCTGTAATTTATGGAAGTGTGATTCTTGTGCTTATGCATTATAATGAAATCATTATTCTTATTTCTGACAAGCAGAATTAATTATCAAGAACCATATAAACTGGCTCCAATTAGAAGAGAAATGTCATGCAAAAAAAAGCTCATTTTTAGAAAAAAAAAGAAAAGCCTATTAAAAACAAACAAGCGGAAAAAAAAAATCACAAATACAGACTTAGAAGAGAGTATCTACAGATATTAAACATAAATAAAATAGAATAAAATTTGTCTTATATAGGGTATAAAACGTGTTTTTTTCACTATTTTCTGAAACCAAAATTAATAATAACAAATATTATATTGATGAATACATTGCTGCTAATTAAATGTGACATAAATTTGCTTTGCATTATTACCACAGATGCAAAAAAATTGAAGTCAACTGGACACAAGTTAGAGAGAAACTTGTCATTCTTGTTATAGTCTTCTCTCTCTTTCTCTTTAGAAGGAATGGTTTTGTAATGTTTGAAGCATGGTAAAGAATAATGAAAATTAAATTATAATTTTTTACACATAAACATACCATGTGAATTCATAGTATCATCATAGTATCATAGTATCATGCAAGTTGGAAGGGACCTTAGAGATCATCGAGTCCAACTCTCAGGTTTCGAGCCCTCTGTGTAGCGAAGCGGCACTTCTACCCCCTGCACCACAAGGGGGATTCGAACGCGGGCCCTTCGGTGCCGCAAGCAGCACTTTATACCACTGAGCCACCAGGGGCACACTACGCCACCGGGGGCACACGATTCACAGCATCCTCCAGCCTGAACCTACTAGAGAACTGAAATTCTACAAATATCTTTTTTTCTTTCTGAGAAACAAGATCCACTTCTGTTCAAAATTAACCTGGTAAACATTCTTAATTCAACTATTTATATAATTTTCAGAAATGTGTATGTATGTGTGCCGAAAATTTACGGAGTAGCATGCCATCCTCATTCAACTCTTTTGTGATCAAATACCCAGAACTTTCAAAATTCACCTTTTTTTCACACTAAAGAAATATATTCTTACTAAATGGGCCTTTATTACAATTTTATCACTTCATTATAATCACATCAAAGGAGAAAGAAGTATATAGGAATTTGTGACCATTTCTTTAAAGCAAAGTAGATCATAGAGTCATATCATAGAATCATAGAATGTCCTGGGTTGAAAAGGACCATAATGATCATCCAGCTTCAACCCCCCTGCTATATGCAGGGTTGTTAACCACTAGACCAGGCTGCCCAGAGCCACATTCAGCCTGGTCTTGAATGCCTCCAGGGATGGGGCATCCACAACCTGTCTGGGCAACCTGTTCCAGTGTGTCACCACCCACTGAAAGAAAAACTTCCTCCTAATATCTAACCTAAACCTCTACTGTCTTAGTTTAAATCAATTCCCCCTTGTCCTATCACTCTAATTAACAGTCATTACCTCTTCTGTTTATATGTCCCCTTCAAGTATTGGAAGGCCATAATGAGATCTCTCTGGAGCCTTCTTTTCTGCAAGTTAAACAAGCCCAGCACCCTCAACCTTTCTTCATAGGAGAGCTGCACAAGCCCTCTGATCATCTTAGTGACCCTCTTTTGGACCCATTCAAAGAGCTCTGCATCTTTCTTTTACTGGGGATCGATGTGATAATCCTGTTTGTATATCAGAATACATACATAACAAAAACTGCATGGACCCATTTCTCTGCCCATAGAGGCTGCAGCAGTAGTCAGAAATATCAAACTGGGTTAGAAACCTTTCAGTCAAGTAGGTAAGGACTAAGGTCATTAAAAATATATGAAATGTATATTGTTTCTGGAGTGGGCACATATGAGATTAAACTTTTCTGTGAAGCATTAGACAGTGTAGGCATGTTGAGTGTATTTCGTCTAATCATGTATAGGTATCTACAGCATAAGCACAGAAAACAACAACTACATCCCTCATCAAATTTCACTTTTGAAGTGGATTTTTGTTTGTTTGTTTGTTTGTTTGTTTTGTTTTTCTTCCCTTCCACTATGGTACTGAGCTCAAATGCATCAGGTGACCCAATGTATCTCAAACTAAAAATCACAGTGCCAGGCTAAATTTCTGAATTTAGAGTTCTGACACAGATTCTTTCTATAATCTTGGGGATGCTATCTAGTTAACAGTATACAGTCCCGAGCTCAGTAATGAATACTGTCTTCCCTTTCTCTCTATTTTTTTACATTTTTAAATTATTAAATACTATTTTTGATCTGTATTACTAATAAAAGTGAAGGATATTTTAATTTAAACATCCATTGGCTGTATAATTATTTAAATGGCCTAATAAATTCTATAAATTCATATGAGTTTTAGGAGAAGTCACACTGATTAAAATACACTGGTACAGTTAGGATAGCAAATGTGTAAACTTTCATACATATACAACACTTTTCATCATAAGCTCTTGAGGGAAAACATACTTACATTATACTGTTGTGGTTTAACCCAATAGGCAGCTAAGCACTAGGCAGCTGGTCCCTCATTCCTGCTGGAGAGAGAGAATCAGAAAGCTAAGTGCAAGTACTAATTAGTTAAGATAAAGGCAGTTCACTGGACAAAGCAAAAGCCATGTTCAGTCCAAGGAAACAAGAAGTTCATTTACTATTTACCATTAGTAGGCAGCTGTCTAGCCACTTCCAAGAAAGGTTCTAACATACTAATGGATTCTTTGGAAGACGAATGTTATCATCCTGAATGTGCTCCCTTTCCCCCCCCCGAGCTTTATTGTTCAGCATGGCATCATATATTATGAGATAACCCCTTGGCTAGTATAGAACATCTGCCCTGTTTCTCCTTCCTCTCATCTTTTTGTGCACCCCACACTTTTTTGCTGGTGGGGAAACATGAGAAATATAAAAGTCTTTGAGTCTGCTCAGCAAGCAGCAACAGAAGCTTCAGTGTGTTACAACACTGTTTTCATGACAAATCCAAAACATAGCATCTATGAAGAAAGTGAACTTCATCCTAACCAAAAACAGAACAATATATTTAGGACGACACTAATTTCAAATGAAGACAGTTTCTTCTTTAGAACCCCAGCAGACACACACAGTTTTGCTTTTGGAACAAGTTTGCTCTAGGGTATGGCTTCAATAAGATCAGCAAGATCTGCAGATAATATTCATATACAAAGTCTGCAGAAATTCTAATTTCCTAAAGCAAGGATAAAATCAAAGGTAGGCAAGTGTTTTGTTGTTGTTGTTGTTGCTGTTGTTTGTTTGTTTTTAATCTCCTCCTCAGCCCCAAGAATTAATTTCCTTTGTACCAGCACATAAAGAAAAACTTATTTCTTCATTGTTTTTAAACTTGTTCTCCAGGTACCATCCTAAACTGACCTGTAGCAATTATCTTTGATCATATCCTTTGCTGGAATCCTCATGCTTCATAAAATAATTTACTTCAGTCTAGTCTTACTGTGTCTGTCACATCATCTCACAGTTTTTGCTGGCTTAGTCTGTTTAAGCCAAGTTTTTGAAGAGATTTAATTGTCTTGTTTATTAAATCCTTTCCTAATTGCCTGTAACTGTTTCTCAGGTGGGTCAGATTTACTCCATAGCATTCTTTAGCCTTTGCATTCCAACTGCTCTACTGCACCTACAAGTGTATTATCTAGGCAGACTTTTGAAGACAGCATGCTTTGAATTGACAACGTCACAAGGAGTGTATTCTGTTACAGAATTTACAGAGTGAGAGGATTTCCTTTGACATTCTCCTCTGGTCACTGACAATTACCCATGTTCTGATTATGAGCACTAACTCATTAAGCCATGATAACCTGAAGGTATGTCTTTGCCCTCAGGTTTTATACATCATTTCTTCCAGGTTCTGCTACCACATAAATTCTTCTCTCCTTCCCTCCTCCCCATCTCTCTGCAATTTCTCATACAGCTTACAGATTAATGCTATAACCTGTGTGTTTGCTTTTAGAGAAATCCCCAGAGTCACACAGCTAAGTTTCTACTCAAACTGTCTTAATTCAGGCTTAGTTCCACAATCTACTCTTACCTGCTTACGTAAGAAAAAATAGTGGAATCTTATGATTTTAAAAGAAGAAAAGTGTTAGAACACTCCCCAATTAAATAAAAAGACAAACAATAGATTATATATATACATATGTATATATACAATATTATTTATATATTATATAAAATAATTGTTCTCTTAACAAAATTGTATTTCATTTAAAATATATTCAGATAATAGTGTACTTTTAAAAATTATTTTTAATTATTAGTAGTATTATTTACTGTTACATGATAATAAGATGTAAATTTAGAAATTTAACTTGATTTTTAAACTTCATTTGGAAAAGCTTTCCTCAAAATATAAGGGATGTGGGAAAGTTCACAAATTACAGCATGAGACAGGTGAGAAAAAAAAAAAGCACACCAAATTGATGTTGTGTTGTCATATGAAATGGTTTAGTAAAGATTACGTCAGCTCTTAGTTCATTTGAGAAAATTACAAAGAATTTAAATCTGTCTGAGAAATGCTTCAGTTTGTGGAGTTTGCTACCTACAGCATGTGCTTAACCTAGTAAACATATGTTATGTAACTTGCCTTTGTACCCAGTCTCTTCTAGCCTCAAACAATGGCCCTAGTCCTTTCCCACTAAAATTGTGGAGGATCATTATTTAAGCACTGGAAGTCCCTAGACAGCAGCTGAGACTACATCTGTTACACATATGCTCAAGTAGAAGGAAAGAACATTGCACAACCGTAAAAAATATCTATCCATTTACAAAGAGGAAACTATCACATACTGGGCTTGACAGAGTGAGTATTCTAAAAGCAAGAACTTCCCCTTTTCAAATCACTATAGAATGTCTTAGATCATGATAGCGTATGAAATACAGTATTTGGTATGTAATAAACTTATCAGAATGCTTCCTATATGGGCTCAGTGCCGAAAAGGCATAAATTCTTCAAAACTGCAAAAGAACCAGTTTGCAAAGGGAAGACATTTAAGTGAAAAAGACAATTGAGATTAGGCTCCTGAAAGATTAGGTCAGGTATCCACCATGTGACATTAAGTGCCATTCATGTGGAATTTACAGTTACCATTAGGAGAGCAAATATGGGAAAACTTGTTATCTTCAGTTTCTAACCTACAGCTTCTATAACAAGGCTCCTGCAACAAGGAAAGGAAGAAGCAGGTATTTAATACTACTCTTTTTAAAAAAAGAAGGATTAGGATCCTTCAGCTGCTGAAACACCTTCTTTTTGTACCAAACTTGCCAGCATGTGGCATTCCGGCTTCTCTGAATGCTGATTTGATTTCCTGTATTCAGTATATGGTTATATCTGGCTATTGATACCAACACTGCAAATTCATATTTCAGTATTGACATTATAAGTTTTACAGTGCTAAGCATAACAATACTCTCTGTTGAATAAATGACTGAATCACAGTTGAAAACAAGATTTGAAATGAGAAACAAATAAGTTATTAAGTACCTAAAGAAGGGCTATGGCATTGAAATCACACTGGCCATGGTTAAGTAATACCTGTCCTTGATATTACTTATGTAATTTTTTTTTATTTTTTTCTTTTTAATTTAATATTACTCTTTTTTCTTGTTTATTTTACTTATGTAAAATGCATAACATTTGTCTCTGGCCAGAATGTTTTCTGTGATTTCTATATGTTAGTGTTCATCTGTATGTGTTTAGATCTTGTCCAGACAGACACTTAGAATCTCCTTCATATAAGGTTCTATTTGGGAGACAAATTCTGTCATCACAATTCACAAATACCAGGAAGAATGTGGGTGGTACTTTTGCATTGCTTGTTTCATAATAGTAGCACGTCTGAAAATAGTGACCTAACCGTCACTTTTTCCTCCTCACATAAATCTGACACTTAATTTTTCTAGGAAACAGAAAAGGCACATTGAGAACTCAAAAGGATTTTTAGTGTGAGTACCTTACTTGCTATAGGGAGTGTTCAGCTACTAGTTATACTAGTTACTATTTATACTAATACAAAAAAAAAGAAAAAAAGAACAACTGCTGTTAGTCACAGAAGAAGTGTAAGAATAATTACATATTTTTCCCCTTTCAAAGTACTTTGAAAGGATTATAATGTTTTAAGTGACAGATTATTATTACTATTGCTATACTGTACTATTACAGGTGTTATTATTAAAACCTTTACATGTACACAGTTTTCTAAATATGCATTATTTTTGTCTAAAGAATTTTTGTATGATCCAACTGCATAACATCATTATGAAGAAAGATTTTATAGTGTTTAGGATTGTCTTTGTTAATGAGAACTCTCATTACCTTTTCAAAGCTCAAATGAGTTACTTCATGACACCTACCCTTCCTACTTAACATTTAGCAAAAAAGCTCACTACCAAGCATTATAAGTTACTATAAGGTTAATTTGCTAAACCTGTCTATACTTCGTATTCCCAGTGGAGGCAGAGTCCAGTGTATAACCACATTAAATTATAAAGCTATTACTTCTCATTCTTCATGAGATGAGAATCAAACCTCCTAAATTCCAGTAAGCTTTCAGAATATGAAGCATGTAGATGATGTCGAAACATAGAACACTGTGGAACACTAGGGTGTTCTCAGAATGTTCTTAGATAAAATTTAGGACATTGTTTTCAGTGTTCACCTATAGAATAATTTAGGTTTAGGGTGGCAATTTTTCTTCCCTACAAAGAATGACAATTTATGTCATTAGCATAGAAAGTCAGAAAACTAATCTCAGTTTTTCAATTCTTATGAAGATCTTCAGAATTAAACTGAAATATCAGTAGGAAGCCTACAGAAATTCTTACGAACAACTTTTTAAAACTCAAACTGAAGAAAAGCTTTGTATTAAACTGAGCTGTTTTTCCTTAACTGTTTGCTTTTAGATTTTTTGCTATGAGATTAAAAAATACTGTATGTTAGTAGTCATGCTGTCCACTGGTGTTACTGGATAATCTTTCTACATGTAATGCCAATACAAACAGTGTTGAGAGCATGTAGAGCAATTGAGCCAGAGACATCTGTAAAGAGCAGGCAATCTATTTTTGGAAACTTACTGCTACTTATCTACTCAGCAACAGCATGCCTACTCTGCTAAGTAAAAGAAGTCCATGCAACGTGATGATGTCTGATTATCTACACGGTGTAATTGTCAGGGCACTTTCTAGATGCCTTGTGAGCAACATATAAGTGACAATCTCCTAGAAAGCTTAAGGAGTCTTAAAATCCAGGGATGACTCCCACAGTCAATATGCACAAAAATGAGCAAGGATTTAAGTTCTTTACATCTCTTTTCAAAATTAACACAGAAGAGTTTGTACATTCAGCTGCTTCTATATGTTCTAATTTCACAGCCCAGCACCTACAATATGCTGACTCACTGTCACACCAGGAAGGCAATAATCAGCTGAACCTTTCTTGTTTTAAATTCATGTATGACCTGGTAAGTGGAGGGAGGGAGAAAAAAAAGAAAAAAAGAAAAAAAAAAAAAAAAAAAAGGTGTGTGTGTGGGGGGGGGGGAGGAATATAATTATGGCTTAAAATCATATACCTACTACAAAGCACAATTCAAGAACCATGTACAATGTGGTGGAGATACAGCCAAAACAGTAGGAGAACCTTGTTTTATTTTTCAATACATACATAGTCCAAGTAATGCAGCTACCATGAGCCTTCCCTTAATCTAATTAATAGTAAAAGTTCCTGGTAATGTAGCCCATGATATGGCAACATCTTTTGTGCTCTCAGCAAAAAGATCTGAAAATAACTGAAGCAGTTTTTTTTATTTTTCTTAACACATGCCAAACAGACTCCGTTATGCTACGGTTTTGAATTATACTGTCTGAGCTATACTGCTTTCTATCTTTTTCCAGTGGATTATTTCACTTGTTTATCCTTTATATTGGTAAAAATACAGCGTTAATGGAAAATTTTGTTTAAAAGTGTTTGCATTCTATTAGCTTTCTACATGTTACTATCTGATGCCATTGTAAGGAACTCTTATTGCTGCAAATGTATTTAATTCTTTTCACTCCGGTAGGAAGAACTATCTTTCTGTAATAAAGAAGGTAGCTATATTGCTAAATTCAGCCCTTCTGCCTGCAGTAGCAGCAGATTTGACTATCAAACAATCGTTCATCAGTTCTGGTTTCTCAGTGCTTGAGTAAAGACACCTTGATGACTTGTGAAATAGAAATAAAGACTTTCTATCTTTGATTTAAAGTTGCTAGGCAGTGAAAGGCTTAAATGAAATAATGGGAAATCAGGAAAACTTGGAAAAAGTTGTCTTTTGAAAATCAATTTTTCCTCTACTGTTACTCATTCTAATTTAAAATTCTGTATTTGTTTCTTAAGTCTTTTAAAATATGATGAGAGAGAGAGAGAGAGAGAGAAAAGAAAGGTATTAACATGGCACGTAGAGTAAGAGAGAGAAAAAGGAAGGGAGGAAGGAAAGAGAAGGGGGGAAGAGCACGCATATGTCATGAGTTTTTTTTTTTTTTAAATAAAGAGAAGAACTCAAACAATCATTCTCTTCAAAGGTGATGCTTGTGCCTCCAATGATATAGCCAATTTACCCTTTTAAGTAAAGAAGTGGATGTTGGAATTGAGTGCATTTGAAGTAGGAATGACTAATAAAAAAACAGTGTAGGAACATTCTACAACCTGAGGGAAAGCTAATAAAGCATATGAGTATACTTCCCATGAAATCAATGTTGCTATTCAAATTGTAAAATGCAAGTGTAATTTTATCACCAGTAGATTATTTAAAATAAATAAATAAATAAATAAATAAATAAAATTGAAAAACAAATATTTATCACTATTCAAATAACAATCACTAACATTATCCATATTTTTTTTTGTGCTTAGATTCTGAGAGAAGACCTGTGGAAGAAAATTGCTCACATCTACTCTGCCCTCATGCAGCCCCATCTGGAGTACTGCATCCAGGTCTGGAACCTCCAACTCAGGAAAGATGTGAAGTTTTTGGAGAGGGTCCAATGGAGGACCTGCTCTGTTCGAGCAGAGAAGACAGGCTGAGGGAGATGGGCTTGTTCAGCCTAGAAACAGGAGGCTTCGTTGCTGTCTTTCAGGATTTAAAGGGAGCTTGTAAATATAAATACTTTATATTATATATAAAGAATAAATACTTTTTAAAATCAAATGAAGAAAATTCCTTACTCTCAAGCATCTATTTTATATCAGTTTACATGCATTCTGTCTTGGTCTTGACAAAAATAAAGAAAGGAAAAAAAACATGCTCCATCTTAGCACCCCCAGTTTTTATTAAATAAATACAAATGCATAGTTTGTAAAATGATTTTTATTTTTTATTTTTTTTTCTTAAATAATTCAAGGAAGTATTTAGGACACTGTTTTCACCTCCAAGCTTGTTTTTTAATTCCCATTATTACTGAGCAATATCACAGTATCACAGTATCGTGCGAGTTGGAAGGGACCTTAGAGATCATCGAGTCCAGCTCCTGGGATTTGAGCCCTTCTGTGTAGCAGAGCAGCATTTCTGCCACTTGCACCATAGGGGGGATTCAAACCCCGGGCCTCTGGTGTTGCAAGCAGGAATTCTACCACTGCGCCACCAGAGGCAAACGTTTACATGAAAATAGGAATAAAACTTCACGATACTAAACCTCATTTTTAACACAGTTATGTTTAAAATAAATTCTAATCCTATCATTTTAGAGTATGATACTCTATGTGAAGATGAGTAAGAAACCTAACTGCGATCACTGAAGGATTAGAATTGTATCTTTCTGTTGTGACCATTATTACGCTCCAAGACATTTCTTCAAAATGAGACCAAAATAAAACTCACTTAATTTCACTTTAATCACAAAGATGTATTTAATTTCCTGAGGCAGAGACTTGTCATGCATTCAGATGTTCCATCTTTTCCCCTAGATAACACATATGTCATATCCATGCTGTTTAAGTCCCTGAGGGAATAATAATTTTTAATAAGACTGTTACAAAAACATAGTTTAATTTACATGTGTAAAGTTCTGTTTGAGAATAGTTAACAAGGGTACCATGATTACAGAAATCAAAGAAATAAACACTAAAAAATATTAACAGTCTTTTTTTGTTTGTTCATTCTTTTGCTGGACAACTTGTTCATAAAATTACTACATTTGAAAGGTAAATACAGTTTGTTAGTTATTTGTTGATGAGAGGGAATACAATCAAAGACGATGACTATGGATTAGACAATACAGAAACAACTGTTATTTGAAAGAAACCAAACTGAAGTGTTTTGAGAAAATACAATATACTTACATTTTTTATATCTTCCTTATCACATAAACATTCTTTCTTACTTCTAGAAAACATTTTTATGTCAGATATGGGAGATTATATAAAAACTGAGAAATCAAAAGATAACTATAAAGAGAAATGTTCTGTGTTCAGAGCTGGATGTTGTGTACTCGTTTCATCATACCCACCATGAAATAAATGAAATTTTACTGGTGTCATTGTATGTTTACCAAAAGAGCATGAACATAACTTTGGCACTTCTCATTGGAGGGTTAAATGTAGCAATCTTTGTCTAGAAGAGAGCAGCCAGAAAGAAAGAGGAAAATCCTAAACTATTCTTGTCTGTCAACCACATCTAGCAATACATGTCAATTGAGAGTGAGTCTTGAAAGTAACATATTTCAAATGAAAACTGTGGATTCAAAACAATATACCTTTTACTCACATCTCCTGAAATCATAGAATTTCTTTATTATTAAGATAGTATTTACTGAACAAGTCATTTATTAGGTATTGAGTTTTTTAAACATTGTTTGTTATCTTGTCTTGTTTTATATAGCATCGTACATTCTTTGTTTTCTCCTTCTAGTTTGATGAGTCTCCAGCTCTGATCTCAGAAGATATCTTTCTGTTTATCTCTTCCTTTAATAAATAGGAATTATGATTATTACTTCAGAACTGGAGATCACAGACATTTACATATGCTTCAGTCTGAACTTCATGACTGCTTTGCTTGTTAATTTCAATTTTAAGAGGTCAATTCTGAGTCTTTCCTGTGACTTTGAATATTTAATTCCATAACAATTTAAATGCCATTTACACTTCCAGATTCAATGAGACCAACTCTTCACCAGCGCTAAAACTTTTGCAATGTCTCTTGTGCCTATGTTGACTTAGAATTTTGAAGAAATGTAAAACACATACACATGCAAAAATAATAAATTAAAAAATATATATACCATAATGAGTTATTACAAAAATAGCACTAAATGATTTGTATTCTTCCTGTTACAATTATTTGAAAGTGCAGAATAAAATACTGCCTGAACTCCAGACAATTTCCCTTTGCATATTAAGAAGTTTCAACTAATTTTAATTACTGCCTTTTCTTGCTAAAATGATTGTCACAGAATCATTTTTTGAACAGTAATCCCTCAGTGTCAACCAAATTAAGAGAGAGAAATTCGTACTTTTAATTGTGTTTCAGACTTACCTGAATTCATGTAACATTTTGCATAGCTTCTTGTAAAAATGTTGCACATTTAAAATTCCTCAGTTTCATAATAATAATAAATTAATTAAAATCTTTGCTTCACATATTGTCTGAATTCACATTCATTATTTCAGGCTAGTGTATTTAAGATGTGGCAATGAGATAATGTGAGGATCATTTCAGTAACACCGTAAGTCCTCTTCAGTTTGATCTCCTTATATTAATAAAAAACCACAAGGGCAGTTCAGACAGCAACAGCTCTGGTGATGCAGCCCAGATTATTATTTGTAGTACTTTTAAGAAGCAGAATATTCTAGTAGAATGTGATGAAAATGAAATCATATGTTAACTCCTTAGAGGTCCAAGAATTTTGACATGGTTCTCTAGCACTGTTTCTGCTTGGGCATTTGAGAGTAAATATTTGGGAATATCATGAGTTAGTATAGGTAAAAATTCTCCCAATGGTTTTTGTTGTTCTTTGTACCCAGAAATTGTTTTATGTACGTGTGTTCTTGCAGATAAAATCAACTGTTAACTGAAGTTGAATAGAAAACAGAATTAAATGTTTCTGGTGAGAAAAAAAGTATTTACAGAAAATGTATCAGTCAGTAATTTTAGGTTTACATTAACCAGGATAATAGGACATCTAAATGGTATGTGGCTTTTTATTGGTCTTATCACAGCTGTTTGGAAGAATTTACTTAGTTCTCTAGCAAATAAGTTCCCTTTAGAGGAATACCTACCTTTAAAAGTTGTAAAAATGATCTTTCTGTAAGGCGTCAATACTTTTGCCACATAAGAAGTGTTCTTCTTTTCTTGTTTGCTTGTTTTAATTTTCTTTTAAATGAAGTATTCACTGAAGATTATATGTTATCTAGTTTCAGGCCTCTGAAAAAGATTTGCAAAGGCTGTGCAAGGCTGAAATTTAAGCGTAAGTTTGGAAAATCAAAAGCCATTGGATAAGATTTGCACAGTATTATTTTCTATAAATTCCAACTGTTCTCAGCTGGGTTAAGCAAAAAATAAATACTACGATCTATCTATCACATTGATGAACAACTTGTTATGGGACTTTACAATGTTAATAAACATATGACTAATTTTCTTAGAATAGAATATACTGAATTGGAAGGGACTCACAAGGATCCTTGAGTCTTGACCCAGTCATAATCAAACTCTATGCCTGAAAGTGCTGTTCAAATACTTCATGAATTCCAACAGTCTTGGGGTCATGTCAGCTGTCCTAGGGATCTTGTTCCAATGTCTGCGCACCCTCTGATTAAGAACCTTTTCCTATACCCCACACTGATCCTCCCCTGATGCAACTCCCTTGGGTCCTGCTGCAGTCATCATAGAGAAGAGATCAGCACCTGTCCCTCTGCTCCCCTTGTGACGAACCTGTACTCTCCTTTGCAACTAGCAGAAATCTGATTAAGTTTGAATATTAGAATACTTCAAATATGTCCCGTTTTTACAATGCTAAGCAAGAAAGTTACTTTCAGATACAATAGACATAGAAAAAGTAAAATGCATCAGAGAGGGGAAAAAAAAAATACAAGGCAGAAAAAACATGTATGGAAAAGTTTCAGATTGATATAATCTCTTAGATGAGTGACTTTTTAAATAGTGCTTTCTTCTGGCCTTCACATACAATTAAGCAGATGATTGAAGCACTATACATAGGGAAATTATCATTTGGAATAATACTGATATATTTTCTACAGCAGAGTATGCTTTACTGAATTATCATGAAATATTATGAAATACCATGAAATGTGACACTGTCAAAGTGTCTTTTAGAATCAAAATTGCTGAGACTGCCTTTAAAACTCTCCATGTTGAGAGATGTAGCAAAGGAATCTGTTTTGCTAGCTTCTACTACTTTTCTAGATCTGACAAGATACAGCTGTTAGGGAGCTTGTAATGGACTAAAACCACAGTTGCTGTTGGAGAATATAAGCACATATTCAGAGGATGAATCAGATGAAAACGTAAAAAAAAGAAAAAAAAAAAAAAAAAAAGAGAGAGAGAGAGAGACAGAAACTGAAATGAAGAAAAAGCAGGAGTAAAAGCAGGAGTGAGCCATGCAATTTAAAATGCTTCAGAATCTATTTTAAAATACCACTGACCATGGAAAAGGTAAATCATCTACTCACCAGTAAACTAAATCTTAACTTCTTAAAAGCTTAGGAATAAATAAGTAAATAAAATAAGTAAATGTGAAAACATACTAAAATGTCACAAATACAAACAAACAAACAACCCACACAAACAAGAAAAACAGCTCAAAAGAACAAAACTAAAACAATAAAGAAAAGAGCTAGGAAACTTTGTTTCTCTTTACCTATGACCTAACTTTAAGGCTTTTTTAAAATTATTATTTTCATAAATGAATGGAAGAGGGGAAAAATGAGAAAGGATATTCAGCAAATAAAGAAAATTAATAGGCATCGGGCAAGACCAAGACAGATGATATTTTTATTTCCCCAAAAGTCTACAGAGCAGAATTTGTCCTCCAGAATGTTTTCAATGAGCACAATATTTTGAAGATAAAGACCAGATATATTTCCCAATGATTGTGGGTGAATATAAGAGAAGGCGATCTGCTGAATTATAAGATTATTATTTCACCACAGTAAGTTGTATCAAATTTCTAAGTCTGCACACCTCATGACAAAATTGCCTGTGATTCTCATCATTCACAGCTCCTCTACAATGTATAGATTTTGTGCTTAGAGGGCACAAAGCCCTCTTACCAAAAACCACAAGAAGAACATAAAGGGATGCAAATTACAGCTTCCTAGCAGTATGCCATTCTTTCACTGTTTCCACAATAATTGTAGAGGACAGAGGAGTTGTTTTTAAACAAATAGTAGCAACACTGAAGAAAACATGCTAATAAATTCTGCAACATAACATAAATCAACTGGTTTTATATTCTTGAAGAAAGACATTATGTTTTGAGCCAGATACGAAATTCAGTCTTTGAGATTCTACATTCTCAGATGGGTCTTTCCAATGTCTTCTTTTGCATCTTTCTCTGGCCCTCAAATTAGACTAAAATTTTCCATAGTGCACTGGATTCATGTGTCTGCTGTTATCAGCAAATGATCTCAGATTGTGGAAGTTAGGCTGCTTTCTCTGGCATGCAGTCAAGATATAAATCTTGAAGGTAAAATTGTGGTAATTTGAAATAAATATACTAAATGTCCAGCAATACCTCACCATTGCTTGTATTTTAATAGTGACTTAAATCAAAATGTTTTCTCTTTTTTTTTGTTCTGCAAACAAAACCACATTTATTTTAACATGAATTATGTGGAATCTGCATGTCCATCTAATAATTAATTCAAAAGAAATAACTTCAAATTCCACTCTAGAATATCTAAGATATGTATTGTGTTATTGATATCAGCTCAAATTTTGCATTTAGTGTATTCTCCCATCGCACATATCATCACATACGTGAGAAGAACAACCCATTTTTGTCATTCCAAGCAGAAAAATCAATAAGTAAAACATTTCCTCACAGCCCTATTCCAGAAAGTTTTATATTATTTAATAAATAAATAAATCTACTTAACAATAAATATGCATAAATGTGAACATGACTACATGATTATTTTATGCAAACCTTTTCATAGTCCTTAAATAGAACAGTACATAACAACACAACATAATAGATCCTTTCATTGACCTACTGGAACATTATACTTACATTAAAAAACAGAAGGACAGAAGATATTTCCTAGAATCATTTCAGACATAAATTATCTAGGGATAAAATTCTATCTGTCTATAGAAATATTGAAAATATTCCAGAAAAAAAAAAAAAAAATAAAAATGTTATCCATTGGTTATCTTTTTAGTAGAAATATGAAGAATCATAGAATCATAGAATCCCATCTAGTCCACTTCCCCTGCAACAAACAGAGCCTGATCTAGCTTTGCCTTGAAAGCCACAACATCTCTGGGCAACTTGTTTTATTTCTTTTGATTTGTTGTCTCACATGATATGAATTAAATAATTCAGTAATTCATTCTCATTTTAATTGTATGTGTTTAGTTTAAAGCATCTACTTAATAAACCAAAGGAAGAAGAGTCATTCTAACAGTGGCAATACTAATAATGGCAGCATTAAAAATACATATTTTTTTTATGATTCACTAAAGCTTTTTTTTTTTTTTTTTCTAAGAGATGTTAGATTTTTTATTTTTTTAAACATACGTAATAATTAAAAGCTTATAAATCTGCATAGAATCACTATGATTAATATCTTACATTATGCAGTCCAAGGAACTTCTTTAAATATCATATTTTGCAAAGTCCATAACTCGAGCACATAAATCTCAGCATATCTTCTCTCACTGACACTCTCTCCCAGGAGGGTGATAGTCATACTCTAATTCTGGCTTAGACTCTCAGGGTCCAACTGCATAAGGATATTAAAAGGACAAACTCTGAGTATTTCATTAAAAATAAAATAAAATAAAGTAAAATCTCAAAAAGAACAACAACAAAATCTTGATTGACACTAGAAACTTTCTTTTTCCTTTTTTTTTTTTTTTTTTCAATTCGGTGTGCATGTGTGTGCATGTGCGTGTATGTGTGTGTTTGTAGCTACAACACTGCATTTGCACAGAACCCTAAGAATTAGTGGATCAGCATCATACTGGAAATAACAATGAAAGAAGGCTGCACAATACAGATTTTATCATTTCATGTGCCTGGGAGCACATGCAGCACAGCTGATAAAGAATAGTGAGAACAGAGATCTCTTTCACTGACTCAGGAAATTAATGTCCAGATTAGCTTATAAATTTGATCAAAATCCAGAAATGAAACATTAAACCTCTTTCCACCCTAATCACTATCTTTGGGCTAATCACAATGTACTTGTCTGCTTCTGTGGACAACGGAAACCTCCACTGAGGCTCCAGTGACAAGGCATTCTTAAGGCATGCTAACACACACTGACAGAATCAGGCTCCATATGCAATGGAGCATTTGTTGACTTTTTCTTAAACACACAAAGAAACAAACAAACAAACAACAACAACAAAAGCAGTGATTTTCAAGCTTACTTTTAAGAAATTACTTAGGACTTAAAGCAATAACCAAGAATACAGATAACATATTATCAATTTCCTCTTCAGTCTTTGGAGATTTAAAATATTTTCCATCAGTTTCATAGTCAGGCTAAGGCATGTGTGTTCTACTGTGGAGGTACCGAAACTAAAAGAATGGGGGGAGGTAGTACCAAATTCAAGCTATCCTATTCCTCGGGAAAATTTTGTTGCTATTGTTTTATTTTATTTTATTGGGCCACACGTGGCCTGCAGGCTGCTGGTGGGACGGTTGATTAGACTGTGCAGCTGATATCTTGAGAAGTCATCTCAATGTCAAGTTAACTTGGGCTCTGGAGCAGATCTCTTCATATGTTGCTTAAAGAGCCTGAACAGCTAATACCCCTATCTTATGGCTCCAGTTTAAAATTATACTTTGATAACAAATGGTTGATCTTTAAAATAATCAACATAAAGCATAATAATAGTATTTTTCTTAAAGGTCACATCATGTAGCATTTTGAAAGTGTCAGGTACACATGCTAGGATAGTCTTTCACCACTAAAAACAGATCTTGGGTAGCAGCCCCAGGAGAATCAGGCAGCAAGCAAGCATGTCACAAAGCATATAATATTGGGCACGCTCCTCCTTGTTTGTAGGTGTCTTTTTTTAATCCTCTTCTTCTGCCAGTGTGGCATTCCTGTTAGAATCAAATGCAGCACCTGTGGGCATTCAGGTCCTGTTGGATGGTTATCTCCCTAGAGATATGCCCATAAAAGGTTTATTGGCCATTTAGCAGTTGCTTATTTCTGGCAGCAACATATCTCTCGTTGCCTCTGGCCTCTTCAGACAAAAGACTTCTTGGACTTGTCCTGTTGTCCAATGGCAAGCTTTGAAACAAAGGTACAGACTGTCTAGGACTTACTTGTCCATCTGTCAGAAATAGTAACTTATACCATCTTTCCATCCTGTCGAAGTCCCTCTGAATACCTGCACAACCCTTTGTCATATCTATCACCCTCTCCAGTTTTGTTTCATCTTCAGACTTTCTCTGAACCATCACCTGGATCATTAGTAAAGATGTTGAACAGGACTCAACCCTTGTTTACCCCTGGGGCACTCTGCTTGTTACTGGCCTCCAATTATATTTTGTGCCACTGATCACCATCCTCTGGGCCTAGCTGTTCAGCCAATATTCAATACTTCATCAACTTGGCAGTAGCCCTGTCAGTAACATTTGTGTTAACAGTAACAATAATAAAATTTTTCTCTTAACTCAAAATGCTACCATTCCTCTCAAGCATTTTAAATGTTTTTATTCAAAGAAAATTCAGAAACAGCTCTTTTGTTTCCCTTGATTTTGCAGAATGACCAAATTTATATGAGAAGAAATAAAAAGCTGTTCCTTTCAGAAATTCAAGGGACCACAGTTTCTTACAATAGTTTTGTTTGGATCTCTGGGAAAAAAAAAAAAAAAAAAAAAAAAAGACATGAAGAACTTCTAAGCCACTCAGCAATGCCATGCATGCAGATCAGGAGCTGCTTAGAAATTCAAGAGCAAATGAACTGAAAGAAACTTCCTGGTCCCTGAGAATTATAGTTTAAATTTCTTTAATGGTTGTGGGAAATGAATGTTTATTTTCTGCATAAGATGGTCTTAATTGATAGGTATGAAGACTGCAGCTCTTGTTGTCTGGAATACTGGAATACCTCTGAGCCTTGAATTAAAGAAAAATTAGAAATCCCACCATAATGCCTTTAAAAAAAAAAAAAAACAAAAAAAAAAAACTGACAATGATAACAATAGACTTATTATGTTGGAAAACTACTAATTTAGACAAGATCTAAGAGATAGAAGATTTAAGGAAGAGATGTTAAATAATATACATGTACAGCTAGCATTTCATGCTCATACACATTGCATGAGATAAGAACACGCCTGCCTGAAGAAGCATTGGGAAGACTTGACACCCCCCCATGCTATTCGTTTAACAAAGGAAGTGTCCTTAGGACAGAATGGAAGAGAACTTGCAGAGAATCACCCCATCAATACAATAAGAGGAGTACTGAGACATCTTGGAAACATCAGTATGGTGACCAGCTGGCAACAAGACAGACTATGAATTAACAAGCATCAGAATATTATTTACAAATGTAAAACCTTCTTAGACTGTGAACCTGGAGTACCCAGGAAATAGAAAAACAGGGGAGAGGGTAAGCTTAGAGGACCTAAGGCGCTGGAAGGGACCTCAAGGGTCATCAATCTCCAACCCACCCCTACTGCATGTAGGGCCACCAACCTCCATATCTACTACTAGACCAGGCTGCTCAGGGCCCCATCCAACCTGGCCTTGAACACCTCCAGGGATGGGGCATCTACAACCACTGTGGGCAGCCTGTTCCAGCACCTCACCACTCTCTCTGTAAGGAACTTCCCCTGATATCCAGCCTTAATCTTCCCTCCATCAGCTTAAAACCATTTCCCCTTGTCCTGCCATTATCTACCCTTGTAAAGAGTTGACTCCCCTCCTGTTTGTACGCTGTCTTTAGGTACTAGAAGGCTGCAATTAGATCACCCCACAGCTTCTCTGATAATCTCTGTGGCCCTCCTCTGGATCCTTTCCAACAGCTCCCTGTCTTTCTTGTACTTGGAGCCTGAGACCTGGACACGGTATGGCTCCAGATGGAGCCTCACAAGTGCAGAATAGAGAAGGACAAATAAAGACATTGTCGTTACTGCTTCCCTGTTATTTACTCAGCAGAACTTCAAAGAATACCACTGGAAGCATCGAAAAGGATCTTCTAGTCTGGGAACATATAAAAACCTGGAGTCTTGTGATTCCTCTGAATTTAATGAGAAAAAATAGTCTTCCCTAGTCTGAGAAGTAAAGAGTTCTTTTTGTGCAGTATAATTTAGCATAATGCAATATGTACAAAACTTTTTTTTTTCTTTTTAATCCATAATGAGTCAATGTTATCCAATGTAAAAAATAATAATAATAATAATAAAATAAAAAAGTGAATGTTACTTACATTTACAATGAAAAACATAATACATATATGTAGCAACAGCAGCTACAGAACCCATCAGTGACTCTTTTCTAGGAGTTTAAACTGTTCCTCATCATAGATCAAAGCAATATGTTGGTTTTTGATTGTATTTTTGCTCTCTAATGCTTAATTTCATTTTAACTATTAATATTTAAACAGTCTCTGTGCGACCCCTAGTGGAGAGACTTTCATACAAAACGTTATTTCCAAAATAGGAAATATTAAAATGTTGCAAGTACAGAATTTCAACTGCATTAATTCAAAATAAAGTATGTTCCAATGAAGCAGGTCCTGGGTTTGGGCTGTGGTGACTGCAGAGTTCATGGTTTTGAGGAGGATGGGTCTGGCAAAAGGCAAAGTCAGGACATGACTTCAGGAGAGCAAACTTCAGGCTATTTAAGGCTTACTGGTTGAAATCCCATGGGAAGCAGCCCTTAGAGACAAAGGAGTGAAGAAAAGATGACATCTGTTTAAGAAGTCTTTCTGAGAGTGCAATAACTCTCTGTCTCGCAGTATAAGAAAACAAACAGAGAAAGCGGGAAACCAGCATGACTCAGCTGGTCAAACTGAGGGATAAGAAAGACATATACAGGCAGCAGAAAAAATAACACGTTAGCCAGGAAGAATATAAAGATGCTGTCTGGACACACAAAGACAGGATTATGAAAGCCAAGGTGCAGATCAAACTGAACATGGTAGGAGATGTTAAAAACAACAAAAAGGGATTCAGTCCCCTATATTCCAATTGTCAGAAAAGACAGGCCAGAGAGAATGTACCCCATATGATATAAACAAGAAAGGAGAATTGGATACACCAGAAGGCATGAAGGCTGAGGTACTAAATGAGTTCTTTGCCTTAGCTTCACCATCAGCCAGGATCCTCATGTCTCTCACTTCCCTGAAACTCTAGGTGGGATCTAGAAGAGCAAACCCCTCCCAGCTGTAACAGCAGAGCAAGTCTGAGTCTACCTTGTGAGACTGAATGTATGTAAGTCCATGGGGCTGGACAATATGCATTTCATGGTCCTGAGGGAGATGATGAAGTATTTTCTGAAGCTTTCTCCACCATATTTGAAAAGTCTCAGCTGTCAGGCAAAGTCTCTGGTGACTGGAAAAAGGGAAACATCATTTCTGTTTTTAAGAAAGGGAGAAATGAAGACCTAGGGAACTACAGGCCAATGATTCTCACTTCTGTACCTGGGAAGATCATGGAACAGATACTCCCTGAATACATTTTAAGACACATGAGGAATGAGCGGGTGATCTGAGACAGTCAGCATGTCCTCTTCAAGGCCAGATCTTGTATAACCAATCTAATGGCCTTCTATGATGGAAGAATTGGAGAATACAGATTTGAAGGGAGAACTATTCAATGTATAAGGAGTTGGTTGGAAGGTAGAAGCCAGAGGGTTCTGGTCAATGCCTCTATGTCCAGGTGGAGGCCTGATGAGTGGTGTCCATCACGGGTTTGTCTTGGGTCAAGTACATTTCACTGAAACTGAGTGCATGTTTTCAGATAAAATAGAACTGAGGGGTGCAATTGATTCAGCAGAAAGAAGAAATGCCATCCAGATGGACTCTGGTAAACTCAAAAGGTGTTTGTCCTTCTCTACTCTGCCCTTGTGAGGTCCCATCTGGAGTACTGCATTCAGGTCTGGAGACCACAAAAAAGACAGATATGGAGGTTTTGAAGATGATCCAGAGGAAGACCACAAAGATGATCACAGGAATGAAGCACGTCTCTTATGAAGATAAGAAAATAAGAGAGAGAAAAATAAACTGAAGAAGGAAGGAGAAAGAAGGAACTGAAGTCTGAGGGAGGAAGGATGTGGGAAGATCTTGTTGTATCTTCTCTGTATCTAAAGGGATATTACAAACAGGAGGGATATCAACTTTTCTTTTCTTTTCTTTTCTTTTCTTTTCTA